>NC_069505.1:250919385-251294385 GCF_027579735.1 Bombina bombina
ATTGATGCTACTTTAAATAAAAGTCAATCTGTACAAATTGAACATATTTCACCAAACAACGAGGGGAGAGTTATGCCGACTAACTCGCCTCACGTGTCAGTACCTGCATCTCCCGCTCGGGAGGTGCGTGATATTGTAGCGCCGAGTACATCTGGGCGGCCATTACAAATCACATTACAGGATATGGCTACTGTTATGACTGAAGTTTTGGCTAAATTACCAGAACTAAGAGGTAAGCGTGATCACTCTGGGGTGAGAACAGAGTGCGCTGATAATATTAGGGCCATGTCAGACACTGCGTCACAATTTGCAGAACATGAGGACGGAGAGCTTCATTCTGCGGGTGACGGTTCTGATCCAAACAAACTGGATTCAGATATTTCAAATTTTAAATTTAAGCTGGAAAACCTCCGTGTATTACTAGGGGAGGTGTTAGCGGCTCTGAATGATTGTAACACAGTTGCAATACCAGAGAAAATGTGTAGGTTGGATAAATATTTTGCGGTACCGGCGAGTACTGACGTTTTTCCTATACCTAAGAGACTTACTGAAATTGTTACTAAGGAGTGGGATAGACCCGGTGTGCCGTTCTCACCCCCTCCGATATTTAGAAAGATGTTTCCAATAGACGCCACCACACGGGACTTATGGCAAACGGTCCCTAAGGTGGAGGGAGCAGTTTCTACTTTAGCTAAGCGTACCACTATCCCGGTGGAGGATAGCTGTGCCTTTTCAGATCCAATGGATAAAAAGTTAGAGGGTTACCTTAAGAAAATGTTTGTTCAACAAGGTTTTATATTGCAACCTCTTGCATGCATTGCGCCTGTCACGGCTGCAGCAGCATTTTGGTTTGAGTCTCTGGAAGAGACACTTGAATCAGCTCCATTAGATGAGATTACACACAAGCTTAAAGCCCTTAAGTTAGCTAACTCATTTATTTCAGATGCCGTAGTACATTTAACTAAACTTACGGCTAAGAATTCCGGATTCGCCATTCAGGCACGCAGAGCACTGTGGCTAAAATCCTGGTCAGCTGACGTTACTTCTAAATCTAAATTGCTTAATATACCTTTCAAAGGGCAGACCTTATTCGGGCCCGGGTTGAAAGAAATTATCGCTGACATTACAGGAGGTAAAGGCCATGCCCTGCCTCAAGACAGAGCCAAACCTAAGGCTAGACAGTCTAATTTTCGTTTCTTTCGTAATTTCAAAGCAGGAGCAGCATCAACTTCCTCTGCACCAAAACAGGAAGGAGCTGTTGCTCGCTACAGACAAGGCTGGAGACCTAACCAGTTCTGGAACAAGGGCAAGCAGGCCAGGAAACCTGCTGCTGCCCCTAAGACAGCATGAATCGAGGGCCCCCGATCCGGGAACGGATCTAGTGGGGGGCAGACTTTCTCTCTTCGCCCAGGCTTGGGCAAGAGATGTCCAGGATCCCTGGGCGTTAAAGATCATATCTCAGGGATACCTTCTAGACTTCAAATTCTCTCCCCCAAGAGGGAGATTTCATCTGTCAAGGTTGTCAACAAACCAAATAAAGAAAGAGGCGTTTCTACGCTGCGTACAAGATCTTTTATTAATGGGAGTGATCCATCCGGTTCCGCGGTCGGAACAAGGACAAGGGTTTTACTCAAATCTGTTTGTGGTTCCCAAAAAAGAGGGAACTTTCAGGCCAATCTTGGATTTAAAGATCCTAAACAAATTCCTAAGAGTTCCATCGTTCAAAATGGAAACTATTCGGACAATTTTACCCATGATCCAAAAGGGTCAGTACATGACCACAGTGGATTTAAAGGATGCTTACCTTCACATACCGATTCACAAAGGTCATTACCGGTATCTAAGGTTTGCCTTTCTAGACAGGCATTACCAGTTTGTAGCTCTTCCATTCGGATTGGCTACGGCTCCGAGAATCTTCACAAAGGTTCTGTGTGCTCTTCTGGCGGTACTAAGACCGCGAGGAATTGCGGTAGCTCCGTACCTAGACGACATTCTGATACAAGCTTCAAGCTTTCAAACTGCCAAGTCTCATACAGAGTTAGTACTGGCATTTCTAAGGTCGCATGGATGGAAGGTGAACGAAAAGAAGAGTTCTCTCTTTCCACTCACAAGAGTTCCCTTCTTGGGGACTCTTATAGATTCTGTAGAAATGAAGATTTACCTGACAGAAGACAGGTTAACAAAGCTTCAAAATGCATGCCGTGTCCTTCATTCCATTCAACACCCGTCAGTAGCTCAATGCATGGAGGTGATCGGCTTAATGGTAGCAGCAATGGACATAGTACCCTTTGCACGTCTACATCTCAGACCGCTGCAATTGTGCATGCTAAGTCAGTGGAATGGGGATTACTCAGACTTGTCCCCTACTCTGAATCTGGATCAAGAGACCAGAAATTCTCTTCTATGGTGGCTTTCTCGGCCACATCTGTCCAGGGGGATGCCATTCAGCAGGCCAGACTGGACAATTGTAACAACAGACGCCAGCCTTCTAGGTTGGGGCGCTGTCTGGAATTCTCTGAAGGCTCAGGGACAATGGAATCAGGAGGAGAGTCTCCTACCAATAAACATTCTGGAATTGAGAGCAGTTCTCAATGCCCTTCTGGCTTGGCCCCAGTTAACAACTCGGGGGTTCATCAGGTTTCAGTCGGACAACATCACGACTGTAGCTTACATCAACCATCAGGGAGGGACAAGAAGCTCCCTAGCAATGATGGAAGTATCAAAGATAATTCGCTGGGCAGAGTCTCACTCTTGCCACCTGTCAGCAATCCACATCCCGGGAGTGGAGAACTGGGAGGCGGATTTCTTAAGTCGTCAGTCGACGTTGGGGCAAACCAGAGATAGATCTCATGGCGTCTCGACAGAACGCCAAGCTTCCTCGTTACGGGTCCAGATCCAGGGATCCGGGAGCGGTTCTGATAGATGCTTTGACAGCACCTTGGACCTTCGGGATGGCTTATGTGTTTCCACCCTTCCCGATGCTTCCTCGATTGATTGCCAGAATCAAACAGGAGAGAGCATCAGTGATTCTAATAACGCCTGCATGGCCACGCAGGACTTGGTATGCAGATCTAGTGGACATGTCATCCTGTCCACCTTGGTCGCTACCTCTGAAACAGGACCTTCTGATCCAGGGTCCCTTCAAACATCAAAATCTAATTTCTCTGAAGCTGACTGCTTGGAAATTGAACGCTTGATTTTATCAAAACGTGGTTTTTCTGAGTCAGTTATTGATACCTTAATACAGGCTAGGAAGCCTGTTACCAGAAAGATTTACCATAAGAAATGGCGCAAATACTTATATTGGTGCGAATCCAAGAGTTACTCATGGAGTAAGGTTAGGATTCCGAGGATATTGTCTTTTCTACAAGAAGGTTTAGAAAAGGGTTTATCCGCTAGTTCCTTAAAGGGACAGATTTCAGCTCTGTCCATTCTTTTACACAAACGTCTGTCAGAAGTTCCGGACGTTCAAGCTTTTTGTCAGGCTTTAGCTAGGATCAAGCCTGTGTTTAAAACTGTTGCTCCACCATGGAGTTTGAACTTAGTTCTTAATGTTTTACAGGGGGTTCCGTTTGAACCCCTTCATTCCATTGATATCAAGTTGTTATCTTGGAAAGTTCTGTTTTTAATGGCGATTTCCTCGGCTCGAAGAGTCTCTGAGTTATCTGCCTTACATTGTGATTCTCCTTATCTGATTTTTCATTCAGACAAGGTAGTTCTGCGTACTAAACCTGGGTTCCTACCTAAGGTGGTCACTAACAGGAATATCAATCAAGAGATTGTGGTTACATCTTTGTGTCCTAATCCTTCTTCGAAAAAGGAACGTCTGCTACACAATCTAGATGTAGTCCGTGCCCTGAAATTTTATCTACAGGCAACTAAGGATTTTCGACAAACGTCTTCACTGTTTGTCGTTTATTCTGGTCAGAGGAGAGGTCAAAAAGCTTCGGCTACCTCTCTCTCCTTTTGGCTTCGTAGCATAATACGGTTAGCCTATGAGACTGCTGGACAGCAGCCTCCTGAAAGAATTGCAGCACATTCTACTAGAGCTGTGGCTTCCACTTGGGCCTTTAAGAATGAGGCTTCTGTTGAACAGATTTGCAAGGCTGCAACTTGGTCTTCTCTTCATACTTTTTCCAAATTTTACAAATTTGACACTTTTGCTTCTTCGGAGGCTGTTTTTGGGAGAAAGGTTCTTCAGGCAGTGGTTCCTTCCGTATAAAGAGCCTGCCTGTCCCTCCCGTCATCCGTGTACTTTAGCTTTGGTATTGGTATCCCATAAGTAATGGATGATCCGTGGACTGGATACACTTAACAAGAGAAAACATAATTTATGCTTACCTGATAAATTTATTTCTCTTGTAGTGTATCCAGTCCACGGCCCGCCCTGTCACTTTAAGGCAGGTAATTTTTCCATTAAACTACAGTCACCACTGTACCCTATGGTTTTCCTTTCTCTGCATGTTTTCGGTCGAATGACTGGTAATGGCAGTTAGGGGAGGAGCTATATAGCAGCTCTGCTGGGTGAATCCTCTTGCACTTCCTGTTGGGGAGGAGTTAATATCCCATAAGTAATGGATGATCCGTGGACTGGATACACTACAAGAGAAATAAATTTATCAGGTAAGCATAAATTATGTTTTATTTCATTCTTTTTATTCTCGTTGGTCAATGTGATTCTAATTGTTTTATTTATTTTCCCATAACAGTGGGTATAACCCAGTCCCAGGCCCTTGTCAGACAATACGGCTGCTCTGTCCTCTATATAAAAAGGTTATAATACTTCTAATAATAATAACTAGTAAATCTGACAGGCTATTTGACAGCTTTTGTTTGTTTTCTCTTCTTTTTCTAAACAAATCTTTATGAACCAAGCTACAAGCTTTCAAAAATTGTATTTTATTCCCCTTTGAGTACAAAAATGCACTGAATTTTAGCTGTGAAATAGCACATCAAGTCCCTTAACTAAAATAAATGCTGGTTTAAAAGCAGCTCTGCAGTTTATAGAGTGATTCTTCAGCTGCAGATGTGCGAGACAATTATATAAAGAAAATATTTGCACATTTTTAGGTGAAAATAGAAACCACCAAGAATTTGAAAAGGAAAACCGGATAGTTTATCACTCTCTTGGTAGCAATTAAATGATTTATATATATATATATATATATATATATATATATATATATATATATATATATATATATATATATATATATATATATATATATATATAAAATGGAAGTGACGTCTCTTTGAATATAAATGTGTGTGTATGTATGTATGTATATATATATATATATATATACTATTACTTACATATGCATATTTATATTACTATGTGTTTACCTCCACATCTGATGAGCCAATGACAAGAGACAACTGTGTGTAGCACACAGCAGGTAGCTCCCAGTAGTGCTTTGCTGTTCCTGAGCCTAAAAAAGATATCAAGAGAACAAAGTCAAGGGAAGGAAAATGAGAAGTCACTTAAAGGGACAATTTACTCAAACATTGAGCCAAAGTCTCAAATACCTCCCCCACTTCCTCATAACCCCAGTCATTCTTTGCCTTTCGTCACAGGAGGTTGGAAGAGAAGTGTTAGAAGATTTCGGAGTATTCTCTTATGGAGGGTAGTGCTCTTCAAGAAGGGACTGGAGTTTTAAGTAGTCCTGTGAGCCTCTCAGTGAGAGAATGGATGAAAGTTAGAGTCCGGAGTTGCAGGGAGAGTCTTTCTGCAAAACCATCCAGACTCATATTAACAGCTCCATAGGCAATCAGCATTGACTAGTTTTGCTGCCTGCTTTCTTCACTCAAGTCCATGTCAGAAGCGATGCTACTATCTTTCACACTTGAAGGGCCGTGTTCCTGTTCCACGGCATAGATTCTGGTAAGATCGTTTCATATTTTATACATGTATGATAACCCAAGAAGACAGGGTCACAGTGTGACTCCTTTTATCTGTACAAAATCAAGGGTTAACATTTCCATAGGGGGATTATTGAACAGGGGGGAATAATCTTATATGTTTATTTGATTTTATGCTGCTTTTATGTGTGAGATGTTTTGGGCTCATAGGCTGTTATGGAATATACAGGTTTCACTTTCACTTTGAGTGTCATGCAGCTTAAAAGCTTGGCGCTCTTTCTCATAGCAGGGACAGTCCTGCATTGTGCACCATGTGATTCATTCCATTTTTCCTGACCGGGTGTCTATCAGAGAGGAGTTATAAATCTCTGTACTGTCTGGGTCATAGGAGGTGGTGAGTGCCATATAAGGGTGCCATTTTTTGGAATAAAATAAGATGTTTTATTTCTCTAGTTCTCCGGTTATTGCACTAGCGATGGAGGATTCTGTTAATTTAGAGGGCACTCCCTCTATTCCGAATGAGTAATTCCTGTTTATATGGTGAGGAGGCCTTAGTTCCACCCTCTCAATTATGTTCCATATGCCTTGCTAATGTGACAATATGAAACATGTTTGATACCACAGAGCCATCCATCTCTGAGGAGTTGTCATCCAGTGAGGTGCGTACCCTACATTCTTATATCTCTACACATGCAATTTTCCCAAAGCATTGCTAATCCTCCATCTGGAGGGGGCCTTTTTTTCACCAGGCGTTACTGCGCAGTTCAGACAGAAGTGTCTGCGGCCTTTAATGCTTTACCTCGCACTGCTAAGCACTAGCGAAAGGTTACATATTGCACTCCTTACCAGAGTACATCAGATACATTATTGGATTTAAGTGAGGGTTATCCGAGAGAGTATGAACATTCTGGGTTGGAGTCTGCTGCCTCTAAACCTCCGGCTGCGGAGAAACTAGACTTTAGTTTAGGAATTTGCGCTTTCTTCTAAAGGAAATTTTTGGCAAATTCAGAGGTTCCAGAGGCCAAATTGCCTGATGAACCTTTAATTCCTAAATTGGATAGAGTTTGAGGACAGGGTGGTACCTTATCCTTCCCTGCTCCTGTTAGATGGCGAACATTATTATGAATCAATGGGACAGGATTGGATTCCTTTTCCCCCTATTCTCCTTTTAGCAAATTGTCCTCGGTCTTGGACTCTCAATGGAGTTGTGAGGTTCCGTCCCTAAATGGGATGGCGTTATCTTTACCCTTGCTAAACCTACTACTATCCTGCTTGATTATAGTTTCTCGTTTGAAGAGCCCATGGATAAAAGATGGAAACTCTGTTAAGAAAGATGTTTCAACATACGGGATATTTTTTTTAACCGCCGGCGGCTGTTGCCGCTGTTACTGGAGAAATTACCTTATGGTGTGACTCCTTATTATTATTTGATCGGGGTGGAGGGTCCCCTCGACATTACTCAGAAAAGATTTATGGCCTTGAGGTTTGTTAATTCTTTTATCTGTGCTGCTATTAGGCAGTTTATTCGCTTGAATGCTATGACTTCAGCTTTTTCTGTTCAGGCCCTTCGGGCTCTGGCTGAAGTCCTGGTCTGTGGATATGACTTCTAAGTCTAGACTTCTTTCCTCCCTTTAAGGGAATGAGTTTGTCTGGTCCAGGCCTGGACTCTATTATTTCCACGGTCACAGGGGGCAAAGGTGCCCTCCTAACGCAGGAGTATATGAACTAATCTAAGGGACGATTTTCGTTCTGATAAAGCCCATGTCAGCAGTCCTCCGCTAAGCCAGAGCAAACCAAGAGCTCTTGGAAGCCGGCTCAGTCCTGGAATAAATCCGAGCAGAGCAAGAAGGCAGCCGAGTCTACGTTGGCATGAATAGGTGGTCCCCGGTCCTTTTCTGGATCGTGTAGGGAGCAGTATGTCGCTCTTTTCAGTCGCTTGGTTTAGGGACATGCAGGATTCATGGGTCCTGGATTTCATAGCTCAGGGTTACAAGATAGGTTTTAAGTCTCGGCCACCCAAGGGCAGATTCCTCCTATCTTCCTGACCTGAAAGGAGGGAAGCCTTTCTGGGGTGTGTACGGGATCTGTCCTCTAGGAGTTATTGTCCCGGTGCCTATCACAGTGAGAGGTTTGGGATACTATTCAAACCTTTCGTGGTCCTAAGAAGGAGGGAACTTCCGTCCGATTGTGGACATAAAGTGCTTAAGCAGGTTTTTAAATATCCCCTCGTTTAAGATGGAGACAATAAGGTCCATTCTTCCCCTCGTTCGAGAGGGGTAGTTAATGACCACGAAAGATCTGAAGGATGCTCGCTTCACGTACCAATCCTCAAGGACCACTTCCAGTTCCTAAGGTTTGCATTCTTGGACCATCACTTCCAGTTTATTGCCCTTCTGTTTGGTCTAGCTAAAGAAATTTTTCGAAGAGTGGACCATTTGGAATATCTCCTTTGTCTTCTTCGATCCCTTGGATGGCAGATAATTTAGAGAGAGTTTTCTGGTATTAAGTACCAGGGTAGAATTCTCGGGTACTATAATAGTCTCCATAGACATGAGAATATTTCTAACAGACCAGAGACGTTGCAAGCTAGCTTCAACATGTCTTGCCCTCCAAATCTTTTTAAGGCCATCTGTGGCTCGGTGTATGGAGGTGATTGGTCTCATGGTGTCCAGCTTAGACATAATTTCCTTTGCCAGGTTTTACTTCAGACTGTTGCCTCTGCGCATGCTGAACTAGTGGAACGACGATCATCCGGATCTGTCTCAACAGATTTGTCTGGATAATCAATCGGGAGAATCGTTCTCTTGGTAGTTTTGTCCGGAGCACTTGTCCTGAGGGATGTCTGTCTCAAAACCATCCTGGGTGATTATGGCTACGGTTGCGAGTCTGTCAGGATGGGGAGCTGTTTGGGGTGCCAGGAAGGCAGAGGGCCTCTGGTCTCAGGAAGTAAAGCTCCCTCCTGATCTCATTTTGGATATTCGGGCAATATACAATGCTCTGAAGGCTTGTCCTTTGCTAGGTTCGTCCCAGTTAATCAGATTCCAATCACTCAATATGTCCTCGGTGGCTTACTTTAACCATCAGGAGGGAACGAGAAGCTCCCTAGTTTTGAGGGAAGTATCTCAGATTCTGGTGTGAGAGACCCGCATTTGTTTGCTGTCAGCGATCCACATTCCGGGTGTGGACAATTGGGAAGCTGATTTCCTTAGCAGACAATCCTTCCACCTGGGAGAATGGTCTCTCCATCCTGAGTGTTTGCAGATATTTGCAAGAGGTACAGGGATCCTCAGCCGGAGCTAACAGATGCATTAGCGGTGCCTTGGAGGTTCAATCTAATTTATCCTTTCCGGCCGTTGCCACTACTTCCTAGTGTAGTGGCTCGAGTCAAGTAGGCGTCAGTGATACTGATTGGTGCATCTTGGCAGCAAAAGATGTGGTTCACGGATCTAGTGGAGATGTCATCATCTCCTCCGTGGAAGTTGCCTTGTCGCAGGGATCTGCTGACCAAGTCTCTTTGTTCATCAATGTCTAGATTCTCTGAGGCTGACTGCGTGGAGATTGAACGCTTAGTCCTAGCCAAGAGAGGGTTTTCTGAATTATTTTTACTCTCCTTCAAGCTCGTAAGCTGGTTGTTCGTCGTATCTATCATAAGGTGTGGAGGACCTACTTATTCTGTTCTCCAGTTAGGTTTTCTTCCTTAGGTTGTGTCAATTCACAAAATCAATCAAGAGATTGTGGTTCCTTTCTTATGTCCTAATCCTTCTTCGTTGAAGGTACGTTTACAACGTATTTCTGGATGTGGTTTGTGGCTCGAAGTTCTATCTTTGGGCCACAAAGGAATTTAGACAAACCTCTTTGTCTGTTTGTTCTCTTTTCCGGGAAGTGTAGGGGTCAGAGGGCCTCTTCGACTTTCTTATCTTTTTGTCTGAGGAACGTCATCCATTTAGCATAGAAACGGTGGGACTTAAGCCTCCTCTGAGGATTACGGCTCATTCTATGAGAGCAGTGGTTTCCTCTTGGACCTTCAAAAATTAGGCCTCTATGGATCAGATTTGTAAGGTGGCTACCAGGTTCTCCTTACATACTTTTTACAATTTTTTACAAGCTTGATGTTTTTGCTTCTGCTGAAGCAGCCTTCGTGAGAAAGGTTTTGCAGGCTATGGTGCCCTCAGATTAGGATCCGCCTCTCTTTTTTTCCTCCCGTTAGCATTCACTGTACTCTAGAGCTTTCCCACAAGTAAGAAAAAATGCAGCTGTGGACTCTTCCCATATTAAGATGGAAAACATAAATTATAGTTACCTGATAATTTCATTTCCATCTGTATGGGAAGAGCTCCCGTCCTTGTTCTCTGATGGGTGGCCCTAAATTTGAAATTTTTTATTCTGGCACCTTTTTCACCCTGATATTTCTCCTACTGTTCCTTGTTCCCTCGGCAGAAGGACTGGGGTTATGAGGAAGTGGTGGAGGTATTTGAGCCTTTGTCAGAGGTGTCTGTGCCTCCTCCTGCAGCTGTGGACTCTTCCCATACAGATGGAAATTAAATTATCAGGTAATCATAATTTATGTTTTATTTTTGTTTGTTTTTAAATGGGTTCTATCTATTTAGGTTAGTGCCTACTATAAAAAGAAATGGCATTTGTCAGGCCTTTTGTTTTTAACTCCTTGAACTGGGTTAAACACATAAAGTCACTTCCAGCGCTGCAATGCACTACTGGGAGTTAGCTGCACACATGTGGTGAACCAATGACAAATGGCATATGTTTGTAGCCACCAATCAGAAGCTCCCAGAGTGCTTTGCTGCTCTTGAACCTACCAAGGTACGCTTTAAAAGAAACCAAATGAAGGAAGTACATTTTATAATACAGGTACAAAACCCTGTATCCAAACTGCTTGGGGATGGAAAAGTTTACGATTTCTGAATATTTGTTTATCTGTAAAATGAGACAGCTTGGGGAGGGGCCAAATGTAAATAACAATATCTTTATGTTATTATTTAGCCTATACCTGCAAGCTAATTATATACTTTTGTATACTTGACACCATTAGACACCTAATAGAGTACTGTAACCAGAAAGGCAGTGCTACAGCTGCAGCCAATAGCAAGGCAGAGTTTATTTGCTGCTATATACTGTGCATTTACAGGTACAAGACCCTTTATCCAAACTGCCTGGGACTGGAAAAGGTTTGGATTCCTGAATATTTGTACAATTTTATCTGTAAAATGGGAAAGCTTGGAGAGGCAATGAGGCAATATTTACATGTCATAATATTGCTTATACATGCACCGAATGGTACTTTTATATAATGTTTAATACTTTTGTATGCATAGTACTATTAGAAAGATAGTAAAGTCCACCCAAATCTAAAGCACTACAAGGTTTGTGTGTTTGTGGTACTGTGGATTTGGATGGACTATGCTATGACAAGGGAGTGCAGTGACTCCTACCAGGTGCATCATATCATGTGTATAACCTACACATTGCTGTGCCCACCTGTTTGATATTAGAAACGTAGTACAGTACTGTAATCTGAAAGGTACTAGTTGATGTTTTAAATAAATATATACTAGGATTTGCATTGTAGAAGACAAAAACCAAACCAAAGATACAGGCAGAGAAGATTAAAAATTTGTAATTTTTTATAATTTAATTTTTAAATACATGTTAATGAATACGTTTGGATTTCAGAATAATTCTGGATTTTGGAATTCCGTACCTGTAGAAGTAAATGGAAAGTCTCTGAAATTTGGCCATTCATGTCCCTTTTTTTAATGAGGTTTAGTTTGAGGCACATAGACAATGCATTTCAGTGAAAACCAAATACAGAAATTGTTTCAAATTATACATCCAATATTGGTTCAACCACGATATACAACACATAGTATTATGACATTGCTTAAAGGATATCAGTATACAACATGCTTGCCAGGTAAACTGTATGTCCTCTAAATGAAATCTGAAGCCACTTTTAGACCTTGCTACACTACAGGGGGAATAAAGCTACAGAGGATAATCATAAACAATAGGGGAACACTTTTGGATCCCAACTGATAAACCTCCATTTTTTTTAATTTTATAGGGTACATATAGTAGGTTGTTGTTATCCAGTTGTACTCTTGGAACCTAAGTAAAAATGTATATTAATGAAATGATAAAGCATAACAAGGTAAATACACTATATAAGGAATAGGAAACTAGGCTATTAAGACTAGGCACAATAAAGGGAATTGAATATGAATTTGAAACCAAAGTATATAAAGCTAATTCCAAGAAATTGACTGGGGTCTCTAAGGCATTCAAATAAAATCTCATAATATATATAAAGGGGAATATATCACTGACCACTTGTGTGTGAGGTCAACAAGTTGGTTTAAGCACAATATAGGTAGATATAGGAGTTATATTAACTGCTGTTAGGAGACAACACTCATGAAATA
This sequence comes from Bombina bombina, assembly GCF_027579735.1. Lineage (NCBI taxonomy): Eukaryota > Metazoa > Chordata > Amphibia > Anura > Bombinatoridae > Bombina > Bombina bombina. Next base: position 250,931,685 of record NC_069505.1, read on the forward strand.
CTTCCAAATTTTCAATATGGTAGCTATGTATGGTATCATGTCTCGGCAAATCAGCATTAATGAGTGTAGCATAATCCTTAGGGAATGGGATAAACTGGCACTACACTGGTTTTAAGTAAGAAAAAGAATCATTAGATTCCGGTGCTACCCCTTAGAAACCATTAGTTAACAAAGAGAGAAAAAAGAAAGATAGGGGTTTTTATAGCACTCATACTTAATTATATGGGTATGAAGTTAGTTAAAAAACTATACTTTAATTATTAGTTTAAAAGATATGGGGTAACAACCCCTAACGTTACACACGAACCACTACCTAATATCAAAGAAACTAAACTAAACTAAAAACAAGCCAACAGTCACTTCTCTGTTTCCTGGCCGATAGCAGGAAACGTCGGCATCAGGTGGCTGAAGTGACTGACCGGCAATATACAAAATATTTAGAGCAAACGCGTTTCGGCTATGCTAGAAAAATCAACTGCATTCCGCAATTGAAAGAGTGTACTGGTAGCACTCAACAGCAAAACACTGGTAAATTGGCCTGATATGCCTAGGTACTCGGCCCCAGACAAGACGATTTAAAACTTAACTTTTATTGGTTTATATGATAAAAAAGAAAAAATGAATATTAAAATTCCAACTAGTGTTGAAATGGGAGAATGTGATTCCTAGGGAGAATGTTCAGACAAATAAGTGATATGCTCTCCAGGTTGTGTCTACTTACAGGGGAGGAAGGGATAATTGCACATATAATAATTCCCAAAATTATGGGATTGTATTTCTTCCTTGTAGCTACCCCCCTCTTTAGGTAGATTCCTCACAAGTTACAGGGGTGAGTGAGACCACTAAATGGAGAACCCCAATTATAATTTCCGAATGGAATATACTAATATGAGAGTCACGGTTATGGATATTGTACTTTGAAATATCATGCAATAGTCCCCATGCACCACAACAGATATTTAAAATAAAAAATAAACTGGAATTGCTCTAATATGTGACCTCCTTAATAGGGCACTGTGTTTATATTTCTTTTACTGTTAAATGGACTGAAATAGCGGTGTCCTGTCGGCTGTTCTAACTTATAATCATACTACCAGTGAATCAGAGTCAGTTCTCACTCTGTAAGAATGTAACAAATGTCTTCAGTTATAGAATCCTGGTTACGTTTTAATATTGCACTTTATTTGTGTTTAACTTATCTGTATTAATGATCTTAGATAGACAACGCGTTACCATATGTCCTAATAGGAAGCTATTGGTAGAATTCTAAAGGTGGTGTGAAGGTTACGTTAGAGTTATTCAACCTAGGGGAAACCCCTTTTAAGATACCACCGGTTGTATAAAACCCGCTATTTTTATTATGTTCAAAGTTGTTTACTAGAGTATACAATGTTGGAGCAGTTCTGGTGAACAGTAGATTCGTATCTGGTCAGTGTGTTTGGTGCACTGTATAAATCTCGAGATAAATTGTTACTCCAGGGTATTTATTGCTTATGTATTTGCAGTAAAATCGTTGTACCGTTTGTAAATGACTCTCCGGTATTGTAATCCGTGTATTCCGGATTACCGGTATTAGTATTTGCAGGGTCTATATGTATTAGAGGCCTAATGTAGTTTAAGCTGAATCGACTCACAGCTTAGGTCTAAAATGCTTAGTATGCGGTTATGCACTCTATATTTATAACAACCGTGGTTTAAGCTGAGTCGGCTCACCGCTTCTGTCTAGGGTGCCTGTTATTGAACACCGTTCGGTAATTACATTAGAGAAAGAATTCCTTCATTGATAAGGCTACATAGATCTGAAGCGGCTCTATTTTCTAGGTCTCACTCACACGCAGGCATACCATTTAAGTTAAATTCTAATAAAACATTCTACTACCATTCCACACAGTTGTTTAAGTTTAAAAAAGGAGAATAGTCTCCAGCTTCCCTGACATGTTTCGCCACTAAAGGCTTTGTCAAAGGTGGGGCGCCCGCCTTTCTGGGGGCCTTTTATTGGCTGGCAATTGAAAGGCTGGACTCTATCATCGTTTCTGATTGGTTACCTCCCTTGCAATGTTATTGCTGGAAGAAGGAGGTGTGTTTGCCTGCCGTGATCTGATAGGCATCTGTCACTTGTATCCATTGTTTACTATCATGTAGCTAGGTAGATGTAAATCTATCTGTATGTATTTAAAAATGAGAACCGGGGAGAAATGGTGGAGCACATAAAGCTTGAGAAGTCAGTATTTATGGAGTTTACCGGGTCATGAATGCAGGACACCACTGGTGGGGAAAATTACATGAGGCATCGAAAGTAATAATAATACTAATAACGAAGTGATATAAATATTATGGAAAAATAAACTGGGTAAAATAAAGTGCAATTTTCGCTAAATAACGATCATCCTTCTAATTTGAATAGTGATTGTTGCTGGATGCATAAACAGGTGCCCTGGTGTGAGTGAGGAGAAAACTAAAAAACCGAGAAAATGAGAAATAAAAATGAAAACACAAACTGTGCTTCTTAATTCAATCTCTAAGTGTTGAATAGTGCTAGTTATGACAGGTATTTTGTGAATGGAAATATTTTGCTATGTTTAGATTCACCGTGTACAGTGACGTGAAAGGGGGAGAAAAACTATATTTGAATAGTATATTCCAATTCAATTTAATTACTGGGCATATGTGGGATGTGCTAATGTGCTGATCCCTATAGGTTGTGTCTGGGTGCTGATGTACTAAGGTGTGAAAGTGAACTTTGTGTTACACTTGCCCTAAAGTAAAAAGTAATGATAAATACAATAGAAGTAATCTTATAAGTGCTAGTGATCAACACTAAGGGGAAAGAAAAACCCCAAAAAATAGAAAAAAGGAGGGGTATGTGATTTGATCAACAAAAGAAAGTTAGTTGAATTTGCTTTGTAGATTTATTAATCTACACCCACGTGCATAGGTGTTCTGCTACTATATATTGGTATATATATTTTTTTATATACTTTCCAATTCCCAAACTCAGATCAGGTTTTATAATTTTATAGAAAACAATAATAATTGTTTTGTTCATTTAGCCCCCTTGGATGTACACTGTCCAAGAGGTAGATCCACCTGCACTCAGCTCTTAGTAGCGCTTGTTCTGTATTCCCCCCTCTTATGCCTAGAGATATTTTTTCTACTCCTTGACATTTCAACTCTCTCGGATTAGCATAGTGACTAGTTAGAAAATGAGATGCCACTGAAGTTATAGTTTTTCCGTCATCCAAATCTTTCGGGGCATTTTTGATGTTTCTTACATCCTCCTGTAATCTGACTCTGAGTTGTCGGCTAGTCATCCCTACATAGAACTTACGGCAGCTGCAGGATAGTACATATATAATGTTTTCAGATGTGCAGCTGATGTAATTCTTCAGTTTGTGTGTACGACCAAACCGATCTTGAATCATGTCTTTTTTATGGATATATTTACACGTTGAGCAGGTTCCGCAAGGGAAACATCCCGACTGTCTGGCAGTCCGTGTTCTCCCCACTTGATAGTGGCTGCGGGAAACCATGTCCTTGATATTCTGAGTTCTTCTGTATCCTATTTGTATCTTATCTCCAATGATGGGCTTAAGATCTTGATCCAAAGTGAGAATATGCCAGTGCTTGTTCAATATGTTGTTAATTAATTGTACTTGTGGATTGTAGGTCAGGATCAGTCTGGTTTGTTCATCTTTCCTTTTAGACTTTTTACAGAGCAATTCTGATCGATTGGTTTGGATTGCTCTATTCTTGGCTTTTTTAATGGTCCTTTTACTGTACCCTCTGTCTTGCAGTCGTTTTTCCAGTAGTTTGGCCATATAGTCCAATCCGGTGAATAGGCGTCTTCCACCCAGCGTAACCATTGGATACTAAGAAGGCGTCTTCCCAGAGACTCACCCAATTGGCTAATTCTCGGTCTGAGAATGGGTTTAAAAGTCCGCGCACCCGGTAGCCTCGGGTTTACTAACTGTCAGCAAAATATAGCATTGAGAAAGGCTAAGTCATAGCCGAAACGCGTTTGCTCTAAATATTTTGTATATTGCCGGTCAGTCACTTCAGCCACCTGATGCCGACGTTTCCTGCTATCGGCCAGGAAACAGAGAAGTGACTGTTGGCTTGTTTTTAGTTTAGTTTAGTTTCTTTGATATTAGGTAGTGGTTCGTGTGTAACGTTAGGGGTTGTTACCCCATATCTTTTAAACTAATAGTTAAAGTATAGTTTTTTAACTAACTTCATACCCATATAAGTAAGTATGAGTGTTATAAAAACCCCTATCTTTCTTTTTTCTCTCTTTGTTAACTGTAGCATAATCCTGTCATATGAGCATGGGCCCTATGCACCATAACAGGAGACTAGGTGGCGTGGTCTAGTAAACTCACAACTATGTTAATAGACTATCCTATTTGGTTAGAGTAGACATTAAAACTCTATCTGGCTTTGGGTAGCATAAGGTATATATGTATTCTGTGAAGATATGAAGGAGCTATAAATCTAATTATATCCTACACCTAGAGGTCAGGTTATAATTTGGGCTAAAGATGGGAAGATACAGGGACTTGCATAATTATTATAGGTTAAATAACAATTGGGAGATAGCCTTGGAATCATGAGATCCTGATAGAGGGTAAACAGCCCTGCATATAAGTCTACGCTATATGGCTCTATCTGACAGAGACTCCCTCAGAAGACTAGTTAGCTGAAAGTGCTGTAAGCAAGTCAGGTTTAACTCCATGATCCCAACATAATTTGTGACCCCCTCTTGCCACAATATAAGTTATGCAGCTGTAGGCTCCGCCCCCCATTCATGTCCCTTTAAAATTAACAAATGCCTTCTTGTTTTTAATGGGCATTCTTGTTTGTAATGGGCACATTTTTCTTCTTGAATCAAGCACATTTCCTGAGATAGTTTTAGCTTTTTTCTTTCCTTTTTTTAAAAATTAAAATACAGTGATACCTACAAACGTCACGCAGTGTTTCACTTATCACAGTCTTAAAATCTACAAATGTGTAAGTAAGAACAGTCCCTTCTTTTTGCAGCACTGCAATCTGATAATTTAGTGTTGTGTTTAGTAATAGGGCACAGAGCATTCAGATCCTGTTGCTAGGTACAGACATTTATTTGCAAGTCTAGTTATAATGTGAACTATTTAAATAGCACAGAAAAACAAACTGCATTGACATTTTTCACAGCATGAAAATAAATCGCTTTGCAAAGTGTCCAATTTACCAAAACGTGAAAGTGTGCTAAAGTTGTAAAAAACCAAACCAAAACATACCTCATTATTCTCTTATGGAAAGAGTATTCTTTTACAATAAATACCAGGAGAAAGATGTTAGTTTGATACCAGAAGTAAACTAGATTTTTTTTAAATGGTTTGCTCTATCTGTAAGTTTAATTTTCACTTCCATGTTCTTTTAGTTGAAATAATTGTTTATTAATAACACTTCACATCACATAATAAATACAAATCTTTACATCAAGTTTACTGGATACCTTAAAGGGACACTGTACCCAAAATTTTTCTTTTGTAATTCAGAAAGAGCATGCAATTTTTAAGCAACTTTCTAATTTACTCCTATTATCAATTTTTCTTCGTTCTCTTGCTATCTTTATTTGAAAAAGAAGGCATCTAAGCTTTTTTGGGGTTCAGAACTCTGGACAGCACTTTTTTATTGGTGGATGAATTTATCCACCAATCAGCAAGGACAACTCAGGTTGTTCACCAAAAATGGGCTGGCATCTAAACTTACATTCTTTCATTTCAAATAAAGATATCAAGAGAATGAAGAATATTTTATAATAGGAGTAAATTAGAAAGTTGCTTAAAATTTCATGCTCTATCTGAATCACGAAAGAAAAATTTTGGTTACAGTGTCCCTTTAAGGTCGTTTCTAGTATAGTCCTTAACATTTTCAAGTCTATCTTGGTTCTCTTTGATGCCTAGTAAATCAGTCCACCTCCCTTTTGCTATTAAAAGTTCAAGAATCATAGATCCTATGTAAAAGTCCAATAATTACCCTCAGACTATAAGGTATCATTTCAGTCCAGATGTTCAAGTGTAAGATAAAGTGGTTGCTCTACATATTTTTGTTCTAACATAGTATAACTTTTTTAAGTGAAAACAGAAAAAAATCCCCAAACATGTGGAAGGAATAATCAAAGATAAATAAAAAAAATAATAATAATAAAAACAAACAAACAAACTTTATTCACTGTAATCTGCTAAATAGATACCATTAGTTGCTTACTACTCAATGCATGGTAGGATCAGTCTGGGCCTAAAATTTAGTAGTTTGTATCTATCCTTAAAATGTGGTCTTCAGTCACCCCCTCACCTATACTCCTCCCCCTTTCTCTTCTCTGGTTTGGTCTCTTCTGGCCCCCTGTTTCAGCACAAGCCTTTAGACTCGCTGGAAACAGTAGTTATGAAGCAGCGGTCTAAAGACCGCTGCTCCATAACTTGTCCGCCTGCTCTGAGGCTGCGGACATCAATCCGCCCAATCCTATACGATCGGGCTGATTGACACCCCCTGCTAGTGGCCGATTGGCCGTGAATCTGCAGGGGGCGGCATTGCACAAGCAGTTCACAAGAACTGCTTGTGCAATGATAAATGCAGACAGCTTGTGCTGTCGGCATTTATCAATGCGCGGCGGACATGATGTGCTACATCGTATCATGTCTGTCCGCACTTTAATAAATCGGCCCCTTCATGTGCAGTTATGGAGTATCCAGAAGAACCAAATCTTATTAAACGAATCTACAGTGTCTTGTATATGCGCTGCTGATTTATACATTAAGTATACAGTTTTAATTCTATTCAAGACTTCTGTACAGTTTCCATGTTCTTTTAACGGGACAGTAATGTCAAAATTAAACTTTCATGATTTAGAAAGTGTTCCAATTTACTTATCTTATCAAATTTGCTTTGTTCTCTTGATATCCTTTGTGAAAGAGTAAACATAGAAAGACTTATAAGACTTTAGTAGAATCCACGTCTTTTTCACTGTATGGCAGCCGTGTTTGCAACAGTGTATAGCATTGCTACAAACATTGTTTCAAGCCCTGCTGCCATAGAATGCTAAAGACCTGTTCATGCTCCTGAAGCAAACAAAGTAAACGAGATAATATAAATAAATAAAAAAATAAAATAAATTGTCATGTTCTATCTGAACCATAAAGTAATTTGGGTTTACTGTCCCTTTACATTTTTATTAGCATGTGTTTGCTGTTATTTGTTACTTATGACTGTTGTGCACTTACATCTGTTAATAAAATACAAAGCTATCACATTTAAGTCCTTTTGAATATTAGAAAATGACTTTTACACATTATGGAATAGTACAGACCATGATGAGATTTTTATCTTCCTTTGTTTTTCTCTCTTTCCACTTGGTGCACTGAAGGGCAGATGGAGACAAACAGCAGGAAGTAGATCCCTACACAGACAACACTCACGGTTCCTTGCCCTGTCGGTGCTATTTCCAGTGAAACATGATCACAGTGATGCATTTGTAGATGAATTAGCAAATGTAAAATAAAGAGGGACTTCCATATTTGTTAAGTGATTACATTATAACTAAAGGTCTTCCCCACTGTAATGACCTTAAAGGGACAGTAAAGTCACAATTAAACATCAACTGATTGGATAGAGCATGATATTTAAAACAACTTTCCAATTTACTTCTATTATCAATTTTACTTAGTACTCTCGGTATCCTTTGTTAAAGAGTAATCCTAGGTGAGCTCAGGAGTGTGCACATGTTTATAGCCATCTGTCAGAAGTTTTGATAACATACGGCTAGATTTAGAGTTCTGCGGCCAAAGGGGTGCGTTAGCTACGCATGCTTTTTTTCTCCCGCACCTTTTAAATACCGCTGGTATTTAGAGTTCACAGAATGGCTGCGTTAGGCTCCAAAAAGGGAGCGTACAGGCATATTTACCGCCACTGCAACTCTAGATACCAGCGTTGCTTACGGACGCGGCCAGCTTCAAAAACGTGCTCGTGCACGATTCCCCCATAGAAAACAATGGGGCTGTTTGAGCTGAAAAAAAACCTAACACCTGCAAAAAAGCAGCGTTCAGCTCCTAACACAGCCCCATTGTTTACTATGCGGAAACACTTCCTAAGTCTGCACCTAACACCCTAACATGAACCCCGAGTCTAAACACCCCTAGCCTTACACTTATTAACCCCTAATCTGCCGCCCCCGCTATCGCTGACCCCTGCATATTATTATTAACCCCTAATCTGCCGCTCCGTACACCACCACAAGCTACATTATAGCTATGTACCCCTAATCTGCTGTGCCTAACACCGCCGACCCCTATATTATATTTATTAACCCCTAATCTGCCCCCCTCAACGTCGCCTCCACCTGCCTACACTTATTAACCCCTAATCTGCCGAGCAGACCGCACCGCTACTATAATAAAGTTATTAACCCCTAATCCGCCTCACTCCCGCCTCAATAACCCTATAATAAATAGTATTAACCCCTAATCTGCCCTCCCTAACATCGCCGACACCTAACTTCAAGTATTAACCCCTAATCTGCCGATCGGAGCTCACTGCTACTCTAATACATTTTTTAACCCCTAAAGCTAATTCTAACCCTAACATCCCCCTAAGTTAAATATAATTTAAATCTAACGAAATAAATTAACTCTTATTAAATAAATTATTCCTATTTAAAGCTAAATACTTACCTGTAAAATAAACCCTAATATAGCTACAATATAAATTATAATTATATTGTAGCTATTTTAGGATTAATATTTATTTTACAGGTAACTTTGTAATTATTTTAACCAGGTACAATAGCTATTAAATAGTTAATAACTATTTAATAGGTAACTAGTTAAAATAATTACAAAATGACCTGTAAAATAAATCCTAACCTAAGTTACAATTAAACCTAACACTACACTATCAATAAATTAATTAAATAAAATACCTACAAATAAATACAATTAAATAAACTAACTAAAGTACAAAAAATAAAAAAGAACTAAGTTACAAAAAATAAAAAAATATTTACAAACATTAGAAAAATATTACAACAATTTTAAACTAATTACACCTACTCTAAGCCCCCTAATAAAATAACAAAGCCCCCAAAATAAAAAAAATGCCCTACCCTATTCTAAATTAAAAAAGTTCAAAGCTCTTTTACCTTACCAGCCCTGAAAAGGGCCCTTTGCGGGGCATGCCCCAAAGAATTCAGCTCTTTTGCATGGAAAAAAAACACATACAATAACCCCCCCCCAACATTACAACCCACCACCCACATACCCCTAATCTAACCCAAACCCCCCTTAAATAAACCTAACACTAAGCCCCTGAAGATCTCCCTACCTTGTCTTCACCTCACCGGGTCCCGATCTGTCCAGAAGAGCCTCCGATGTCTTGATCCAAGCCCAAGCGGGGGGCTGAAGAGTGACGTCCATCCTCGGGCTGAAGTCTGGATCCAAGCGGCGGCTGAAGAAATCCATCATCGGGCTGAAGTTGGAAGTCCATCATCGGGATGAAGTCTTCTATCAAGCAGCATCTTCAATCTTCTTTCTTCCGGAGCGGAGCGGAGCCATCTTCTTCCCAGCCGACGCGGATCCATCCTCTTCTAGCGACGCCTACTCGCCGAATGACGGTTCCTTTAAATGACGTCATCCAAGATGGCGTCCCTTGAATTCCGATTGGCTGATAGGATTCTATCAGCCAATCGGAATTAAGGTAGGAAAATTCTGATTGGCTGATGGAATCAGCCAATCAGATTGAGCTCGCATTCTATTGGCTGATAGGAACAGCCAATAGAATGCAAGCTCAATCTGATTGGCTGATCGGATCAGCCAATCGGATTGAACTTGAATCTGATTGGCTGATTAGGAGCCTCTAACGCTGGTTTTGACGGCTACCGCCCAACTCTAAATCTAGCCGATAGTAAGTATGTATAACATTGCTATAAACAAACACTGCTTCTTTTGACTGCTATAAATACATGCACGCTCCCATGAGCCTTCCTAGGTTTAGTCTTCAACAGAGAATACCAAGAGAACAGAAGCATATTTGATAAAAGTAAATTGGAAAGTTGTATAAAATTGCATACCCTATCTGAATCATGAAAGTTTAATTTTGACTTTACTGTATCTTTAAAAGTTAAGGGGATTAAATACAGAACGTGTGTGACACTGAGAAAATAATAAGAGAGCAGAAGGAAACCGAATATGAAACAGAAAGGGGGGGGGGATATTTTCCTATCACAAGTATTGTCTTGGTGCCTAATTACCCCCTATTTGCTAACTGTCCTTATGCTCCCAGAAAAGTGTCAGCATTTTCCTTTGTATCTTCAACTATTGGTCCAAGGAATCTGCCCAGTGGAGTGGGGAGAGACCTGAGTACTAAATAATATGTGCAATATATGAGGGTGTGGAATGGGACATATTTATGTGCATAAGTTATGTTGTGTATGTTTCAATTGTGACCCTGCAATGTGCTATATGTATATATATATATATATATATATATATATATATATAATATATATCGTATATTAATAAATTCTTTTTTGGCTACGGCAAAGCAGAAAAGTAGATAAGATAAACATACCCAGGGTTTGTAAAAGTGTGTGTCTCCAAACAGCAAAACAGTGCTAATTATGCTTTAAAATTACAATTTTAAATCCTCTTAAATATTGAGTTTTTTTTAATATAGCTATTTTGTAATACAGTACCTAATTGCTGATATATACTATGCAAATAAAAAGATGACATTCATGTCTGTTAAGGATGACATTGCTTCAGATGGGTATATATAACCGTCTCTGCTGCCTAGAAACAGATGAGGGGTGTGACACAAATTATGGAGTTTTAGAGCTAAAGTGTTAGTATAAACTCTGTATCTATTTGTAGATACCCTTTTATGACAGCTGAGTTTCTAGTTACCATGACAATGAGACATGTAGAAAAAACAGCAAATTTGATGATCTGTCTAGGACCATATACTTACGAACTTCACACTGATATAGGCTTTGGTTGCCATCAGAGGGCTTGATATTTTATACCAAACTTGGTAGCTAGGTAGAACAAAGGAAAACCAGATAAACGGTATGTAGCACATCTTTATGCAATTTAGGATGCAGACCTGAAGCTGAGGAGCAACACACACATTTGTTTGACATTTAAATACAAAAAATTTAGAAAAATCCAAATCCAGCAAATAAATCTTAAAGGGATAGGAAAGTCAAAATTAAACTTGCTTGATTCAGATAGAGCAAGTAATTTTAAGACACTTTTAAATTCACTTCTATTTTCAAATGTGCTTCGTTCTCTTAGTATCCCTTGTTAAAAAATGAATACGCACATATTATACATTATTGGGAACTGCTGCTAATTGGTGCCTGCACACATTTGTATCTTCTGATCGGCTACATAGATATCTTCAGCTTCCTGTCAGTAGTGCAATGTTGTCCCTTTAGCAATGGCTAACAAGAGAATGAAGAAAAATTGATAATAAAATTAAATTGGAAAGTTGTTTAAAATTGTATGTTCTATCTGAATCATAAAAGAAAATTTTGAGGTTTACTATCCCTTTAATGCTGCAGGATACAAATACATTTATTTTGGCAATAAGGTTATTTTAACTTTGTGGCAACAGTTTGGGAAGGCCCTTTCCTGTTCCAGCATGACTACCCCTGTGCACAAATTAAGGTCCATGAAGTCATGGTTTGACAAGTTTGGTGACAAGTAGCCTTCACAGAGCTTTGATCTCAACCCCATTGAACACCTTTGGGATGAATTGGAACACACCGATTGTGAGCCAAACCTCGTCCAACATCAATGCCTGACCTCACAAATGCTCTTTTGGCTGAATGAGCACACATTCTGACAGACACAACCCAGAATATTGTGGAAAGCCTTCCCAGAAAAGTGAGGCTATTATAGACACAAATGGTGTGTGTGTGTGTTTTGTTTGTATTACATTTTAACAATGCATTTAAAATAACTGCAAAAGCAGCACTTGAGAGTTAAACACAGGATTTTTTTAAGCTTTCTAAGAAAGCTCATTATCTAAGAAGTCACATTATTATTGTGAGGTCCCTCAATTGTAGAAAGGCAAACTTTATCTTGAGAGTGGTTTATCTCTCTATTTGGGTTCTCGAGATAAAGGAGAGATGAATTACAATATCATTTTGTGTGATTTCTGTTCTTCCCGGTGAGTTTTTCATAATCAGGCCCCTAGAGTTCCAGGGTGAGAAGTACATAAATAATATGTTATAATGAATTTGACTATACATTTTCTCCACTACAATGTCCCTTTAAATATCTTCCCATTTGTGCTTACATCACAACTGAATAATGATGGCCCCAACATTGTCTGTATAAACGTTTTAATTTCCAGTGTGGGTTCTTTTCATCTATGTATAACATATTAAAATAGACAGTGTTGTGAAATTAAAACCAAAATAGTCATTTGGAGCATATGTATCTACATGGCAGTGAATCAGACGTTTTTCTAATTGTGTGTGAGTTTTGCCAGTGTGCTATTTAGGGAGTGATTGCACAGTATAAAGCAGCACAAACAATTAGTAGTTAGTATTGCAAGTTAAAGCCATTTCTAAATCATGTATAAAATGAAAGCTATCCAGTTTTATTTCTGCTTCACACTAACATGCATAGAATAATCTGACATGGGCATAAAACATGTTTGAGTGTTGTTGCCATAGGCATAAGTGCACAATATCTGGTGAGACATTTCAAAGCTTTTATATGGGACTTGCATTTGGCTACAGTTTTACCACGAAGATGTGTGTCCCCTATTATGCCACTTTTATTTTTAGAATTTCCATTTTTATACCAAAATACCCTCATGACTATCCGACATACAGATATGTATTCTTAAGAAAGCCAAGAGGGGAGTATGTCGCATAGTCAAAGTCAAAACATCATGAGGAGGCATGGGGGGCCTATTTAACAAAGGTCTGGCGGACCTGATCCGACAGTGCGAATCAGGTCCAAAAGACCTTGCTGAATGCGGAGAGCAATACGCTCTCCGTATTCAGCATTGCACCAGCAGCTCTTGTAAGCTGCTGGTGCAACGCCGCCCCCTGCAGGTTCGCCAGCAGGGAGGTGTCAATCAACCCTATCGTACTCGATCGGGTTGAATTGCGGCAATGTCTGTCTGCCTGCTCAGAGCAGGCGGACAGGTTATGAAGCAGCGGTCTTTAGACCGCTGCTTCATAACTGGTGTTTCCGGCGAGCCTACAGGCTTGCCGGAAAAACAGGCCCTCAAGCTCCATCTGGAGCTTGATAAATGGACCCCATGGACTGTATACACATGAGTACAAAGACTATAATCCAAGGCTTTAAACAAACATAAAGCGCAGGACATTTGTATTATTAGTGTGTTAATCCATTTAAGTTATTTGTACTAAACGGAGAACCAGTAACCCCAAAGTGACTGTATGATCATTTTTAAGTGGTTGTGAGTGGTGTGACTGTATCTTTGAGCTATTGCAGTTCCACCTTGTGTGATTACCATTCTTTGGAGTACCTGATTGAAATTGTATAAAACAATTTTCACTATGGGATTCTCCTTTGTTTTCTCTTGTAAGATCGAGTCCACGGATTCATCCATACTTGTGGGATATTCTCCTTCCCTACAGGAAGTGGCAGAGAGAGCACCCACAGCAGTCTATATAGCTCCTCCCTTAGCTCCACCCCCCAGTCATTCTCTCTGCCTGCTTAACATCCAAATCTAATTTCTCTGCGTCTGACTGCTTGGAGATTGAACGCCTGATTCTATCAAAGCGTGGTTTCTCTGAGTCGGTCATTGATACCCTGATTCAGGCTAGAGAGCCTGTCACCAGGAAAATCTATCATGAGATTTGGCGCAAATATCTTTGTTGGTGTGAATCCAAGGGTTACTCATGGAGTAAGATTAGGATTCCTAGAATTTTGTCCTTTCTCTAAGAAGGACTGGAGAAGGGATTATCAGATAGTTCCTTAAAGGGACAAATATCTGCTTTGTATATTCTTTTACTCAAACGTCTGGCAGATGTCCCAGACGTTCAAGCGTTTAGTCAGGCCTTGGTCAGGATCAAGCCTGTATTTAAACCTGTTGCTCCGCCATGGAGCCTAAACTTTGTTCTTAAAGTTCTTCAAGGGGTTCCGTTTGAACCTATGCATTCCATAGATATTAAGCTTCTATCTTGGAAGGTTTTGCTTTTAGTAGCTATCTCTTCGGCTCGAAGAGTTTCTGAGTTTTCTGCTTTACAGTGTGACTCGCCTTATCTTATTTTCCATGCAGATAAGGTGGTTTTACGTACCAAACTTGGATTCCTTCCTAAGGTTGTTTCTAATAGGAATATCACTCAGGAAATTGTTGTTCCTTCGCTGTGTCCTAATCCTTCTTCAAAGAAGTAACGTCTGTTGCACAATCTTGATGTGGTTCGTGCTTTAAAGTTCTACTTACAAGCAACCAAAGATTTCCGTCAAACATCTTCATTGTTTGTTGTCTATTCTGGTAAGCGGAGAGGTCAAAAGGCTACGGCTACCTCTCTTTCTTTTTGGCAGAAAAGCATCATCCGTATGGCTTATGAGACTGCTGGCCAGCAGCCTCCTGAAAGAATTACTGCTCATTCTACTAGAGCAGTGGCTTCCACATGGGCTTTTAAAAATGAGGCTTCTGTTGAACAGATTTGTAAGACTGCGACTTGGTCTTCGCTTCATACTTTTTCCAAATTTTACAAATTCGATTCTTTTGCTTCCTCGGAGGCTATTTTTGGGAGAAAGGTTCTACAAGTAGTGGTGCCTTCCGTTTAAGGAACCTGTCTTGTCCCTCCCTTCATCCGTGTCCTAAAGCTTTGGTATTGGTATCCCAAAAGTATGGATGAATCCGTGGACTCGATACATCTTACAAGAGAAAACAGAATTTATGCTTACCTGATAAATTTCTTTCTCTTGTGATGTATCGAGTCCACGGCCCGCCCTGTCTATTTAAGACAGGTAGTATATTTTTATTTAAAAAACTTCACTCACCACTGCACCCTATAGTTTCTCCTTTTTCTTCCTAGCCTTCGGTCGAATGACTGGAGGGTGGAGCTAAGGGAGGAGCTATATAGACAGCTCTGCTGTGGGTGCTCTCTCTGCCACTTCCTGTAGGGAAGGAGAATATCCCACAAGTATGGATGAATCCGTGGACTCGATACATCACACAAGAAATAAATTTATCAGGTAAGCATAAATTCTGTTTTTGTTTAAATTACCTCTATGGGACTAAAGACTTTGTAAAGGGATACACTCCTTGCTCTAACAAGATTTTAGGTCTCTATATAGGACCAAACTATCTGTTTAACATGGTTTTTATATTTTGCTTCAGGATTTTTAGCAAGTTAGGGGCTCAAAGCCAAAAGTTGTAATGGAAGCCATAAAGGAGGACTATTATTACAGTCTAGCCTAGTGATTCCATGTCCCTCATTTACCAAGGTTCAAACGGCTGTGATCTGTAGCCATGCAAACTGTTAAGCATTTGTTTGGCTTTCTCTCTGCTTGTTGACTACTGTCTTGACCAATCAGTCCATAAGTTTGCTGACGCTTTTGAGGTTGCTGTTTTTTGATGTTACATTTCCTGGTTTCTGGTTGGATCATGTTGAGAATATTATATCTTGTTGTTTAGTTTACCGGTAAAGAGATGAGTGTGGTATTTATAGTATCCCAGGGTACAAATCTAGTCTGTGATACCAGTTTCAATATTCCTGAGTGACTAGTGCTCTGATTTGGCCACCTCCCACATATACACTACAGTACCTGTCCACTAGAGTGGTGCTGAATATTGCTCCTATATCTCTGATGCTGTTTGTTTCAAGACTATTTTATTGCCTTATACCACTAGCTACCCCAGGCACCAGGCACCCTGCTAAGTCCTCTCATGTATCTGTGATCATAGCCCTGTGGAATCTGATGGCGCTCTACAAATAACCGATAATAATAATAATAATAATAGCAGAACTCACTCTCTCCTCCTTATACCTCCAGCTACCCCAGGCACCAGACACTCTGCAAAAGTCATCTCATGTATCTGTGATCATAGCAGAACTCACTCTCTCCTCCTTATACAGTACCTCAGTTCAATTAGAAAGTTGCTTAACATTGCTACTCTGAATCATGAAAGAAAAAAATTGGGTTCAGTATCCCTTTAAAATAGTTATTTTATATAGGAAATCAGTAGCTAAATATATCATCCCACCTATATCATCCCACCTTGTAATGCTCTTACAAGAGCGTTCAGTGTCTTTCTACAATAGCTATTCTAGCACTTTCACTGATCTGCTCTGCGATTACATCTTTGAATAGTTGTTAAATGGAGACTATTATCACCAGTCAGTGAGACTATTATCACATCCTTGAGACTATTATCACCAGTCAGTGAGACTATTATCACCATTCAGTGAGACTATTATCACCAGTCAGTGTCTTCTCTACACTTTCACTGATCTGCTCTGTGATTACACCTTTGAATAGATGTAACATGGAGACTATTATCACCAGTCAGTGAGACTATTATCACCAGTCAGTGAGACTATTATCACCAGTCACTGTCTTCTCTACACTTTCACTGATCTGATCTGCGATTACACCTTTGAATAGATGTTACATGGAGACTATTATCACCAGTCAGTGAGACTATTATCACCAGTCAGTGAGACTATTATCACCAGTCAGTGTCTTCTTTACACTTTCACTGATCTGCTCTGTGATTACACCTTTGAATATGTTACATGGAGACTATTATCACCAGTCAGTGAGACTATTATTACCAGTCAGTGAGACTATTACCACCAGTCAGTGAGACTATTATCACCAGTCAGTGTCTTCTCTACACTTTCACTGATCTGCTCTGCGATTGCACCTTTGAATAGATGTAACATGGAGACTATTATCACCAGTCAGTGAGACTATTATCACCAGTCAGTGTCTTCTCTACACTCACTGATCTGATCTGCGATTACACCTTTGAGTAGATGTGACATGGAGACTATTATCACCAGTCAGTGAGACTATTATCACCAGTCAGTGAGACTATTATCACCAGTCAGTGAGACTATTATCACCAGTCAGTGAGACTATTATCACCAGTCAGTGTCTTCTTTACACTTTCACTGCTCTGCTCTGCGATTACACCTTTGAATAGATGTTAAATGGAGACTATTATCACCAGTCAGTTAGACTATTATCACCAGTCAGTGAGACTATTATCACCAGTCAGTGTCTTCTCTACACTTTCACTGATCTAATCTGCAATTACACCTTTGAATAGATGTTACATGGAGACTATTATCACCAAGTCAGTGTTAATAACTTCTACCTCCAACATCCAGTTTGGATTGTCATGACAAGTGCCAGTCTTCAAATCTGTAGAGCAGTCACAACTATGTTCACATTCGTGACGTTCAGCCTTAAAGCCACCAATCGGCAAGCACTACCCAGGTGCTGAACCAGAAATGGGCTGGCTCCTGAGCTTACATTCCTGTTTTTTCAAATAAAGATACCAAGAGAATGAAGAAAAAAATGATATCAGTTAATTGCTTAAAATTGCTGCTCTATCCAAATCATGATAGAAAAAAATTGGGTTTCATATCTATTTAACCCAGAGGTCGACACATCTGTTTAAAATTTAGGAGCCAGTATGAATATTTAGGAGCGGGACATATTTTTAGGAGTCAGACAGTGGTATTTGTAAATAGATTTATGGAGAATAACCCAATGTAATCTTTTGTAACTCACATGATGGAGCCAGTGTTTTCCTCACCATTTTCCTGTAAATGTACTTTTCACTTTATATATAAAAAAAGATATCCTGCGATGGTTACACCCACACTTTTGGGTCTTGCACGCCCTGGACTATGTATTTTGTTATTAAAACAATAGTAAACACTGACACATGTATATCTATGCACTATACACATATCAGTAAGCTTGCACTGGGAAATGTTTTACAAGAAATTTCACATAAATTCATGCAGCTAGTCAGTGCTTATAAATCTAAATTTTCCTTTTAAAGGGACATGAAATCCAGCATTTTTGTTTCATGAGTGTAGAATATATATATGTCAAAGTAGTTCTGTTGTTAAATTTACTTTGTTCTCTTGTTTTTGATGACAAGCAGGTTGTCAGCTCAGTGGCATGCATGTGTCTTGTGCTCTATATGGGAGCAGTCTTGCAAGAATGATTTTAACAATTTTATAGATATGAAAACACTACTGCCAACTAGTGTGCAAGACTGCTGCCATATAGTTCTCCAATCATGAAAACACTAACGGCTAGATCACGAGTTTTGTCGGTAAGGCTGTGTGGTGCTAACAAGCCTTTTTTTCTTACCACTCCCTTAAGCCAACGCTGGTATTACGAGTTTTCTGCAAGCCGGCGTTAGCCTCAGAAAAGTGAGCGTTGAGCAAAATTTAGCTCCACATCTCACCTCGATACCAGCGTTGCTTAAGTCCGCGTAAGCTGGCTAAACGTGCTTGTGAACGATTTCCCCATAGAAAACAATGGGACTGAGCTGGGTGAAAAAAAACCTAACACCTGCAAAAAAGCAGCGTTCAGCTCCTAACGCAGCCCCAATATTTCCTATGGGGAAATTAATTTTATGTCTGCACCTAACACCCTAACAAGAACCCTGAGTCTAAACACCCCTAATCTTACACTTATTAACCCGTAATCTGCTGCCCCTGCTATCGCCGACACCTACATTATAATTATTAACCCCTAATCTGCCGCTCCGGACTCCGCCGCCACTTACATTATACTAATGAACCCCTAATCTGCTGCTCCTAACATCGCCAAACCCTACATTATATTTATTAACCCCTAATCTGCCCCCTTAACATCGCCGCAACTATATTAAATTAATTAACCCCTAATCTGCTGCCGCCAACGTCGCCGCCACTATAATAAAGTTATTAACCCCTAAACCTAAGTCTAACCCTAACACCCCCTAATTTAAATATAATTTAAATACATCTAAATAAAATAACTAAAATTAAATAAATTATTCCTATTTAAAACTAAATACTTACCTATAAAATAAACCATAAGCTAGCTACAATATAAATAATAGTTACATTGTAGCTAGCTTATCATTTAGTTTTATTTTACAGGCAACTTTGTATTTATTTTAACTAGGTACAATAGTTATTAAATAGTTATTAACTATTTAATAACTACCTAGCTAAAATAAGTACAAAATTACCTGTAAAATAAATCCTAACCTAAGTTACAATTACACCTAACATTACTCTATAAATAAATAAATTAACTAAATTAAACTAATTACAATTAAATGAAATAAACTAAATTACGAAAAAAACAAACACTAAATTACAGAAAATAAAAAAGAATTACAAGAATTTTAAACTAATTACACCTAATCTAATCCCCCTAATAAAATAAAAAAGCACCCCCAAAATAATAAAATTCCCTACCCTATACTAAATTACAAATAGCCCTTAAAAGGGCCTTTTGCGGGGCATTGCCCCAAAGTAATCAGCTCTTTTACCCGTAAAAAAAATACAATACCCCCCCACATTACAACCCACCACCTACATACACCTACTCTAAAACCCACCCAATACCCCCTTACAAAAACCTAACAATAACCCCCTGAAGATCACCCTACCTTGAGCCGTCTTCACCCAGCCGGGCACAAGTGGACCTCCAGACCGGAAGAAGTCTTCATCCAATCGGGGCAGAAGAGGACATCCAGACCGGCAGAAGGCTTCATCCAGGGGGCATCTTCTATCTTCATCCTTCCGGAGCAGAGCAATCTTCTATCCATCCGACGCGGAGCCATCCACTTCAATCGAAGTCCTAACGAAGAATGAAGGTTACTTTAAATTACGTCATCCAAGATGGCGTCCCTCGAATTCCGATTGGCTGATAGGATTCTATCAGCCTATCGGAATTAAGGTAGGAAAAATCAGATTGGTTGATTTAATCAGCCAATCGGATTGAAGTTCAATCCGATTGGCTGATTGGATCAGCCAATAGAATTGACCTCGCATTCTATTGGCTGATCCAATCTTCAATCCGATTGGCTGATAGCATCAGCCAATCAGATTTTTCCTACCTTAATTCCGATTGGCTGATCAGCCAATCGGAATTCGAGGGACACCATCTTGGATGACGTTATTTAAAGGACCAGTCATTCTTCGTTAAAGAGGATGGCTCTGCGTCGTCTGGATAGAAGATGTCTCCGCTCCGGATGGATGAAGATAGAAGATGCCGCCTGGATGAAGCCTTCTGCCGGTCTGGATGTCAAGCTGATTACTTTGGGGCAATGCCCTGCAAAAGGCCCTTTTAAGGGCTATTTGTAATTTAGTATAGGGTAGGGCATTTTATTATTTTGGGGGTGCTTTTTTATTTTATTAGGGGGATTAGATTAGGTGTAATTAGTTTAAAATTCTTGTAATTCTTTTTTATTTTCTGTAATTTAGTGTTTGTTTTTTTCGTAATTTAGTTTATTTCATTTAATTGTAATTAGTTTAATTTAATTTAGTTTATTTATAGAGTAGTGTTAGGTGTAATTGTAACTTAGGTTAGGATTTATTTTACAGATAATTGTGTATTTGTTTTAGCTAGGTAGTTATTAAATAGTTAATAACTATTGTACCTAGTTAAAATAAATACAAAGTTTCCTGTAAAATAAATATAAATCCTAAATTAGCTACAATGTAACTATTAGTTATATTGTAGCTATCTTAGGGTTTATTTTATCGCTAAGTATTTAGTTTTAAATAGGAATAATTTATTTAATTGTAGTAATTTTATTTTGTTTAATTTAAATTATATTTAAGTTAGGGAGGTTAGACTTAGGTTTAGGGGTTAATAAATTTATTATAGTAGCGGCGACGTTGGGGTCGGCAGATTAGGGGTTAATAAATGTAGGTAGGTGTCGGCGATGTTAGGGACGGCAGATTAGGGGTTAATAAAATTTAACTAGTGTTTGCGAGGCGGGAGTGTGGCGGTTTAGGGGTTAATACATTTATTAAATTGGCGGCAATGTCCGGTCGGCAGATTAGGGGTTAATAATTGTAGGTAGGTGGCGGCAATGTTGGGGGCGGCAGATTAGGGGTTAATAAATATAATGTAGGTGTTGGCGATGTCAGGGGCAGCAGATTAGGGGTTCATAAGTATAATGTAGGTGGCGGCGATATCCGGTCGGCAGATTAGGGGTTAAAAAAATTATTATAGAGTTTACGATGTGGGGGGGCCTCGGTTTAGGGGTTAATAGGTAGTTTATGGGTGTTAGTGTACTTTGTAGCACTTTAGTTAAGAGCTTTATGTTCTGGCGTTAGCCCATAAAACTCTTAACTACTGACTTTTAAATGCGGTAGGAGTCTTGACAGAAGAGGGTGTACCGCTCACTTCTTCCAAGACTCGTAATACCAGCGTTAGGCAAATCCCATTAAAAAGATAGGATACGCAAGATTGACGTAAGGAGATTTGCGGTAGCCTCGAGTCGCAGAAGAAAAGTGAGCGTTAGACCCTTTCCTGCCTGACTCGTAATACCAGCAGGCGTTAAAAAGCAGCGTAGGGACCTCTCAACGCTGCTTTTTAAGGCTAACGCCAAACTCGTAATCTAGGCGTTAGTAAAGTAAGATTGATAATAGAAACACTTTAAAAACTTTTTTTTTTTTAAATGTATCTTTTATCTATTTACATGAATCTCGAAAGGTCTTTTGGGTTTCCTGTCCCTTTTAATGACAATGCATGTGGTACAGCTAATGTAAATCTGTTCAGGACTTTCCATAATGTTCTATTATAGCTCCTTCTGCACCGGTGAAGAAAAAATCCTGAGAAAAGGTGTTAGCCAAAGAGTTTATGGAGCAGTGGTTTAAATATAATTTACAGACTCAAATAAGTCTGCAGCCAATCTGGGCATTCGCCTAATGATAAATCTTGCTTTATAAACGGCACAGTTCTCCAGCTTCTATCTTAACACGGGTGCTGGAGCGCTACAATATCGGAATATGGAGAGGGCTATTATATCAGACTATGGAGAGTGACTGAGTTCATGAATTTATGTAAAAGATTAATACCTTCCAAAAAATATCTTTAAAGGGACACTGAACCCAATTTTTTTCTTTTATGATTCACATAGAGCATGAAATGTTAAGCAACTTTCTAATTTACTCCTATTATCTTTTTATTATTATTATTTTTCTTCGTTCTTTTGCTATCTTTATTTTAAAAGCAGGAATGTGATGCATACCAGCCGGCCCATTTTAGGTTCAGCACCATGGATAGCGTTTGCTTATTGAAGGCTGACATTTACCCACCAATAAGCAAGCATAACCCAGGTTCTCAACCAAAAATGGGTCGGCTCCTATGCATCACATTCCTGCTTTTTACATAAAGATAGCAAGAGAACGAAGAAAAATTGCTAATAGGAGTAGATTAGAAAGTTGTTTAAAATTGCTGCTCTATCTGAATCATGAAAGAAAAAAAATTGGATTTAGTGTTCCTTTAAGTAAAATGTAATGCATTTAAATGCACGGTTTAATAGTGGCAGTGTTTTTTGTCATTTAAAGGGACAGTAAACACCTTGTAATTACTAGACATTTCTATTGTGTTGCAGAATTACATATCAGCTAAGTCCTAATGTTTGTAAAACAAATTAACATAATTTTTATTGCATATTTATCAAAAGGCAAACTCACCCACCATTTGCCTTATTTGGAAGAGCCAATCTGGGCTTTAGTCTTCAGACAACAAGGCTAACCACAATCATAAAGTTAGTATAACATATATTGTTTTGCAGTTGTTATCCGATAAAGCCAATTAGGGACAGTCATGTTTTAAGGTTAACCTTGAGGAGTCAGCAGAGGGCAGTTCAAGTTCTGAGAATTAGAAATTGCTTAATTTTCAGCGATAGCGATATGAGGCAAAATATATAATGAAAATATATTGCAAAGCTGCTTCATAACACATAACTAAACATTTTATATAAAAATTCAAGATTTAACTGTCCCTTTAAATGTCACACATTCTCTCCTTATAATGGCGTGTGGCAGTCTGTAACTAAACGCTGTCATTACTCTAATTATCGTGTTGTTGTGTCATTATCACTTGTGTGCAAATGGTAGTTCACACATTCAGCATTCCATTCTGCAGGTGCGCTTCCTGCCAGCTTCACTCTTCATTCTCGTACAGCAAACAGTCCCAGCAGGTGTTTAAACACAACATGGCTTGCAAGGAGGTTTTTTGTGGGTTATGCTCAGCAATTCTGCCTCCAACTGTTTTTGTGCTGCATTATTATTTCATCTGTTTTTTTCATATTGTATAAATCTTCATAAGGTGCAGATATTTCCATCTGAAGATGCTGATTTTTTTATGCAGTGTATCTAAGCGCTGTGTCTGTGCACTATATTTATATATTGTTTGATAAATATCTTGTAGGTCAGTATAAGGGCTAATAAAATATTAATAAGTGCATTCAAATATTTGTACAGCTTTATGTAAGAGAAAATAAATACATTAGTTGTGAGTGATTATAGAAGATAGACGTTTTCAAAGACACCTAAGAAGGCTCTTATGACCGAAAAGATTTTCGGGGGAGATTACGAGTTTGGCGTTAGAAGCTGTGCGGATCTAACGAGCAGTTTATGCTCACCGCTCACTTACAGACAGCAATGGTATTACGGGTTTTTCCAAACCTGGCGTTAACCGCAAAAAAGTGATCGTAGAGCAAAATTTTGCTCCACATCTCACCTCAATACCAGCGCTGCTTACATTAGCGGTGAGCTGGCTGAACATGCTCGTGCACGATTTCCCCATAGGAATCAATGGGGGAGAGCCGGCTGAAAAACCCCCCAAAACACCTGCAAAAAAGCAGCATTTAGCTCCTAACGCAGCCCCATTGATTCCTATGGGGAAAATAGATTTATGTCTACATTTAACACCCTAACATGAACCCTGAGTCTAAACACCCCTAATCTTACATTTATTAACCCCTAATCTGTCGCCCCGACATCGCCGACACCTACATTATATTATTAACCCCTAATCTGCCGCTCCGGACACCGCCGCCACCGACAGTATACTTATGAACCCTTAATCTGCTGCCCCCAACATCGCCGACACCTACATTATATTTATTAACCCCTAATCTGCCACCTCCAATGTCACCGCAACCTACCTACACTTATTAACCCCTAATCTGCCTCCCCCAACGTCGCCGCAACTATATTAAAGTTATTAACCCCTAAACCTAAGTCTAACCCTAACACCCCCTAACTTAAATATAATTTAATTAAATCTAAATAAAAATTCCTATCATTAACTAAATTATTCCTATTTAAAACTAAATACTTACCTATAAAATAAACCCTAAGCTAGCTGCAATATAACTAATAGTTACATTGTAGCTAGCTTAGGGTTTATTTTTATTTTACAGGCAAGTTTGTATTTATTTTAACTAGGTAGAATAGTTATTAAATTGTTATTAATAACTACCTAGCTAAAATAAAGACAAAAGTACCTGTAAAATAAAACTTAACCTAAGTTACAATTACACCTAACACTACCACTATAATTAAATTAATTCCCTACATTAAATAAAATTATCTAAAGTACAACCCCCCCCCCCAATTTACAGAAAATAATTAAAAAAAAAATTACAAGATTTTTAAACTAATTACACCTAATCTAACCCCCCTAGGATTATACTTAGATTTAGGGGTTAATAACTTTAATATAGTGGTGGCGACATTGGGGGCGGCAGATTAGGCGTTAATAAATGTAGGTAGGTGTCAGCGATGTTAGGGACGGCAGATTAGAGGTTAATAAAATTTAACTAGTATTTGCGAGGCGGGAGTGCGGTGGTTTAGGGGTTAATATATTTATTATAGTGGCGGCAATGTCCGGTTCAGCAGATTAGGGGTTATTATTTTTTTTAAGTGTTTGCGATGTGGGGGGTCCTCGGTTTAGGGGTTAATAGGTAGTTTATGGGTGTTAGTGTACTTTTTAGCACTTTAGTTAAGATATTCATGCTACAGCGTTGTAGTGTAAAACTCCTAACTACTGACTTTAAAATGCGGTACCAGGCTTGACAGTAGAGGGTCTACCGCTCACTTTTTGACAGACTCGTAATACTGGCGCTATGCAAGTCCCATTGAAAAAAAAGAGGATACGCAATTAACGTAAATGGATTTGCGGTATTTCCGAGTCTGGCCAAAAAAGTGAGCGGTGAGCCTGTACCTTCAAGACTCGTAATACCAGCGGGCGTTAAAAAGCAGCGTTGGGACCTCTTAATGCTGCTTTTTAACCCTAACGCACAACTCTTAATCTAGCCGTTTATTATTGCGCTTTATATAACTTTATAGCTGAACACATCTGGTGAACCAGTGACAAGAGACATATTTGTTTAGCCACTAATCAGCAGCTAGCTCACAGTAGTGTATTGCTGCTCCCGAGTCTACCTAGGTATGCATTTAAACAAAGGATACCAAGAGAACAAAGTAAATTTAGTAATAGAAGTAAACTGAAAAGTCGTAAAATTGCATACTTTTTCGGAACCATGAAAGTTACAATTTTTAATGTTAATTTCCTTTTAAAGTCAAAAGAAACAATTGGTAGTGTTTGAGACAAGGATACAGATAATTGGTGTCTATGTTCTATACTGGAAGATAAGCGATAAGCTAAGACAGGGCTTGAGAAATATGTACTGATTTTAGAAAACAGAAAGAATATCAAGAAGTCACCTTTCCCTGCAGCAGGTATTTAACTTAAGCTTCCCCTTTACAGGGCATATGTGGTCACACTTGATTAAATAGCTGGAGGTGATTAGCTTTAACTAGAAATACAGGTCTAATTTGTTATCTGGGGAAGGTTAAGCATCTAAAGAAACCTCTCTCCCAATCAAAGAAATAAGTCATAATCCCAAAGATCCACAAAGTGCATTTCAACCTTCCAACCATTTAAATAAAGTGTTCCATTAGGGCAACCAGCAGGTGATTAGGGGGTAACTGTTATGTGGGGTTGTGATGATCCTCAGGTCAGTTCCCATGACTCTGCAGCTCCTGTCTCTCTTATGCCCACATCAATCATCAGATCATACACTACCACCTGCTGATCATGTTAGTTATGTGTACATACTGGTCCTCAGATCAGACACTACCACCTGCTGACCATGTTAGTTATGTGTACATACTGGTCCTCAGATCAGACACTACCACCTGCTGACCATGTTAGTTATGTGTACATACTGGTCCTCAGATCAGACACTACCACCTGCTGACCATGTTAGTTATGTGTACATACTGGTCCTCAGATCAGACACTACCACCTGCTGACCATGTTAGTTATGTGTACATACTGGTCCTCAGATCAGACACTACCACCTGCTGACCATGTTAGTTATGTGTACATACTGGTCCTCAGATCAGACACTACCACCTGCTGACCATGTTAGTTATGTGTACATACTGGTCCTCAGATCAGACACTACCACCTGCTGACCATGTTAGTTATGTGTACATACTGGTCCTCAGATCAGACACTACCACCTGCTGACCATGTTAGTTATGTGTACATACTGGTCCTCAGATCAGACACTACCACCTGCTGACCATGTTAGTTATGTGTACATACTGGTCCTCAGATCAGACACTACCACCTGCTGACCATGTTAGTTATGTGTACATACTGGTCCTCAGATCAGACACTACCACCTGCTGACCATGTTAGTTATGTGTACATACTGGTCCTCAGATCAGACACTACCACCTGCTGACCATGTTAGTTATGTGTACATACTGGTCCTCAGATCAGACACTACCACCTGCTGACCATGTTAGTTATGTGTACATACTGGTCCTCAGATCAGACACTACCACCTGCTGACCATGTTAGTTATGTGTACATACTGGTCCTCAGATCAGACACTACCACCTGCTGACCATGTTAGTTATGTGTACATACTGGTCCGCAGATCATACACTACCACCTGCTGACCATGTTAGTTATGTGTGCATACTGGTCCGCAGATCATACACTACCACCTGCTGACCATGTTAGTTATGTGTCCATACTGGTCCTCGGATCAGACACTACCACCTGCTGACCATGTTAGTTATGTGCCCATACTGGTCCTCAGATCAGACACTACCACCAGTTGACCATGTTAGTTATGTGCCTATACTGGTCCTCAGATCAGAGACTACCACCTGCTTACCATGTTAGTTATGTACCCACACTGGTCCTCAGATCAGACACTACCACCTGCTGACCATGTTAGTTTTGTGCCCATATTTTCCTCAGATCAAACACTACCACCTGCTGATCATGTTAGTTATGTGCCCATACTGGTCCTCAGATCAAACACTACCACCTGCTGACCATGTTAGTTATGTGTGCATACTGATCCTCAGATCAAACACTACCACCTGCTGACCATGTTAGTTATGTGTGCATACTGGTCCGCAGATCATACACTACCACCTGCTGACCATGTTAGTTATGTGCCCATACTGGTCCTCGGATCAGACACTACCACCTGCTGACCATGTTAGTTATGTGCCCATACTGGTTCTCAGATCAGACACTACCACCAGTTGACCATGTTAGTTATGTGCCTATACTGGTCCTCAGATCAGAGACTACCGCCTGCTTACCATGTTAGTTATGTACCCACACTGGTCCTCAGATCAGACACTACCACCTGCTGACCATGTTAGTTATGTGCCCATATTTTCCTCAGATCAAACACTACCACCTGCTGACCATGTTAGTTTTGTGCCCATACTGGTCTTCAGATCAGACACTACCACCTGCTGACCATGCTAGTTATGTGCCCATACTGGTCCTCAGATCAGACACTACCACCTGCTGACCATGTTAGTTATGTGTTCATACTGGTCCTCAGATCAGACACTACCACCTGCTGACCATGATAGTTATGTGCCCATACTGGTCCTCAAATCAGACACTACCACCTGCTGACCATGTTAGTTTTGTGCCCATACTGCTCCTCAGATCAGACACTACCACTTGCTGACCATGTTAGTTATGTGCCCATACTGGTCCTCAGATCAGACACTACCACCTGCTGACCATGCTAGTTATGTGCCCATATTGGTCCTCAGATCAGACACTACCACCTGCTGACCATGCTAGTTATTTGCCCATACTGGTCCTCAGATCAGACACTACCACCTGCTGACCATGCTAGTTATGTGCCCATACTGGTCCTCAGATCAGACACTACCACCTGCTGACCATGCTAGTTATGTGGCCTTACTGATCCTCAGATCAGACACTACCACCTGCTGACCATGTTAGTTATGTGCCCATACTGGTCCTCAGATCAGACACTACCAACTGCTGACCATGCTAGTTATGTGCCCATACTGGTCCTCAGATCAGACACTACCACCTGCTGACCATGTTAGTTTTGTGCCCATACTGGTCCTCAGATCAGACTGATGGTTTTAAAGCTCCTTTTAGCCACATACTCACTTTACACCATACATCACACCCAATTAGTTTAAAAGGTGTTTTACTGGACACCAAGTGAACACAGTAGACTGTCTGGTTAAATTCTGGACACCAATATATGTGTGTGTAGCATAAATTAAAGGGACATGAGACCCAACTTTTCTTTTATTATTCAGATAGAGCATGTGATTAGGAACAACCTTCCAATTTACTTCTATTATCAAATGTGCTTCATTCTTTTGTTATCCTTTGTTTAAGGAGCAGCAATGCACTATTAGAAACTAGCTGAAAACATCTGGTGAACCAATGGCAAGGCATATATGTGCAGCCACCAATCAGCAGCTAGCTCCCCGAAAGGCATTACCTACGTTTATTTTTCAAGTAAGGATACCAAGAGAATGAAGAAAATTAGATTTCTGAAGTAAATTGGAAAGTTGTGTAAAAACACATGCTCTGTCTAATTCAAGAAAGAAAAAAATGGGTTTCATATCCCGTTAACCAAATGTGAGACAGAAATAAAATTGTAGAGATTGTAATATCTGGATGCGGTTGCACATTATACTACACCTGTATAGGATTGCACTGGGGGTGTAGTATCAGGGTGCGGTTGCATATAATATACTACACCTGTATAGGTTTGCACTGGGGGGGTAGTATCTGGATGCGGTTGCACATTATACTACACCTGTATAGGATTGCACTGGGGGTGTAGTATCTTGGTGTGGTTGCACATTATACGACACCTGTATAGGATTGCACTGGGGGTGTAGTATCTGGATGTGGTTGCATATTATACTACACCTGTATAAGTTTGCACTGTGGGTGTAGTATCTGGATGTGGTTGCATATTATACTACACCTGTAAAGGTTTGCACTGGGGGTGTAGTATCTGGATGCGGTTGCACATTTTACTACACCTGTAAAGGTTTGCACTGGGTGTGTAGTATCTGGATGCGGTTGCACATCATACTACACCTGTATAGGTTTGCACTGGGGTGTAGTATCTGGATGCGGTTGCACATTATACTACACCTGTATAGGTTTGCACTGGGGGTGTAGTATCTTGGTGCGGTTGCATATTTTACTACACCTGTATAGATTTGCACTGGGGTTGTAGTATCTGGATGCGGTTGCATATTATACTTCACCTGAATAGGTTTGCACTGGGGGTGTAGTATCTGGATGCTGTTGCATAATATACTACACCTGTATAGGTTTGTACTGGGGGTGTAGTATCTGGGTGCAGTTGCATATTATACTACACCTGTATAGGTTTGCACTCGGGGTGTAGTATCTAGGTGCGGTTGAATATTATACTGCACCTGTATAGGTTTGCACTGGGGGTGTAGTATCTGGATGCGGTTGCATATTATACTACACCTGTATACGTTTGCACTGGGGGTGTAGTATCTGGATGCGGTTGCATATTATACTACACCTGTATAGGTTTGCACTGGGGGTGTAGTATCTGGATGCGGTTGCATATTATACTACACTTGTATAGGTTTGCACTGGGGGTGTAGTATCTGGATGCAGTTGCACATTATACTACACCTGTATAGGTTGCACTGGGAGTGTAGTATCTTGATGCGGTTGCATATTATACTACACCTGTATAGGTTTGCACTGGGGGTGTAGTATCTGGATGCGGTTGCACATTATACTATGCCTGTATAGTTTTGTACTGGGGGTGTAGTATGTGGATGCAGTTGCATATTATGCTACACCTGTATAGAATTGCACTGGGGGTGTAGTATCTGGATTTGGTTGCACATTATACTACACCTGTATAGGATTGCACTGGGGGTGTAGTATCAGGGTGCGGTTGCATATTATACTACACCTGTATAGGTTTGCACTGGGGGTGTATTATCTGGATGCGGCTGCACGTTATACTACACCTGTATAGGATTGCACTGGGGGTGTAGTATCTTGGTGCGGTTGCACATTATACGACACCTGTATAGGATTGCACTGGGGGTGTAATATCTGGGTGCGATTGCATATTATACTACACCTGTATAAGTTTGCACTGGGGGTGTAGTATCTTGGTGCGGTTGCACATTATACTACACCTGTATAGGTTTGCACTGGGGGTGTATTATCTTGGTGCGGTTACACATTATACTACACCTGTATAGGATTGCACTGGGGGTGTAGTATCTGGGTGCGGTTGCACATTATAGTACACCTGTATAGGATGACACTGGGGGTGTAGTATGAGTGCGGTTGCACATTATACTACACAAAACAAATCTATACAAAATATGCTAGATGTTACAGCAAATTTGAGTACATAAATGACTAGAATACTCCCCTCTGTGTGTACCGCTGCCTTCTATCAGTCTCTCCCTAAAGACTGCTATGGAATAGTGGATGTGAAGTATAGAGGCGCAGGTCTGTCCTTGTCTGGTGCTCGGATTGAGCCTGGGAATAAAAGTGCTTTGCTTTTTATTTGGGTAGATCAACACCATATAATTAGTGCAGTATACTTACTCTGAAAGAATTCAGAATCCAGCTTCTTCGTTTAAGTATAACTGGTATACTGAATAGGATTTCTCCTGGTTAAGAAGCGACTGCAAATGATAGAATTTATACTCAAAGTGTGGTATTACACAGTGTATATAATGTGCAGTATACTCACTCCGAAATAATCGGAATCCGGCTCCTCCTATAATGTTTCTAGTTATATCATAATGGTTCCAAAAGACAGCAAACAAGTGTTCATTATAAAAACGAACATTTATTTAAAATATGTCACCACGGACAAATATAAAAGCTCTCATAGATAGCTCTACGCGTTTCAACGATATATTCGTCTTTCTCAAGAGCAGTAAAATTTGAAAGTGCTGCTTTTGGAATACACAGGTGCTTTTTATACAGATAAATTGGATGTTCCTTTTCCGTTTTCAACCAGAGTCAGACTCACAAAAATCACAAAATTAACAATGTTATATATCTTCTATGTTATCCCTATCCGATTTTTATGTCAATAAATATTATTTTTATACCAAATTTTGTTTGCGCACTAGCGCTAAAAATCAATTTAGAACTTTACTGCTTATAAATCTGATAAGTATACACTGGCTTACGTAATCATTATCTTATCCAATCAAATGAGTATCTTAGCCAATCAATAAGTTGGTTACAAAGTTAACTAAGAACTCTTTACTATCGGATGTATGAAAAACAAGACAAGGAATTGGCCCAGTTGGAACATGTGACCGCAACTCAGTAGCTGACTTGATTTGGAACTAATAACACACTGAACTCGAAAGGGAACTTCCGTGAAAATCTCATTTGATTGGCTAAGATAATGATTACGTAAGCCAGTGTATACTTATCCGATTTATAAGCAGTAAAGTTCTAAATTGATTTTTAGCGCTAGTGTGCACACAAAATTTGGTATAAAAATAATATTTATTGACATAAAAATCGGATAGGGATAACATAGAAGATATATAACATTGTTAATTTTGTGATTTTTGTGAGTCTGACTGGTTGAAACCGGAAAAGGAACATCCAATTTATCTGTATAAAAAGCACCTCTGTATTCCAAAAGCAGCACTTTCAAATTATACTGCTCTTGAGAAAGACGAATATATCGTTGAAACGCGTAGAGCTATCTATGAGAGCTTTTATATTTGTCCGTGGTGACATATTTCAAATAAATGTTCGTTTTTATAATGAACACTTGTTTGCTGCCTTTTGGAACCATTATACTATAACTAGAAACATCATAGGAGGAGCCGGATTCCGATTATTTCGGAGTGAGTATACTGCACATTATATACACTGTGTAATACCACACTTTGAGTATAAATTCTATCATTTGCAGTCGCTTCTTAACCAGGAGAGATCCTATTCAGTATACCAGTTATACTTAAACGGAGAAGCTGGACTCTGAATTCTGAGTAAGTATACTGCACTAATTATATGGTGTTGATCTACCCAAATAAAAAGCAAAGCACTTTTATTCCCAGGCTCAATCGGAGCACCAGACAAGGACAGACCTGCACCTCTATACTTCACATCCACATTATAGTACACCTGTATAGGATGACACTGGGGGTGTAGTATCTGGATGCGGTTGCACATTATACTACACCTGTATAGGATTGCACTGGGGGTGTAGTATCTGGATGCGGTTGCACATTATACTACACCTGTATAGGATTGCACTGGGGGTGCAGTATCTGGGTGCGGTTGCACATTATACTACACCTGTATAGGATGACACTGGGGGTGTAGTATCTGGGTGCGGTTGCACATATACTACACCTGTATAGGATGACACTGGGGGTGTAGTATCTGGGTGCGGTTGCATATTATACTACACCTGCATAGGATGACACTGGGGGTGTAGTATTTGGGTGCGGTTGCACATTATACTACACCTGTATAGGATGACACTGGTGGTGTAGTATCTGGATGTGGTTGCACATTATATTTCATCTATATTTAGAAGCCATTTCTAATATTGATGAACCAGGGCATTTGAAAAGCATAAAATAAGCTGAAAACTTCACAAGCAGAAGTAAAGCGCTAGGAACTTAGGTCCTCAGGTTTTTTCATGTCTGGGCTATTGTTGCTGTATTTTTCAAGATCTAATGTAGGGTTAGTTTGTTGAAAAAAAATAGATATTTTAAGTTAACCTGTCTGTCTACGTTACTGTTATCCTCATTGTCTGCAACAGATAAAAAGATTTGTTCTCACTATATTTGTATCACAGACGCGCCTGTATTATTTGACATGTCGTATATACTGTGAATGTTCTGAAGGTCAAGACACTCCGTCTATTGTCAGTTAGCAACAAAAAGTACCTGAGTTAAATCCCAGCTCTCCAATTTCTCATACACTTCACTATAAGTACTTACAGACACATTTCTTTCAGTAGCTCGGAATGCTGTACACTTGGACAGGGTGCAACCAGAACATAAGGACATTTCTCTTGCAAGGTGTATCCAGTCCACAGATTCATCCTTTACTTGTGGGATATTCTCATTCCCTACAGGAAGTGGCAAAGAGAGCACACAGCAGAGCTGTCCATATAGCTCCCCCTCTAGCTCCACCCCCCAGTCATTCTCTTTGCCGGCTCTAAGAACTAGGGTCTCTCTACGGGAGGGTAAAGTGAATGTGGTGTTAGAATTGTAGTTTTATATCTTCAATCAAAAGTTTGTTATTTTTAAATGGTACCGGTTTGTACTATTTACTCTCTAGCAGAAAAGTGATGAAGATTTCTGCTGAGAGGAAAATGATTTTAGCATGTTGTAACTAAAATCCACTGCTGTTCCCACACAGGACTGAGGAGTACCAGAAAACTTCAGTTGGGGGGAACAGTTTGCAGGCTTGACTGCAATGAGGTATGTTCAGTCATTTATTTCTAGACAAGACTGAGATAATGCTAGAAGACTGACAAGATCCCCATGTGGGAAGGGTAAGCTATGTTCTGAGACTTAGTAAAGAATTGAATGCTTACATAACAGGGCTAATTAGGCTGGTTGACACTAATTCAGGGCAATCGATTATTTGTTTAAGAAATACTCGTTAGAGACACTTTTTTAAGCACTTTGGAGTGTTTTTCTGGGGTTATTATCCACATGGCAAAAATTTAGTCACTTGGAAGTTATTTTTGTAGGCCTCATAACTCCGGAGTGGAGTGGGAGGGGCCTAATTTCGCACCTCAGATGCGCAGTTAGAATTGAAAGACAGTTCATGCTGCTTCACATGGAGGGTGCAGCTGCTGATTGAGGACCTAAAAGAAGCTTTCCCCCCCCCAAAACTGATCCCTAAGGGCAGGTAGGGCCACAGCAGTAAGCTGTGGCAAGGTGCTGTAGTTATTTAACCGGTTGCTGGCTTTAGGCTGCTCTGGTTTGGGCATTAAGGGGTTAATCGTTCTGCAAATTGTGGTGCAATCATATTAAAGCCTTAGGTACATACTGTGAAAATTTCAAAAGGATTGCTGCATTTTTCACTGTTTTGTAAAATTGTGTGCTCTTTTTATTTCTTAAAGGCACAGTAACGTTTTTTCAAATTGTGTTTTTTATTTGATTAAAGTGTTTTCCAAGCCTGCTTTTAAAGATCCTATGGATAAAAAGTTAGAAGGTTTACTTAAGAAAATTTTTGTTCAACAAGGTTTTCTTCTCCAACCTATTGCCTGCATTAGTCCTGTAACTACTGCAGCGGCTTTCTGGTTTGAGGCGCTGGAGGAGTCGCTCCAGACGGAGACCTCATATGACGAAATTATGGATAGAATTAAGGCTCTAAAGTTGGCTAATTCTTTTATCACAGATGCCGCTTTGCAATTAGCTAAGTTAGCGGCAAAAAAATCAGGTTTCACCATTATGGCGCGCAGAACGCTTTGGCTCAAGTCATGGTCGGCCGATGTGTCGTCAAAATCCAAATTGTTAAATATCCCTTTCAAGGGAAAGACCCTTCTCGGGCCAGAATTGAAAGAGATTATTTCAGAAATCACCGGGGGAAAGGGCCATGCTCTCCCCCAGGACAAGCCTTTTAAGGCTAAAAACAAAGCTAATTTTCATTCCTTTCGTAATTTCAGGAGCGGCCCCGCTTCAGCCTCTACAGCTGCAAAGCAAGAGGGTAACGCTTCACAGCCCAAGGCAACCTGGAAGCCTTATCAGGGCTGGAACAAGGGTAAACAGGCCAAAAAGCCTGCAGCTGCTACCAAGACAGCATGAAGGGGTAGCCCCCGATCCGGTCAGGCCTGGGCAAGAGATGTTCACAATCCCTGGGCTTTAGAGATTGTTACCCAGGGATATCTTCTAGAATTCAAGGACTCCCCTCCAAGAGGAAGGTTCCACATTTCTCGTCTGTCTACAGACCAGACAAAGAAAGAGGCGTTCTTACGCTGTGTAGAAGATCTACATACGATGGGAGTGATATACCCAGTTCCAATTGCAGAACAAGGACTGGGTTTTTACTCAAACCTGTTTGTGGTTCCCAAAAAAGAAGGAACTTTCAGACCAATCCTGGATCTAAAAATTCTAAACAGATTCCCCAGAGTCCCATCATTCAAGATGGAGACCATTCGGACAATCTTACCTATGATCCAGGAAGGTCAATATATGACTACCGTGGATCTAAAGGATGCGTACCTGCATATCCCAATCCACAAAGATCATCATCAGTTCCTCCGGTTCGCTTTTCTAGACAAGCATTACCAGTTCATGGCTCTTCCATTCGGTTTAGCCACTGCTCCCAGAATTTTCACAAAGGTGCTAGGGTCCCTTCTGGCGGTTCTAAGACTGCGGGGCATAGCAGTGGCGCCTTATTTGGACGACATCTTAATTCAGGCACCGTCTTTTCACAGAGCCAAGGCTCACACGGAGATTGTATTGGCCTTTCTAAGGTCTCACGGGTGGAAGGTGAACATCAATAATAGTTCTCTGTCCCCACTCACAAGGGTTCCCTTCCTAGGAACACTAATAGATTCAGTAGAAATGAAAATATTTCTGACGGAGGTCAGAAAGTTGAAACGTTTAACTACTTGCCGAGTTCTTCATTCCATTCCTCGGCCATCTGTAGCTCAGTGCATGGAGGCAATCGGATTAATGGTAGCGGCAATCAACATTGTCCCTTTCGCTCGGATACATCTCAGACCACTGCAACTATGCATGCTCAATCAGTGGAATGGGGATTATGCAGATTTGTCTCCTCAAATACAGTTGGACCAGGAAACCAGAGTTTCTCTTCTCTGGTGGTTGTTTCAGGATCACCTGTCTCAGGGAATATGTTTCCGCAGACCGGAGTGGATCATTGTAACGACTGATGCCAGTCTGTTAGGCTGGGGTGCAGTCTGGGACTCCCTGAAAGCTCAAGGCTTATGGTCTCGGGAAGAATCTCTTCTCCCGATAAACATTCTGGAACTGAGGGCGATATTCAACGCGCTTCAGGCATGGCCTCAACTAGCTGCGGCCAAATTCATCAGATTTCAGACGGACAACATCACGACTGTAGCTTACATCAATCATCAGGGGGGAACAAAGAGTTCCCTAGCGATGAAGGAAGTAACCAAAATAATCAGGTTGGCGGAGGACCACTCCTGCCATCTCTCAGCAATTCACATCCCAGGAGTAGACAACTGGGAGGCGGATTTTCTAAGTCGTCAGACTTTTCACCCTGGGGAGTGATAACTCCACCCGGAGGTATTTGCCCAGCTGACTCAGCTATGGGGCATTCCAGAGTTGGACCTGATGGCGTCCCGTCAGAACACCAAGCTTCCTCTCTACGGATCCAGGTCCCGGGACCCCAAGCGGCATTGATAGATGCTCTAGCAGCGCCTTGGTCCTTCAATCTGGCTTATGTTTTCCCACCGTTTCCTCTTCTCCCTCGTCTGATCGCCAGAATCAAGCAGGAGAAGGCGTCGGTGATTTTGATAGCGCCTGCGTGGCCACGCAGGACTTGGTATGCAGACCTAGTGGATATGTCATCTGTCCCACCATGGACACTGCCAATGAGACAGGACCTTCTAATACAGGGTCCGTTCAAGCATCCAAATCTAGT
Organism: Bombina bombina; assembly: GCF_027579735.1. Taxonomy (NCBI): domain Eukaryota; kingdom Metazoa; phylum Chordata; class Amphibia; order Anura; family Bombinatoridae; genus Bombina; species Bombina bombina. The sequence continues at coordinate 250,968,695 of NC_069505.1, forward strand.
TTCTCTACGTCTGACTGCTTGGAGATTGAATGCTTAATTCTATCAAAGCGTGGTTTCTCTGGGTCAGTTATAGATACTCTGATTCAGGCTAGGAAGCCTGTCACCAGGAAAATCTACCATAAGATATGGCGGAAATATCTTTGTTGGTGTGAATCCAAGGGTTACTCATGGAGTAAGATTAGGATTCCCAGGATATTGTCCTTTCTCCAAGACGGATTGGAGAAAGGATTGTCGGCTAGTTCTTTAAAGGGACAGATATCTGCTCTGTCTATCCTTTTACACAAGCGTCTGGCAGAGGTACCAGACGTTCAAGCGTTTGCACAGGCTTTAGTCAGAATCAAGCCTGTCTATAAACCTGTGGCTCCGCCATGGAGTCTAAATCTAGTTCTTTCAGTTCTTCAAGGAGTTCCGTTTGAACCTTTACATTCCATAGATATTAAGTTGTTATCTTGAAAAGTTTTTTGTTTTTGGTAGCTATCTCTTCTGCTCGAAGAGTCTCAGAATTATCTGCCTTACAGTTTGATTCACCTTACCTGGTGTTCCATGCAAATAAGGTAGTTTTGCGTACTAAACCTGGTTTTCTTCCTAAAGTGGTTTCTAACAAGAATATTAACCAGGAAATTGTTGTTCCTTCTCTGTGTCCCAATCCTTCTTCAAAGAAGGAACGTCTGTTGCACAATCTTGATGTAGTTCGTGCTCTAAAGTTCTATTTGCAAGCAACTAAGGATTTCAGACAAACATCTTCCTTGTTTGTTATCTATTCTGGTAAGAGGAGAGGTCAGAAAGCGACTGTTACCTCTCTTTCCTTTTGGCTGAAAAGCATCATCTGTTTGGCCTATGAGACTGCTGGCCAGCAGCCTCCTGAAAGAATTACTGCTCATTCTACCAGAGCAGTGGCTTCCACATGGGCTTTCAAGAATGAGGCTTCTGTTGAACAGATTTGTAAGGCAGCGACTTGGTCTTCACTGCATACTTTTGCCAAATTTTACAAATTCGATACTTTTGCTTCTTCTGAGGTTATTTTTGGGAGAAAGGTTTTGCACGCAGTGGTGCCTTCCGTTTAGGGTACCTGTCTTGTTCCCTCCCTTCATCCGTGTCCTAAAGCTTTGGTATTGGTATCCCACAAGTAAAGGATGAATCCGTGGACTGGATACACCTTGCAAGAGAAAACAGAATTTATGCTTACCTGATAAATTACTTTCTCTTGCGGTGTATCCAGTCCACGGCCCCTGGCAATTAAGTCAGGTAAAATTTTTTTGTTTAAACTACACACCACTGCACCCTATGGTTTCTCCTTTTTCTTCCTATCCTTTGGTCGAATGACTGGGGGGTGGAGCTAGAGGGGGAGCTATATGGACAGCTCTGATGTGTGCTCTCTTTGCCACTTCCTGTAGGGAATGAGAATATCCCACAAGTAAAGGATGAATCCGAGGACTGGATACATCGCAAGAGAAAGTAATTTATCAGGTAAGCATAAATTCTGTTTTTTTAGCAGGTGTGGAGCATATTTATTTAGCCCCTTAAAGGAAAAGAAGGGTCAAACATGAAATGTGCATTTCAATGTTAAATAGAAGCATGTTGCAATATACTTCTATTGGCAAAAAAGCTTCTAGTAAAAGCTATTAAAGGGACAGTATACACTAATTTTCATAAAACTGCATGTAATAGACACTGCTATAAAAAACAAGATGCCCAGGTACTGATATAAAATTCCAGTATAAAACTGTTTAAAGACTTACTTAGAAGCTTTCAGTTTACCTCTGTTGAAAAGGTAGTTGGAAAGCCCATTGCAAGTGAGACATAAGACACTCCCCCCTCCTCCTTCATTTGCATATGAAAAGACCATTTACACAAACAGGAGCAAGCTGGAGAAGGTAGCTGACAGTATTCACATAAAACTTTGGGGCTTGGTTAGGAGTCTGAAAATCAGAGCAATGTTATTTAAAAATAAGCACAATTATAAAAAAAATTTAAATAAAACTTTATGGGCTATATAAATAGATCATCTACAAAACATATATGCAAAGAAAAAATGAGTGTATAATGTCCCTTTAATGTTTTTCAGTGGAATATGCACATATGCTGTGAGGGTTCGTGCACCAGTATTCAAACACCATGCCTGCTCAGAGAGTCAGTAGTGGCTTCTATGACAGAAATTATGTCTTAATAAGCAATTGTATACTTGGACACGAGCCCTCACAGCATATGTGCGTATGCCACTGAAAAACAGTTATAACTTTTACTAGAAGCATGTTTGCTAATGGAGGTATATTGCAAAATGCTTCTATTTCACATTAAAATACACCCATGCACATTTAATGTTGGTCCTTTCTATCCCTTTAAATAAAAATTGCATTTTTCCGTGTTCCATTAATCTGAATTTTCATTGCAAAATAAAAGAACAAATGATATAGAATGTGAAGTGGGATTTCCTTCATTATTTAGGATGTATACAGGTACAACATCTATTAGAGTAGCTGTGTCATAAATTAAGCAGTATATTCCCTTTCAGCCTCATTCCAGACTAATGTTCCTCAGCTTCGTAATGTGCAACATTTTCTCCCCCTTAATGTGTTCCCAGTGAAATGATTTACAAAGAGCTCCTTTGCCTTTATTTTGACATATGAAATAACGGCTTTGGTTGGTGAAACCACCACTTATACAGAGAATGCAAATGCTGAAGGATTATGTATACAAGATGCAACAGCAGGAATCATTCCTAGTGGGAAGGAAGAGAGAGCTCAGCCCATTTAAAATACATTCACTGTCCCTTTAACCCTTTCCATGCCAAAAATTAGATTTAAAATGCGTAATTTTGTTCTTTTGCCCGCAAGACAGAACATTGTTAAGTACAGCGTCCCTTTATCAGCCAATTAACATAACGAACAGAACACGGTTCTACTAAAACTTCCAGCATCATTTGTTATTTGTTAAAGAAACATTTACCATTATAAATAAACCCCTATATTACTTCTGTTATCAAATTGACCTATCTCTCTTGCTTGATAAAACCTTCTCCCTTCCGTGAGAGCATACTGAGGTAGGCACAGGAGTGTGCACATTCAATATGGCAGCTTGCAACAATTTTATTCACCTAGTGCTCAAGATGTGCACGCTTCTGAACCTACCTTAGTATTCTCCCATGTAAAGGAGTTTTAATACATGATTCCAAGAGAGAGAGTTAAAGGACATTTTTATTTCTTTATTTTATTTGTATTTCTTTAAAAAAAGAATAAAAGGTCAGATTATGAAATAGAGAGAAAATTTAAAATTACAACTTTAAATTTGTATATTCGCAAAATAGTAAAATAGCCAATTACAATTTGAAATATTAGTTTGTTTTAAAGCCACAGTCTGTCTTTTTGTCAAATCAGGAGGTTTTAAAGTTATACTTTTATTTTTTGGTGCTTGATAGAAGTCAGTGCCAATTGGCTGAAGAAGCTGAAAGTGAATCCTATGATGAAATGCTGTCATTACTGAGTATGGGTTGAACCATCTCTAAATTAAAGAGACAATGTACAACAATTTTCATATAACTGCATGTAATAGACACTGCTATAAAGAAGAATATGCACAGATACCAATATAAAAATCCAGTATAAAACCTTTTAAAAACTTACTTAGAAGCTCCCAGTTTAGCTCTGTTGATGAGGTTAGGCTTGGACACTCAGTGAAAGGGGCTGATGAGAAAGTAGGAGACGCAGAACCCCCTCCCCTTCCATGTATATAAAAAGAGAAGTTCACAAACAGGACAAAACAGAGATCTGTAGACCTGGGTCTACATCTGACACTGTGGGGCTTGTTTAGGAGTCTGAAAATCAGCACAATGTTATTAAAAAATAAGCAAAACTATAAACAGTTATAAAAACACTACCAGATGTACTATATAAATGTATCATCTACAAAGCATGTATAGAAAGAAAAATCTAGTGTACAGTGTCCCTTTAAAGCTTTTGACCACCTCCATCGCTTTATAGTTTGAGAGCCACTGTTTCCCACAACTGTAGCAGTTCCTATGAACAAATAAGATGTTACGAGATAGTAAGGGCTGTCGTGTTATTGGCTCCCGGGTGTGAGTACATGAATTATAGTTACAGACTGCTTCCAGTGTATAAATTAGATGGACTGAAGATATCCTCTAGCAAATGACGTAATGACTATAATACATAAGTAGGCGCTTTAGAGCTGATATAGAAATAGACTGTTTCTTTATTGAGTTATCACATAATTTGTGTCTGCCTCCCCTAAAGCAAATGCTTCGAATAACAATATACAGTATATATGGATACAAATACCTGCTGCGTTATTAACCCTTACAGCCACGCGCCTGAATTCATTGCTTTAGTTACAGTCTAAAAAACACATCAGTGTAAGGATATTCATCCAGTCTCATGTGTTTGACGTTTTGTAGATGTTTTTTTCCCCTTCGTTATTTTTCCTTTTCATTTCCAAATCAATAAGAAAACGGAAATGTGTTGCTTTGTTTGGTAAAAAATAAGCAAACAAAAAATATGTATTGTGTGTTTATTAATCCTATTGCTTTCCTTGCTATATAAATATGATCAAACAATCAATAATCAAGCTAATGCAGCAACCTTAAAGGGACAGTTAACTGTAATGCGTTAACAGCAATGCTATAATATAATTAGGGTGTTTGCCTTTAAAGTCTGCAGCTTGTTAATAAACACCCCATTCGATGCTTTTAAAGTTTTGCCTTCATTTTAATAGCTCTAATGTGTTACATAATTGTATTATACTGTTTCTTGCAAATAACTATGTGTTTAACCTCTGCAAATGGATTAAAGGTAAATTCAACATCAGAGCAGAAAGTCGCTACTGGGCATTAGCTAAACACATCTGGTGAGCCAATGACAAGAGACGCGTGCAGCCACCAATCGTCAGCAAGCTCGCCATAGTGCATTGCGTCTCTCTCGCCTAACTATAGAAAACAAAGCAAGTTTGATAAAAGAAATACAGTGAAATGACATGCTTATTCCCAACCACAAAACTTTCATCATTTCATCCTTGAAAACAAATATTGTTCTGATTGCTCACAAAGCTTTTTACTATTCTTTTTTTTTACCATTTATACTTCTGCTCATTTCTCATGTTAATGATAAAAATATTGCTCAAATTACACCATGGAACTTATACACCTTAAAAAAATCCCATTATGAGCAGATTGCTTATTATCTGTTTGGACATTTGAAAAATGTTAATTATAAAAAATGACTCAAAATGAAATGAACTTGATAAGTAGTCGCATCTTGATTTGTTATTTTTAGTAAAGTGACAAATATATTAGTCACCATATAGTTCTGGGGAAACTGTTAAATGTCTTTTTTCTTTTATATATATATATATATATATATATATATATATATATATATATATATATATATATATATATATATATTTATTTATATATTTTAAATCTGTTGATCAAATCTGAAAGTAAGAAAATGTGTTCCTAATTAATCATGTTTGTATATTGCAGAACTATACTAATTTAAACGGTTCATGAGAGTAAAGGGTGCTGGGAAGTCTGATAGATGCGAGATTCAGAACACCCTTATCCTTTCAGTAGGAAATCACTTGCATTTCTTATGTTAACATGAGATTCCTATCATAGTACATTTGTACAAAATGTAAGAACTATTCAGTATTATGCTTTTCTTCTTAAATGGAAAGAGTCCACAGCTGCATTCATACTTTGCTACTTTTGGGAAATAAGAATATGGCCACCAGAAGGAGGCAAAGACACCCCAGCCAAAGGCTTACATACTCCTCCCACTCCCCTCATCCCCCAGTCATTCTTTGCCTTTCGTCTCAGGAGGTTGGCAGAGACGGAATTTGTAACTTTTTAATTTTTGTTTTTGTCTCTTATGGAGGGTAGTACTCTTCGACATGGGACAGGAGTTTTAAGTAGTCCTGTCAGTCTCTCAGTGAGGGCTTGGATGAAAGTTAGAGTCCGGAGATGCAGGAAGTTTCTTTCTGCTAAACCATCCCGACTCATGTTAACAGCTCCTCAAGCAATCAGCGTTGTCGAACTTTGCTCCGCTGCCTGCTTTCTTCTCTCATCTGCCTCTGGGGGTCCTGTCTTCCAGGGGGCAATTTCCCTACCGATTATTCCTCCTACACATACAGGTAACCCAGTTTATGGTTTCTCCACGCGGGCTGGCGTGTTCCCCCCCCCGGAGCTTGCAGCACGTTTTCGATTGCATATCTTGTTGGCGCTTGCTTGTCTGCAGGGTCCAGACGTTTCTTTGAGAATGTGCTTGTGCCCTATTGTCCCGGGTGTTCATCCTTGGGAGGGGCCTCCACAGCCTGAGGGTGCTGTTTTGGAGTGTTGTGCCATTCAGTACCGGATTGCGCGCTTTCGCGTTTTGCTCAGACATCTGTTTGACTTATTGAGTGATCCTGTAGTTCTCAGATAGGGAATTTTCATTCTGATAGTCAAATGGTACAACTCGTTAGACATGTGAGGATGAGGTAATCTCCTATTGTCTTTGTTTTGGAGTTCTTTCCCAGTTTTGACAAGTAGGGCTCCGTTTGGCTGGTCCTACGGGTAGGCCTGTGTCTTTTTTGGGCGTTAACCTTCAGGTTGCTTTATGTTTTATTTTGTTTCCGATGGGATGTCTTTTATTTTCGTTCAGTTTCCTTCGGGAACCTTCTGGGATCGATACTCTTTATTACTACTTTGAAATTTGCTTGGACGTGTTAGTCCTATGTATAATAATGTCTTCCTTTTTTCCCCTATGTGGGAGAATTTATGCTGCTTGCTGGTTAGGACCCGGGGTACAGGCTGGTCCTGTCGGGTTCATTAGGTTTTGTGGCTGTTTGGACACGTGGCGCTGTTTCTGCTGGATTGGCAGTAGCGCCGAGTGCTCAAGTTAAATTTTTTTATTTTGTTCCACTAAGCATTCGAGAGGACCTGTGGGTTCACAAGGCGGAAAGAATTGTGTCAGTCCTCTTATAGCCTTCAGTCATGGATGTCTGGGCAGGGGAGGGTTCCGCTGCATCCCTCCATTTAACATCTGATTTTATTAGAACCTAGAGTTCCCCCTCCTTGTGGGAGGGGGCTGGCGAGAGTAGTTCCCCCGTTGCCACTGGTTGAGTGGTTTGGCCTTCAATTTTTAGGCCCCTGGATAATCCTATGGGACTTGATCCAACAGCTTGTATGGATTCTCCAACATGTGGAAGGTTTTGTATTTTGAAACCTATTGCTGTTTTGGCACCTTTAAGGGGGTGTGTGTCAGCTGTTTTTAGTGTATCTAGATAAGGCTCTTACTCTAGGCCGTGTTAGTTATGTCTGAGTTATGAGACCTTGGGTCTTCTTCCATTGTATCTGGGTGGTTTCGATCTCATTTTTGGAATTTGTGTTCCGGACGCTGGTTGGTCCCTGTGGGGACTTGTTTAGCTCGGGTTTTTCCGGAGTCGGGAAGGTTTAGCACCTTTTCTGTCCCCTGTGTCCTCTGCCTATGTGGAGGTGATGGGGAGACTTGCCCTGCTAGTTGGGTTTTGGGAACTTGAGGTATCACTTCGGTTGTTCTGTGGCCAGCTGCAGTCTCTTTGCTTGACTTCTGGCCTTGCTTCTTGGAGAGTTGGACTTATGTAGGGGTGGTCCTTCATTTGGTCGGAGTTTTCGAGTTCTTTGCGCTGTCCGGTTTTTCTGGATATGCTCCATTCCTCTTGTCTGGCTTTTTGGCCAGTTGGGGTGTTTAGTTCCAGGGTATAGTTGCCTGAACTATTGGGTACCCGGACCTGTTTTTTCTTCCTGAGTCTTTCTCTTTCTGGGGCTTCGCTCCTGTCCCAGTTTTTTTTTTTTTGGATCTCAGGGCTGGTTGGGATGTTCCACGGTGTTGTGAAATGAGGCTATGTCCTTGTTTCATCTACCTGACCGGGTCAGGGTTGACTCGGTCTATCAGAGTATATTCCTTGCCCCATGTCATCTGGGGTTAGCTGGGTGGGTTGCGCCTCTAGACTGGTGGGTTTCTACCCAGCTGCTGGCGTTGGATTACAGTCTTCTGGTGCACCTTAGGGTCGCATTCCCCTGTTTGTTTGCCAGGGTACCCGTGGATTCTCTGCTCTGCAGGTAAATGGGTTGACTGTGCCTCTGTTAGGCAAACTACTTATGGTCCTTCTAGGACATTTGCGGGGGATCTTTTCTCCCGTTTAGCCGGTAGCTTCGGGCCTTGAGAGCGGTTTTTGTCCTTCTGGCTTCTTCCCCTTTTTCTTAGGGGATATTCGCTTCTTCAGGGAGGCAGAGTCCTTACTAGGGGCTTCTCCTGGTCGGGAAGTGGACTTGGTTCCACCTGGAATCTTGCTAGTTCCATGTCAGACTGAAGGGCCTTGTTTTGATAGATCCTTGGGTCTATGGGCCTTGTCTGTTTTTCAGATTCAGGTTGTTCTTGTACTCTGGGGGATGGCTGTACCATCTTGCACTCGTTCCTGTACCAGTTTCGGGATTCTTTCCCCTATTGTTCCCCTATTTTGGATTCCTATGGCTGGGTTGATCCAATTGAGTGTGGATCTGCAGGTCAGAGCGGTCTAAGGGTCGCAGTCTCCTCTGGAGGTTGCACTGTGTCTATCCTGATAGCTCAGCCTCCTAGGAGATGGTGTTTCATTTCTCCTTGTTCCTTTGACAGGAGAGGGTTTACTCTTCCTTCGGGTTCTGGAGGGATACTCTCCTTCTCGGGGGGTCTCGATGGAGGCTTTGTGTTCCCCTTTTTAGGGACCTGTGAGTAGGTCCGGTGGCTTAGATTGCCTGGAGTGGGCTGTCTGTCGAGGGTCTGTTTTGTGCGGTCTGTTTTCTTGATGAACGCCTCCTTTCCTTTGCTAGCTCCCTTTGTGTTGTCCTGTTGTGGACTCTGTGTTCTCAAGCTCGTGGTTTTCTCCTGGGTCTTTTACACGCTTTGCGGTCGAATACTTTGGTATTCTAGGGACTGGCGCTGGGAGAACTTTGTCTCTTTTAGTTGAGTCCATGCTTGCAGAATGATGGCGAAACGACTTTTCTGTCTCCGTGCCCGATGGTATCCCGGGTTTTGCTTGGTATAGGCGTGGCCTCCTTTCCTGTTTGGGTCCGTTTGGGTCTCTGTGAGCTGGGCCCACTCTTGGAGGTGTTCTTTTTTGTATTGAGGGACCTTTCGGTTTCCTTGGTCCTCCTTTGCCTCGTCCCTTTGTGGATTTTGGCTGGTTTCCCCTTCATTTGTGGGGGATGATTGATTGGTGGGGGACCGTCTGTGGGCGATGGTGTCTCTTGGCAAGTGATACTTCTCTGTTATTGTATTAGCTTTTATTTGCTGACTTCTTGATACCTAATTGTTATATTTGGTGACAAATTCATACAGATGCTACATTTGTTCTGCTTCTCTGAACAGTAATAGTCATAAGCGGTAGGTTTTGTTTCTCACAGGACGGTGACATAAGCTGTTGGGCTGTTTGACAATATGGCGACTAGTCTGCCTATTGCCCTTCTCATTGTAAATCCTAAGCTCATTTCATCCTTCAGTTTGTTCTATGTTAAGGTTACTCTGATGCCTTGTTGTGTTTAAGGTCACTTTAGTTAAAGGGACATTCTAATGCAGACATTTTACTTTATTAGAGCGTGTCATTTTACATAACTGATAACTATGAGGTTAATAGCAATTCTTTAGAAAAGCTTATCAAATGGTTTAACTACAAAAAAAATCCCCTTAGAATTTTGTGGAAAAATCATTACATAAATGTTTCTAAAGAATTGTTATTGGCCCCTAAATGATTAAACACAGCATAAAGGTTAAACACAAACATAAAGTTCTGCTTGAGAGTGGCAAGCATTTTATTTTTCACAAGAATGTCAGTTTTTGTTTTTACATCACTGTTCAGCTACAACAAAGAAAAACATACGGTACTCCTGTTTGTTTATCTTTATATTTATTGTAGAAAAGTGATAAAGCATTGATATTTGTGATCACTTTTCTGTCAGGTCAGTAAGCAGCTCACAGCCAGTCAGGACTGAAGAACCATCTCTTTGCTTTACTCCCTGGCTCCCAGGATTTGTCAAGCATTGATCTATCTATCACACTTCCATGCATGAGCTATTTATTTATTGTTACTACAATGTGAGGCAGAGCTCTATGTTTGAGAATATATTTTTATGCGAATGGGAGATTTAGTAGGTGAAGGAAGAACAGCTATTGGTCCCAATGAACAATAAATGTCAAATGATTTCTCTGGCATAATCCCAGTTATGTGACCTTGAAGTGTAGTTTAATGAGACAAAATGACTAAACATGCACAGGCCAAAAATGTGTTTCAGACAAATAATTCATCAATATGGTTATTCTCCATATATCTATATACAACTACCGTTGTCTTGCTCCTAATTTGTAAACAGATTTGTCGAGCAGACTTTGGACCTCTTGTCTACAGCGGAGGGCTACAGTGCATTTGTAAGACTTGGCAGCTATCCCTGAAAACCAGAACTTTAAAGGGAAATAAAATTAAAAAACTAATATGATCTAATGTGCTAGGCCATTTTATTTTTGCACTGTTGTTTGCCAATATTAGTGTCTTTACCCCCCTCCCTCCCCCCCCCACACACACACACAAGCACAAAGGGGTTACATTCATAGTCAAAGGTCTCTCAAGCTAGTAATGTTCAAGACCTAAAGAGGGCTGCTTCATAGCTGTGTGTTACAGTTCTGTGCAAGCAAAAGTGCGATAATATTATGTTCTAGCGCATGGTAATCCTCTTGTATGTCCCTTTAAGAGATTTAGTAGTGGAAAGGATAACTTACACGGTAGCTCCCCTATTTGTGTGTGTGAACCATACATATGTATCTCATCTAGTTTCATTACAGATGTGCTGTTTGTACAGTATATAGCGCCATGAAAATGCTATTTTATTTATATGCCTCTAGGCTCCCTATTAAAACGTGATTGTGTTGGAAAGTTCATGTAACATGTCGCCAACTAAATCTGAGTACTGCACATCTTTAAAGTGCTAAACAGGCTCTTGGGTTTAATAAAACAGATGAATATGTCTGGGGTCATTTAAAGAAATGTAAATTAGAAGGATATTTAACTGCTGTTTTGTCTTTACCTACAAATATATATTATTTTACCCTTACCTTTTTTTTTGTAATATTTATTTGGGACGTCTCTGCCTCACTTCCATTCCTAAATACTTGAATTTCATGCGTGTCCCGTATTCAACCACCAGTATTTTAGCAGGCTGTCCAGTAAAATCTACGCAAACATTGCTGTACACTTAAATGTTTAACATTTTTAAAGTCCCACATGTGTCCGCTAAATGTAAAGGGCCTCCTATGCGGAACTCCCACAAGCAAGTCTATTGGTGGACAGGGACACACCTCCACCAGAATAGTTCATAAATAGGTCTTTTTGCAGAGGAAAATGTTTTTCAGTAATTAAAGGGATACTAAACCCCATTTTTTTTTCTTTCATAATTCAGATAGAGTAGCAATTTTAAGCAATTTTCTAATTTACTCCTATTATCACATTTTCTTTGTTCTTTTGCTATCTTTATTTAAAAGCAGGAATGTAAAGGCCATTTTTGTTTCAGAACCTGGGTTATGCTTGCTTATTGGTTGGCTAAATGTAGCCACCAATAAGCAAGTGCTATTGAGAGTGCTGAACCTAAATTGAGATGGCTCCTAAGCTTTACATTCCTGCTTTTTTTTTTTTTTTTTTAATTATTTTATTTTTTATTAGTTTGTTTTGTACAGAATGTTTACTAGTACATCAACCACCTGCAAGTGGTGTAAAAACAACAGAATGCAAGTAACATATGACACAATCTACAGTTGTAACTCTCACAAAAAATGTCTCCCTTATTACCCCAAGGCTTTATTTTCTTCTCATAAAAGCTGTAATCTTGGGGGTTCCATGAGTCTTAATATAACAGAATGAAAAATGTGTGGGTTTACCCCCAGTGTCTTTGAGATTGAGCAAAAGGGCTTAAAATCTCTATTGGATACGGAAAGTTACGTACAACTGCAAATAGTAAAGCTTTGTCACATGTGATTTAATTATATATAACAATTTCATAACAATAAACTAATAAACTATGTTATTAATAGCTTGAAAAATAAAAGAAAGAAAGAGGAAATAAAAGAAGTCTCACTGTGCTTTGTATTATTTGTTCGTCGCATTAGTGATGAGGTAGAATATTACTCATATGAACCGCTGTGTGTGGTTGTATACTCTGACCCTATATTGCTTGCCTACCACCGTAAGTGTAAGATTCCCATAAGAACTGCATATCGTGGAATAAAGACAATTGGCCTAGTTTAAAATAATAAAATCTTTCCATTGTCAGATTCTTGTCAACTAGGTGTTTCCATTCTGATATGGTTGGTGTTCGCACTGATTTCCACATTTTTGGAATCAGTTGATTGGCTGAATTGAGCATGATTTGAAATAAATGTTTTCTTATTTTGCATGCAATAGGGGGTGGGTGACTAAGCATAATTATGTCTGGGTCGGGTGAGATGTGTGTGCTTAAAACTTTATTGATGTCCCTAAAGACCTTTGACCAGAATTCTTTAATATAAGTGCATTCCCACCAAATGTGTGAGATATGACCCTCCCTCAAACATCCTCTCCAGCAAGTGCCCGGGGACTTTTTGTAGATATGTTTGATTCTAGCTGGGGTCATATACCATCTCATAAATATTTTGATGTTTGTTTCTTTTGCTTGGGCTGAATGCCCTGAATGGGAGAGATTCGCGAATCTTCGGAGCCAAGTTTTTGGAGTGGTATTTGTGTTGAGTTCCCTATCCCATCGTTTGGTGTATGTTGGGAGATGCGGGAAAGTATTAGACAAAATTAGTTTATATAGTTTAGATATCACGCGGGTTATTTCCTTTTTAGGAATACAAAGTTGCTCAAATATCGAGAGGGGCCGTGTGAGGTCTTTTTTGCATTTATGTGAAGTTATGTAATGCCTTAGTTGGTGAATCCTGAACCAAGATGACAGAAAAGGGTGCCCCAGTGCTTCAAGTTGTTGTTTAGATTTGATATTATTAGCGCTATCTGTTAGTAAGTATATGGGAAGGTGTTGTATAAGATCTAAATGGGGACCTTGTTCCAAAGACAAGCCAGGTTTAAATTCTGGATTATTTAAGAGAGTAGTAAGTGGGGAGTACCTGGAAGAGATTTTGTTCTGTGGAGTACATAGTTTCCTCCAATCTGACCAGGTTTCATTAGTAATTGAGGAGGATGATATAGAGAATGTAGTAAAGAATGCTGGATTCCAGCTTATAATACTCAGGTCATGTGATGTGGTCAAGGCATTTTCAATTTGTATCCATCTTCTGGAATTAGGTCCCTCAAATTTACACCAGTCTGAGATCCTTTGTAAGGAAATTGCCAATTTATATGAGAGCAAGTGTGGAACACCCAGGCCTCCTTCAGAGGGGATTTGGAATAATGTATTTTTATTAATTCGTGGAGGCCTACGTCTCCAGATGTAATCATTTATTATTTTTTGTAATGTAACGAGGTCTCTTTGGATACCAGCTATTGGGACTGTCTGAAGGATGTATAAAATCTTCGGTAGTAGTGTCATTTTAGTAACCTGAATTCTACCTAGCCAGGATATGTTTTTTGGGAGCCAGGAGCTAGTGAGGGTCTGAAGTTCTGCGATTAACCCACCATAGTTATATTTGCGTAAGTCCGATTTATCTGGGGTTATGTGTATCCCGAGGTATTTTAAGTATTTCATCTGTTGTTTGAGGGGGCATGTTGTCTTTAAAGTGTCCAGGGAATGTTGGGAAAGGTTAATAGGTAAGTATTCCGATTTGGTCATGTTCACCGAAAAGTTAGACACAGCTCCAAATTGTGTCAGTTCCGAGATAGCTAATTCTAGAGAGGGGAGTGGGTCGGTGAGCGTCAAGAGAATATCGTCAGCGTATATAGCTAATTTATGTGACTGATCTTCTATATCTATCCCTTTAATTTGGGTGTTCAATCTTATTTTAATAGCTAACGGTTCCAATGAAAGAATAAAAAGGATTGGGGAGAGAGGACAGCCCTGTCTAGAACCATTCCGTATTTCGAATGGATCTGAGAGAGTGCCATTTATTTTAATCTGGGCTGACGGGGTAGTATACAGGGCCAAAATCTTTTGGATGAAAGAATCTGGGAAATGGAAGTGTTGCAACGTAGTATACAAGTATGTCCAATCAAGGCGGTCAAAAGCCTTTTCGGCATCGGTGGATAAAAATATAGTTGGAATTCTTTTTTGTGTCACATATTCCAAGAGATCAAGGACCTTGACCGTATTATCCTTGGCCTCTCTATGTGGCACAAACCCAACCTGGTCTTGGTGGATCAGAGTCGGTAGAATTTGGTTAAGCCTTGTGGCCAAGATTTTGGCATACAATTTAAGATCTATATTTAGTAACGAGATTGGCCTGAAATTTGCAGGGGAGTTTGGGGGTTTACCTGGCTTAGCTAGAACCGTGATATTAGCCTGTAACATATTATCAGGGAATGATAAATGTTCTGGTATGGAGTTGAAAAGGGATGTTAAGTAGGGGGTTAAGTGTTTTGCAAATGTTTTGTAATAGAGACCCGTGAAACCATCGGGTCCTGGTGCTTTACCCTGTTTCAACTGTTTTATCGCCTCCTCAACTTCAGTGGTTTGAATGGGCAGTTCTAATCTTTTGGATTGTTCTGTACTTAGTTGTGGGATCGGAATGTTCTCTAAATATTGATTGCATGAGAGAAGGTGAGTTTGGTAGTCCCTATTTGGGAAAAGGTTATAAAGTTTGTGGTAATAATCTTTGAATTCCTTAGCTATAGAATTGGTATCTTCTAGGCTTTTGCCATGTTGTGATTTTATGGCGTGAATATATGTATTCTGTTGCTGAGTCTTTAAAGCTCTGGCTAATAACTTCCCAGGTTTGTTTCCCTCCCTATAGTAGCTTTGTTGTATGTGAAGTAGCTGCCGTTGTGAATTAATTTGTAGAATGGAGTTTAGCTTCTCCCTGCTTTTTGTTAAGTTCTCTAAGATATCGTTATTCGCTGGGTTGAGTTTGTGTGCATAATCTAATTTAGTAATTTCTCTCGCTAAGGTGTCTATTTCAGCTCTATTTTTCCTGTTAATTTGCGCTTTTGCTTTAATGAACTCTCCTCTTATGGTGCTCTTGTGAGCCTCCCACAGGGTGGACATAGTAACATCTGACGTGTTGTTTGTGGAAAAATAGCTTTTTATATGCTTTGAAAATAATTTTACCTGTGCTGGGTCTAATAGTAATGAGTCATCTAGTCTCCACTGGAAGGCTCTAAGGGGTGCTGTTGGCCATCTTATAGTGCATGTGACTAGGGAGTGGTCCGACCAGGACGTGTGCGAGATGGAGGAGGACTTAGTGTGGGATAAGACCAGATGGTCCACAAATATATAATCCAACCTGGAGTAAGTGCGATTAGGGTGCGAGAAGAATGTGAAATCTGTTTTTTGGGGATGGAAATATCTCCACGAATCGTGTAACCCAAGTAATTTGAGTTTATGCCAAATAGTTTTAAGATTGGGGGTTCTAGCTCTAGTACCAGGATTTGAGCAATCAATTGTGGGATCCAGTGGGAGGTTTAAATCCCCAGCCAGGATGAGAGAGCCTTTAGACTCTTTTATGATTGAGTCTGTTATAGAGGTGACAAATTTATCCTGTTGTAAGTTAGGGGCATATATGTTTACTAGGGTCACTGGCTTGCCATACAAAAGGCCTTTAACACATAGAAACCTTCCTTCCTTATCTGTGACAATTTGTGTTTTAATAAAGGGTATACTTTTGTGGATAAGGATGCTAACCCCATTAATTTTTTTATTGGGATTAGTGCTGTGAAAGTGTTGGGGATAATGAGGAGAGAAATATTTGGGCACATTTTTAGTTCTGAAATGTGTTTCTTGTAGCATTAATACATGTCCTCCTCTCTTATGAAGGTCTAATATGGCCATTCTTCTTTTGTTAGGGCAATTGAGACCTTTGGTGTTTTGTGTGAAGACCCTAAGGTCTTGAGGTGTGTGATTACTCATCAACCTAGAGTGGTGTCAGGAACCCCAGTGCGCTTGATGTATTAGGACGAACTACATGTTTGTGATGTGAGCACATGTGAGAAAAATAAGACAAATAACTAGAAAACAATAATAGAAAGAAGAACGAAAAGAAAAACACAAAATTAAAGACAATTCTTAATAATAATAATATACTAAACATTGAACTAATCTATAGAAGATACCCTCCCGTCTGAGTGAGAGCAACAAAACATCTATCTGCTGTTAACCTGTAACAATTGAGGTCACAAAACTTATTTGCATTAGACTTCATGACTATAGGTAACCTAAAACAAAACATGAGGTTTTATGAACAGCAATAACAGTATTGGTGGTAAAACAAGTAGAACAAGTGGGCAACAATGCACATAAATACCAGTCAGCCATTTGTTGTAGAACCTGAACGGGTTACAACCCAACTAGAAGGGCCCGGTAAGAAGGACTCCTTATCTCAAGTGCAGCCTCTCAAAGAGCAACGAGGCCAGTAATAAAAAGGAGGTTTTCCAAAACGGATTAACTGTCACCCCTTGTCTTCAGGTCGGGATGTGGAAGCAGTGGCAAATTTTCTTGCTTTCTTCTGAGGAACTTGCCTCCATTCCCTTCTCTGCGGCAAAGGAGAAGATCTGCCAGGTCTTGTTTGCTCCTCCTGAGGTGGGACCAGCTCTTCTACTTGTGGAATTGGTATATCTAGATCCCTACAGATGGAAGGGATTTCCCTGACAGAAGTGCAGATAAATCGTTTACCTCTCCAGAGGACTACTAGTTGAAAGGGAAACCCCCACCTATAAGGAATGTTCATTTGTCTCAGCTGGGTTGTGAGAGGTTTAAGGTCTCTCCGCTTAGAGAGTGTCCGTTGCGACAAATCTGCAAACATTTGTATTTCTGTGTTTTCATGTCTAAGAGGTTGCTGCTCCCTTGCTAGTCTCATCAGCTCTTCCTTGACCTGAAAGTTGGTAATTCTTACTATGACATCCCTTGGCGGTTGTCCTGTTTGTGGTTTCGGTCGCAAGGCTCTGTGGGCTCTATCTATTTCTATCTTAGACTGCGTCTCTTCTTTTTTTAAGGCACTGAAAAAATCTTGAAGATATTGTTCCAGATCCGCAGGTGGTATGATTTCAGGAATTCCTCTCAGCCTAATATTATGACGTCTATTACGATTTTCGGCGTCATCTATTTTATCTTCAAGTTCAGTGATAGTTGCGCCTTGGGATTGAATAGTATGTTGCAGATCTGAAATGGCTTCTGTGTGTGAGTCTTGAGTGTTTTCAAGGGATTCCACCCTGTGGCCAATGTCAGAAATGTCCTTTTTAAGGTCAGATATTTCATCCCTAATGCATTGTTTGACTTGGGATATTAGCGAGGAAAAATCCTTTTTGGAAGGAATTGAGTTGAAGAGGGCTGTAGGGATTGTGATGTTTTCTGAGGCCTGATCGCCGTCAGATTCAGATGAGCTTTGATAGGAGACATGGTCTGGAATCTCAGCTTCTGCAATATTAGAAACCTTAGTTTCCAAAGTTTTGAAAAAATTACTAACTGTATGTGCTGCAGGTTTTGGCTGCTTAGTGCCTTTGCTAGTTTTATTTCCCTTCTTTGGAGACATTGCAAGGAATAAATGATGATAGTAAGCTACTAAACTGTTCCTGCAGATTTGTAGAGAGAATCAGAGTGATAATTTGCCCTCTTCCTTTAGTAATTCTTTAGTAGCAAGGGTTTTATATCAGATATTTAGAGAAGAGGAAAAAGATTAACAGTTTAATGCTGTCTCTAGGAGCTGTGGAAAAAGCCATAAAGAGTCCCATCAGTGATTATTACTGCTTGCAAAACATAGGCTGGGCTGCTATTTAAACTCCTGTAAGTGCATGAGGGTACAGTCTTTTAATTCCTAAGTTGCCTTTGTATTTAAGCCGGGTGAGGCATTATTCAAAATGAAAGGGCTGCACATATTAGGGATTTTCATATGCATTACTGTGCATTAACCTCCTGAAGCCCCTGCTCTCCTTCCCATTTGTCACCCTGTCAGCTCCATTAATTAAGGGGGTGAGCCGTTGCGCTGAATAATAAGTGCGCACTATATACTCGAGTGCAGGCTGCGGCCCACTCCGGGACTCACCGTGTCCTCTGCTCTCGTTGTACCACAGCTGCGGTAACGCTCCTGCTATTCATGCGGCTGGTCGGTCGCGGGTGAATTCCTTCCTCGGTCTCGGTCTTTCTGCTGGTTCCAGCCCCTGACAAGCCGGGTGTTTTGCAGGTTTGTGCGGGCCTTTATCTGTGTTACGGCAGATCCGGGGGTCCTATGATGCGGTCAGAATCGCCCCCAATGCTTTCTTTTATGCCACAGTAGGCTAGCCTTACATTACAGCCTAGATAGGGTCACTGGATGCAAGGTGGCTAATGCCGGTAACGCTCCCACTCAGATAGGGCTGAGGAGCTCCACTAGAAAGCAGCCATCTCCTAGGCTGGCTGGCTCCGCCCTCTCTACATTCCTGCTTTTTAGATGAAAAATAGCAAGAGGACAAAGAAAATTGATTATAGGAGTAAATTATAAATTTGCTTAAAATTGCTGCTCTATCTGAATCATGAAAGAAAAAAAATGGCTTTAGTGTCCCTAAAAAACAAACAAAAAACTATTACTATAATAATATAAAATAAATGGGTCTGCTCATGCTGCTTACTCAGCCAATTTGATTGGGCACGTTTTTTAGAACAATGGGTGGTGGGTTCAATGAGCAAAATCAGCTATTTCAAATAGAAGAATAAACCAAAAACAGAAACTCTCCATATATTTAATGCTACACAGCTGGTATAACAAGTCACATTAAAGGGATATGAAACCCAAAAGTTATCTTTTGTGATTCAGACAGAGCATAACATTTTAAAAAAAGTTTCCAATTTACTTCTATTATAAAATGTGCTTCATTCACACGGTATTCTTTGTTGAAAAGATACCCAGGTAGGTGTCTGGAGCACTACACGGAACGAAAAAGTTCTCCCTTTCTAGTATAACATTGTTGCAAAACTGTTGCCATATAGTGCTCCAGACACGTGCATGCTCCTGAGCTTACATCCCTGCTAGAAGTAAATTAGAAACTTTTTTAAATTGCTGCTCTGTCTGAATCATGGCAGAAATATTTTGGTGTCCGTACCTTTAAGGGAAAACATAACTACAGTAATGTATGGCTTTCAGGTGAAACAGAGACATAAAATAGCTAAATGCACTGACCTTTTGTTTTTATCCCGCAGCTGCGTTGGTGTAGAAGAGGACGAGGCTCCAGATATTGATATTTATCACTGTCCGAACTGTGAGAAAACACACGGGAAATCTACATGTGAGTACAAATGTTATTTTCCCTTTCCTCACAACGTATGTGTTTTTTATTTATTATTATTATTATTTTTATTATTAATAAACATATCGATCATTAACCCTTTGATGATCGGGTTAATTTGTCTACAACGGAACAGTGTTTAAATGGTATTTAAATGAGTTGTTTTATTGATGAACTAAGAAGCCAAAATGCTCATTATCCAGAAATCTGTGAAAGGAAATCACAAACAAGAGGGCGCCTCCTAGTGTGATACTGGGACTGTAATACGGAGTCAAAAGATCTTGTATTGTGGCTATACTCACAAAGAAAGCAGCACCAAATGTGCTAAGTGACACGGGCTGGGAACTCACAGCTAACTGATCCACCAAATGGATAACGGAGCCCAGGTTCTGGGAAGGACAAATCAAGCTCCGGCTTCCATGTATACAATAATGATTTATTAAAAGTAATAATAAAAGCCATAGGGTGTGATCATTACCCAAGGTACATAAAAACAATTGAAACAACAGATTGCACATTCTATTTTAACAATATCCCCAAACATTGATATGTAATAGATCAAATAAGCATGTTAACTTATCTCACTATAGATCTTCATATAAGATAGCACTTTGCAGTAATGTCACAAAATATACTTTGATATAATAAGATTCCTATAATTCCCTCCTTTTTCCATATTAATGTTACTTATAAAAGGTTTTAAACCCAACCTTATGTGGGATTAAAAAAGTTGCTTTTTAAATTCTTACTAAACGCTCCTATGACATGATGATCAGTAGTAATCTGTAAGGTTAGTCTCCTATTTTCACAGATTGGTAGTTTATGATATTGTTGTGTGTGCACTTCCGTTAGCGCTGCACTAGACCTAGTGTCTGACCTCATTAAGGGGGTGTGATGATAAACATTATCCTTAGAGTTATGTTCCTTGCCAATCGGAGCGTATCCAAAAAAAAAAATACTAATTATGTTAAAGGGGCATGACACCCAACATTTTTCTTTCATTATTCAGAGAAACAGCATTCATTTTTAACAACATTTCAGTTTACTATTATCAATTTTGCTTCATTCTTTTGGTATCCTTTATTGACGGAGCAGCAATGCACTACTGGGAGCTAACTGAACACGTTAGTAAGCCAATTACAAGAGACACGTATGCAGCACCAATCAGCAGCTTGCTCCCAGCTCATGAGCCTACCTAGGGATTCTTTAATAAAGAATACAAAGAGAACTAAGCAAATTGGATAATATAAGTACATTGGAAAGTTTTTTACCTTTGTGCTAGCTTATTTAAAACATTCAATCTGCCATGTCCTTAAAGGGGCAGTCTACACTAAAATTGTTATTGTTTAATAAGAGAGTTAACACCTTTACTACCCATTCCCAGCTTTGCACAACCAACATTGTTATATTAATATACTTTATAACCTTTAAACCTCTGCCTGTTTCTAAGCCACTACAGACAGCCTGTTATCACATGCTTTTTATTTGCTTTTCACAACAAGAGACTGCTAGTTCATGTGAGCCATATAGATAACATTGTGCTCACGCCCGTGGATTTGTGCACAACACATCACTAATTGGCTAAAATGCAAGCCAATAGATAATAACTAAAAAGTAATTTGAACAGGGCGCTGTCAGAAGATGCTTAGATACAAGGTAATCACAGAGGTAAAATGTGTATTAATATAACTGAGATAAGGAGCAGTCTGCAGAGGCTTAGATACAAGGTAATCACAGAGGTAAAATGTGTATTAATATAACTGAGATAAGGAGCAGTCTGCAGAGGCTTAGATACAAGGTAATCACAGAGGTAAAAAGTATATTAATATAACTGAGATAAGTAGCAGTCTGCAGAGGATTAGATACTAGGTAATCACAGAGGTAAAAAGTATATTAATATAACTGAGATAAGGGGCAGTCTGCAGAGGGCTTAGATACTAGGTAATCACAGAGGTAAAAAGTATATTAAAGGGACAGTAAACCTTAAAAATAATGTATAATTATATAACATTATTTAGGTGCTATAGCCATAAACGCCTTTTTTACCTTTTAATTTGCTAAAAATATGGCGCTTTTACAGACCCGCTCTCTGACAGGACCGAGCTGCACTTAGTGCTATGGCGCGGTCGGGCCAGGCTGTGACTATACAGCTGGCCCGATGCGCTGACTAAATATAACAGACCTGCTCAGCAGAGAGCAGAGAGCAGGTCTGTAAAAGCGCCATATTTTTAGCAAATTAAAAGGTAAAAAAGGCGTTTATGGCTATAGCGCCTAAATAATGTTATATAATTCTGCACTATGTGCAGAATTATATAACATTATTTTTAAGGTTTACTGTCCCTTTAATATAACTGAGATAAGGAGCAGTCTGCAGAGGCTTAGATATAAGGTATTCACAGAGGTAAAATATGTATTAATATAACAGTGTTGGTTATGCAACACTGGGGAATGGGTAATAAAGGGATTATCTATCTTTTTTAAAAATAAACATTTTGGAGCAGACTGTCCCTTTAAGATCATAATTGTAAAGGCATTTTATGACTTTGTGATGCCGGTAGTCGCACCCAGTTCATTTTTTGCAGCTTATGAAGTTCTCATTTTAGCCCTGTTTCCCTAAGTAAATTAATTCTGTAATTCTTTCTAACTGGGCAGCCCTCTAAAGATGCACTGGTATTGTACTGAAACAGACGCCGAGCACCAGTAACAGCCAGAAGGAAGTAATTGTTGTGTAATCTGTGGATTCTCTCTACATCAGAGACATTCTTACCGCTAAAGAGAAACCGCGCACTTTGTTATAATTTATGTCCTACAGTGAGTAATTGTAATCTACCATCGTATTGTGAGATTATAGAATAAACCAACTACTAAATCAATAGCAAAACGCAAGTCTACATGTTCCTTATAGCATTGGGAGTTCTTACTACAAATAAAACATTCATTAAAGGGACATAATGGAGCAAATAAAATGTGCTAAAGCAGTTTCCTATTGCACCATTGCTCATAAGTTACTATGATCTCGGTTACAAGTCGAAGGCAAAAAGTTCTTCATGCAGTCCTGTTCTTTACTATTTTAAAGGGACATAAAACAATAAATTAATGCTAGATAGAATGATGCATTCAAAGAAAAGATTAGGCTGAGAATAACATGTAGATGTATTTTTTAAAGTTTCATTATCTGTTTAAATTGTGACAAAATAAGTGTAAAGTTTTAGTGTCTGTAAATCAATGGGAGCTGCCATGTTGTAACCTAGGTTACATTCTCTGCTGTGTCCAATTAGGGACAGTTATAAATAGGTCACTAGAGTGTGCAGCCAATGGCTGTGTGTTATATAACAGTGTTCTGCACTACCATTTCTATCAGGAACTGAAAAGCTCACAATTTCAGAATGGAATTACAGGCAAAGGGGACAAAACAAATAATGAAAGTATATTGCAGAGTTTTATTTATATGTATGATTTATTTATGTATGATTGCATCAGCCAATAGGATTTTTTCACCTTTAATTCCGATTGGCTGATAGAATTCTATCAGCCAATCGGAATTCAAAAGACGCCATCTTGGATGACTTTATTTAAAGGAACCTTCAAGAAGACGTCGATTGAAAAGGATGCTCTGCGCCGGATGTCTTGAAGATGGAGTCGCTCCGTGGGGGATGCATGAAGATAGAAGATGCCGTCTGGATGAAGACTTCTGCCCATCTGGAGGACCACTTCTTGCCTCTTGGATAAATACGTTTCCCGGCTTCGATGAGGACTTCTCACGGTTTTGTTGAGGATGGATGTCCAGTCTTCAAAAACTGTAAGTGGATCTTCGGGAGTTAGTGTTAGTTTTTTTTTTTAAGGGTTTATTGGGTGGGTTTTATATTTAGATTAGGGTTTGGGCAGAAAAATAGCTAAATGCCCTTTTAAGGGCAATGCCCATATAAATGCCCTTTTCAGGGCAATGGGGAGCTTAGGTTTTTTAGTTAGGATTTTATTTGGGGGGTTGGTTGTGTGGGTGGTGGGTTTTACTGTTGGGGGTTGTTTGTATTATTTTTTTACTGGTAAAAGAGCTGATTTATTTGGGGCAATGCCCCGCAAAAGGCCCTTTTAAGGGCTATTGGTAGTTTAGACTAGGGTTTTTTTTATTTTGGGGGGCTTTTTTTATTTTGATAGGGCTATTAGATTAGGTGTAATTAGTTTAAATATCTGATAATTTATTTTTTATTTTGTGTATTTAGTGTGTTTTTTTGTTGTAATTTAGTTAATTGTATTTAATTAATGTAATTTATTTAATTGTAGTGTAAGGTTAGGTGTTAGTGTAAATCAGGTTAGGTTTTATTTTACAGGTAAATTTGTATTTCTCTTGTTAAGTGTGTTCAGTCCACGGGTCATCCATTACTTATGGGATATATTCTCCATCCCAACAGGAAGTTGCAAGAGGATCACCCAAGCAGAGCTGCTATATAGCTCCTCCCCTCACATGTCATATCCAGTCATTCTCTTGCAACCCTCAACAAAGAAGGAGGTCGCGAGAGGAGCTGGAGTTTTTACTTAACTATTCTTCAATCAAAAGTTTGTTATTTTAAATGGCACCGGAGTGTGCTGTTTTTCTATCTCAGGCAGTATTTGGAAGAAGAAACTGCCTGCGTCTTTTTTCTATGATCTTAGCAGGCGTAACTAAGATCCACTGGCTGTTGTCAATATTCTGAGGAGTGGGGTAACTTCAGAAACTGGGAATAGCATGCGGGGTCCTCCGCAAAATGAGGTATGTGCAGTACTTTATTTTCTGGGAATGGAATTGACTAAGAAAATACTGCTGTTACTGTATGATGTAAGTACAGCCTTAAGTGCAGTAGTGGCAACTGGTATCAGGCTGATAAATGTATGCGCAGTCGAGTTATTTTCTAGGGACTAGAATTTGACTGTGAAAATACTGTTCACACTGAAATGATACTTAAGCCTTCTCTGCAGTGGTAGCGACTGGTAGCAGGCTTAGTGATAGCTTTGCATGACATTGAAAAATGTTGTTTTTTAATAAAACGTTTACTGGCATGTTATTCGTTTTTGTGAGGTACTTTGGTGATAAATCGCTTTGGGCATGATTTTTTTCCACATGGCTAACATATTTTTCTGCATGGAAACCGTTATATCAGGGCTCCCACTGTTGTGATTGGAGTGGGAGGGCCCTTGTTTTAGCGCCTTGTTGCGCAGTTAAAATTCTTGCACAGTCTTCCTGCTTCTTCCTCCTTGATCCAGGACGTCTCTAGAGAGCTCAGGGGTCTGCAAATTTCATTTGTGAGGGAGGTAATAAGTCACAGCAGATCTGTGACAGTGTGCTGACTGTGATTAAAAGCGTTAAATCTTAATTGATATCTGTTTTATCCGTTTTGGGTATTGAGGGGTTAATCATCCTTTTGCTAATGGGTGCAATCCTCTGCTAATAATACACTTCTTGTTAAGAATTGCTTAATTATATCTGTATTTTTGAAGCGCTGCAGCGTTTTTTATATTGCTTGTAAACTTATTGAAAGTGATTTCCAAGCTTGTTAGTTTCATTGCTAAGTCTGTTTAAACATGTCTGATTCAGAGGAAACTGTTTGTTCATCATGTTCAAAAGCCAATGTGGAGCCCAATAGAACGATGTGTACCAATTGTATTGATATTGCTTTGGATAAAAGTCAATCTGTACCGATAAAGAAACTATCACCAGACAACGAGGGGGAAGTTATGCCGCCTAACTCTCCTCACGTGTCAGTACCTGCGTCTCGGGAGATGCGTAGGGTTGAGACACCTAGTACATCTAGGCCCTTACAAATCACTTTACATGATATGGCTAATGTTATGAAAGAAGTATTATATAATATGCCCGAATTAAGGGGCAAACGCGATAGCTCTGGGTTAAGGACAGAGCGCGCTGATGACACGAGAGCCATGTCTGATACTGCGTCACAATTTGCAGAACATGAGGACGGTGAGCTTCATTCTGTCGGTGACGGTTCTGATCCGGGGAGACCGGATTCAGAAATTTCAAATTTTAAATTTAAGCTTGAGAACCTCCGTGTGTTACTAGGGGAGGTATTAGCGGCTCTGAATGATTGCGACACGGTGGCAATTCCAGAGAAATTGTGTAGGTTGGATAGATACTATGCGGTACCGGTGTGTACTGATGTTTTTCCTATAGCAAAAAGACTTACAGAAATTATAAGTAAGGAGTGGGATAGACCCGGTGTGCCTTTTTCCCCTCCCCCGATATTTAGAAAAATGTTCCCTATAGACGCCACCACACGAGACTTATGGCAGACGGTCCCTAAGGTGGAGGGAGCAGTTTCTACGTTAGCCAAGCGTACCACTATCCCGGTGGAGGATAGCTGTGCTTTCTCAGATCCAATGGATAAAAAGTTAGAGGGTTATCTTAAGAAAATGTTTGTTCAACAGGGTTTTATATTGCAGCCTCTTGCATGCATTGCGCCTGTCACGGCTGCAGCGGCATTCTGGTTTGAGTCTCTAGAAGAGGCGATTCGCACAGAGCCATTGGATGAGGCTTTGAGCAAAGTTAGAACCCTTAAGCAAGCTAATGCGTTTGTTTCAGATGCTGTAGTACATCTAACCAAACTTACGACTAAAAATTCCGGATTCGCCATACAGGCGCGCAGAGCGCTCTGGCTTAAATCCTGGTCAGCGGATGTAACTTCCAAGTCTAAGCTACTTAACATTCCTTTCAAAGGGCAGACCTTATTCGGGCCGGCTTGAAGGAAATTATTGCTGACATTACGGGAGGTAAGGGCCACGCCCTTCCTCAGGACAGGGCCAAACCAAAGGCCAAACAGTCCAATTTTCGTGCCTTTCGTAACTTCAAGGCAGGAGCAGCATCGACTTCCTCCGCTCCAAAACAGGAAGGAACTACTGCTCGTTACAGACAGGGTTGGAAAGGCAACCAGTCATGGAACAAGGGCAAGCAGGCCAGAAAGCCTACTCCCGCCCCTAAGACAGCATGAAGACAGGGCCCCCTATCCGGAGACGGATTTAGTGGGGGGCAGACTTTCTCTCTTTGCCCAGGCTTGGGCAAGAGATGTGCAGGATCCCTGGACGTTAAAGATTATATCTCAGGGATACCTTCTGGATTTCAAAACCTCTCCTCCACAAGGGAGGTTCCATCTTTCGAGGTTATCGACAAACCTAGTAAAGAGAGAGGCATTTCTACAATGCGTACAAGACCTCTTAATCATGGGAGTGATCCACTCAGTTCCGCGATCGGAACAGGGGCAAGGATTTTACTCAAATCTATTTGTGGTTCCCAAAAAAGAGGGAACCTTCAGACCAATCTTGGACTTAAAGATCTTAAACAAATTCCTAAGGGTACCATCGTTCAAGATGGAAACCATTCGAACCATCCTACCCATGATCCAAGAGGGTCAATATATGACCACGGTGGACTTAAAGGATGCTTACCTTCATATACCGATTCACAAAGATCATTATCGGTACCTGAGGTTTGCCTTTCTAGACAGGCATTACCAGTTTGTGGCTCTTCCCTTCAGGTTAGCCACGGCCCCGAGGATTTTTACGAAGGTTCTGGGCTCACTTCTGGCGGTACTAAGACCACGAGGCATAGCGGTGGCTCCGTACCTAGACGACATTCTGATACAAGCGTCAAGTTTTCAGAATGCAAAGTCTCATACAGAGATAGTTCTAGCATTTCTGAGGTCGCATGGGTGGAAAGTGAACGTGGAAAAGAGTTCTCTGTTACCACTCACAAGGGTTCCTTTTCTAGGGACTCTTATAGATTCTGTGGAGATGAAGATTTACCTGACGGAGTCCAGGTTATCAAAGATTCTCAATGCTTGCCGTGTCCTTCATTCCGTTCCAAGCCCATCAGTAGCTCAGTGCATGGAGGTAATCGGCTTAATGGTCGCGGCAATGGACATAGTGCCATTTGCGCGCCTGCTTCACAGACCGCTGCAACTATGCATGCTCAGTCAATGGAACGGGGATTACTCAGATCTGTCCCCTTTGCTAAATCTGGACCAGGAGACCAGAGATTCGCTTCTCTGGTGGTTGTCACCGGTTCATCTGTCCAAAGGAATGACCTTTCGCAGGCCAGATTGGACGATTGTAACAACGGATGCCAGCCTTCTAGGCTGGGGAGCAGTCTGGAATTCCCTGAAGGCTCAGGGATCGTGGACTCAGGAGGAGAAACTCCTTCCAATAAACATTCTAGAATTAAGAGCAATATTCAATGCTCTTCTAGCTTGGCCTCAGTTAGCAAAGCTGAGGTTCATCAGATTTCAGTCGGACAATATCACGACTGTGGCTTACATCAATCATCAAGGGGGAACCAGGAGTTCCCTAGCGATGTTGGAAGTCTCGAAGATAATTTGCTGGGCAGAGTCTCACTCTTGCCACCTGTCAGCGATTCACATCCCAGGCGTAGAGAACTGGGAGGCGGATTTCCTAAGTCGCCAGACTTTTCATCCGGGAGAGTGGGAACTTCACCCTTAGGTATTTGTTCAACTGATTCGTCGTTGGGGCGAACCGGATCTGGATCTCATGGCATCTCGCCAGAACGCGAAGCTTCCTTGTTACGGATCCAGGTCCAGGGACCCGGGAGCGGTGCTGATAGATGCATTAGCAGCCCCTTGGGTTTTCAACATAGCTTATGTGTTTCCACCATTTCCGTTGCTACCTCGGCTGATTGCCAGGATCAAACAGGAGAAGGCATTGGTAATTCTGATAGCGCCTGCGTGGCCACGCAGGACCTGGTATGCAGACCTAGTGGACATGTCGTCCTGTCCACCATGGTCTCTTCCTCTGAGGCAGGACCTTCTAATTCAGGGTCCTTTCAACCATCCAAACCTAATTTCTCTGAGGCTGACTGCCTGGAAATTGAACGCTTGATTCTATCAAAGCGTGGGTTTTCGGATTCGGTTATTGATACATTAATACAGGCTCGGAAACCTGTGACAAGAAAAATTTACCATAAGATATGGCATAAATATTTATATTGGTGCGAATCCAAGAGTTACTCATGGAGTAAGGTTAGGATTCCTAGGATATTAGCTTTTCTACAAGAGGGTTTAGAAAAGGGTTTATCCGCTAGTTCGCTAAAGGGACAGATTTCAGCTCTGTCTATTCTTTTACACAAACGTCTGGCAGAGAATCCAGACGTCCAGGCCTTTTGTCAGGCTTTGGCTAGAATTAAGCCTGTGTTTAAAGCTGTTGCTCCTCCGTGGAGCTTAAACTTGGTTCTTAAAGTTCTTCAGGGTGTTCCGTTTGAACCCCTTCATTCCATTGATATTAAGCTTTTATCTTGGAAAGTTTTGTTTTTGATGGCTATTTCCTCGGCTCGAAGAGTCTCTGAGTTATCTGCCTTACATTGTGATTCTCCTTATCTGATCTTTCATTCAGACAAGGTAGTTCTGCGTACTAAACCTGGGTTTTTACCTAAGGTTGTTTCTAACAGGAATATCAATCAAGAGATTGTTGTTCCATCATTATGTCCTAATCCTTCTTCAAAGAAGGAACGTCTTTTGCATAATCTAGACGTGGTCCGTGCTCTGAAGTTCTACTTACAGGCAACTAAAGATTTTAGACAAACTTCTTCTCTGTTTGTCGTTTACTCTGGACAGAGGAGAGGTCAAAAGGCTTCGGCTACTTCTCTCTCTTTTTGGCTTTGTAGCATAATACGTTTAGCCTATGAGACTGCTGGACAGCAGCCTCCTGAAAGAATTACAGCTCATTCCACCAGAGCTGTGGCTTCCACCTGGGCCTTTAAGAATGAGGCCTCTGTTGAACAGATTTGCAAGGCTGCAACTTGGTCTTCACTTCATACTTTTTCCAAATTTTCCAAATTTGACACTTTCGCTTCTTCGGAGGCTGATTTTGGGAGAAAGGTTCTACAGGCAGTGGTTCCTTCTGTTTAATGTTCCTGCCTTGTCCCTCCCATCATCCGTGTACTTAGCTTTGGTATTGGTATCCCATAAGTAATGGATGACCCGTGGACTGAACACACTTAACAAGAGAAAACATAATTTATGCTTACCTGATAAATTTATTTCTCTTGTAGTGTGTTCAGTCCACTGCCCACCCTGTCTTTTTAAGGCAGGTTCTAAATTTTAAAATTATAACTCCAGTCACCACTGCACCTTATAGTTTCTCCTTTCTTGTCTTGTTTCGGTCGAATGACTGGATATGACATGTGAGGGGAGGAGCTATATAGCAGCTCTGCTTGGTTGATCCTCTTGCAACTTCCTGTTGGGAAGGAGAATATATCCCATAAGTAATGGATGACCCGTGGACTGAACACACTACAAGAGAAATAAATTTATCAGGTAAGCATAAATGATGTTTTATTGTAGCTAGGTAGCTAGTAAATAGTTAATAACTATTTACTAACTAGTCTACCTAGTTAAAATATATACAATATAAAATAAACCCTAAGCTAGCTACAATGTAAATATTAGTTATATTGTAGCTAGCTTAGGGTTTATTTTACAGGTAAGTATTTAGTTTTAAATATGAATTATTTAGTTAATGATAGGATTTTTTAATTAGATTTATTTTAATTATATTAAAGTAGGGGGTGTTAGGGTTAGACTTAGGGTTAGGTTTAGGGGTTAATAACTTTAGTATAGTGGCGGCAACGTTGGGAGCGGCAGATTAGGCGTTAATAACAGTAATGTAGGTTGTGGCGATGTTAGGGACAGCAGATTAGGGGTTAATAATATTTAACTATTGTTGCGATGTGGGAGTGAGGCGGTTTAGGGGTTAATATGTTTATTCTAGTGTCGGCGATGTCAGGAGCGGCAGATTAGGGGTTAATAATTTTTATTTTAGTGGTTGCGATGCGGGAGGGCCTCGGTTTAGGGGTTAATAGGTAGTTTATGGGTGTTAGTGTACTTTTTAGCACTTTAGTTATGAGTTTTATGTTACGGCGTTGTAGCGTAAAATCCATAACTACTGACTTTCAGTTTACGTTACGGATCTTGTAGTTATAGGCTATACCGCTCACTTTTTGGCCGGACAGGCAAACTCGTAATACCGGCGCTATGGAAGTCCCATTGAAAAAGGACTTTTGGAAAGCTGCGGTAATTACGTTGCATTACGGACAAAAAAGTGTGCGGTGCAGGAATACCTGCAAGACTCGTAATAGCAGCGGTAGTGAAAAAGAGCCTTAACGCTGCTTTTTCACTCATACCGCAAAACTCGTAATCTAGCCATATGATTGGTTTGGACAGAGTTGAAGGGCACATTTTATTGTTAGATTCAGGCAACAGAAAGTCTTGAGCCAGCCCTGATACACACATATATACATATATACACATACACCTTTGATCCCTACCTAGTCCTGCCCCTTGCCATATACCATATCCCTTTAACTCTGCCACAAAACTTTTTTATAAACTGTTGTTTCATAAGTATTGCAGGACCTTTCAATATGGTAGAATTGCACAATTAGCATAGGTGCATAATGAAAAGACAATGCAATAACACTATTAAATTCAATAAACTGTAGATTTTTTTCTCTTGTAAGGTGTATCCTGTCCACGGATCATCCATTACTTGTGGGATATTCTCATTCCCAACAGGAAGTTGCAAGAGGACACCCACAGCAGAGCTGTCTATATAGCTCCTCCCCTAACTGCCATATCCAGTCATTCTCTTGCAACTCTCAACAAGCATGGAGGTAGTAAGAGAGAAAGTGGTGAAATGTAGCTGTTATTTTGCTTCAATCAAAAGTTTATTATTTTTAAATGGTACCGGAGTTGTACTATTTTGTTCCAGGCAGAAAAATAGAAGAATCTGCCTGTGATTTCTATGATCTTAGCAGGTTGTAACTAAGATCCATTGCTGTTCTCACACATGACTGAAGAGAGAGATAACTTCAGCGGGGGAATGGCATGCAGGTTATCCTGCTATGAGGTATGTGCAGTTAAGATTTTTTCTAGAAGATGTGAAATGCTAGAAAATGCTGCTGATACCAAATTTATGTAAGGTAAGCCTGAATACAGTGATTTAATAGCGACTGGTATCATGCTTACTTTCTGAGGTAATACTCTTTTATATTTACAATATAAAACGTTTGCTGGCATGTTTAAACGTTTTTATATATACTTTGGTGATAAAACTTGGTGATAAAACTTTATTGGGGCATTGTTTTTTCCACATGGCTGGCTTAAATTTGCCTAGATACAGTTTCCTGAGGCTTTCCACTGTGTTACTATGAGTGGGAGGGGCCTAATTTACCGCTTTTTTGCGCAGTAACTTTTACAGACTGAGACATCCAGCTTCCTCCAGGAGTCCCCTGCTATAGGACATCTCTAGAGGGCTCTTAGGCTTTCCAAAATCGTTTGTTGGGGAAGGTAGGCCCACAGCAAGGCTGTGGCAGTTTGGTGTGACTGTTAAAAAACGTCTATATGGTTTTTTTGATCCGTTTTTTGAACTAAGGGGTTAATCATCCATTTGCAAGTGGGTGCAATGCTCTGTTAGCTTATTATGCACACTGCAAAAATTTCGTTTGATTTACTGCCTTTTTTCACTGTTTTTCAAATTCTGACAAAATTTGTTTCTCTTAAAGGCACAGTACCGTTTCTTATATTTGCTTGTTAACTTGATTTAAAGTGTTTTCCAAGCTTGCTAGTCTCATTGCTAGTCTGTACAAACATGTCTGACATAGAGGAAACTCCTTGTTCATTATGTTTAAAAGCCATGGTGGAACCCCCTCTTAGAATGTGTACCAAATGTACTGATTTCACTTTAAGCAATAAAGATCATATTCTGTCTTTAAAAAATTTATCACAAGAGGAATTTGACGAGGGGGAAGTTATGCCGACTAACTCTCCCCACGTGTCAGATCCTTTGACTCCTGCTCAAGGGACTCACGCTCAAATGGCGCCAAGTACATCTAGGGCGCCCATAGCGTTTACTTTACAAGACATGGCGGCAGTCATGGATAATACACTGTCAGCGGTATTAGCCAGACTACCTGAATTTAGAGGAAAGCAAGATAGCTCTGGAGTTAGACGAAATACAGAGCATACTGACGCTTTAAGAGCTATGTCTGATACTGCCTCACAATATGCAGAAGCTGAAGAAGGAGAGCTTCTTTCTGTGGGTGATGTTTCTGACTCAGGGAAGATGATGCAACCTGATTCTGATATCTCTACATTTAAATTTAAGCTTGAACACCTCCGCGTGTTACTCAGGGAGGTTTTAGCTGCTCTGAATGACTGTGACACAATTGCAGTGCCAGAGAAATTGTGTAGACTGGATAAATACTATGCAGTGCCGGTGTGCACTGATGTTTTTCCAATACCTAAAAAGGTTTACAGAAATTATTACTAAGGAATGGGATAGACCAGGTGTGCCGTTCTCTCCCCCTCCTATTTTTAGAAAAATGTTTCCAATAGACGCCACCACACGGGACTTATGGCAGACAGTTCCTAAGGTGGAGGGAGCAGTTTCTACTCTAGCAAAGCATACTACTATCTCTGTTGAGGACAGTTGTGCTTTCTTAGATCTAATGGATAAAAAGTTAGAGGGTTACCTTAAGAAAATGTTTATTCAACAAGGTTTTATCCTACAGCCCCTTGCATGCATTGCTCCTGTCACTGCTGCTGCTGCGGCGTTCTGGTTTGAGTCTCTGGAAGAGGCTTTACAGGTAGCGACTCCATTGGATTAAATTCTTGACAAGCTTAGAGCACTTAAGCTAGCCAATTCTTTTGTTTCTGATGCCATTGTTCATTTGACTAAACTAACGGCTAAGAATTCTGGTTTTGCTATCCAGGTGCTCAGAGCGCTATGGCTTAAATCATGGTCAGCTGACGTTACTTCAAAGTCTAAGCTGCTTAACATTCCCTTCAAGGGGCAGACCCTATTCGGACCTGGTTTGAAGGAGATTATTGCTGATATCACTGGAGGAAAAGGTCATGCCCTTCCTCAGGATAGGTCCAAATCAAGGGCCAAACAGTCTAATTTTCGTGCCTTTCGAAACTTCAAGGCAAGTGCGGCATCAACTTCCTCTAATGCAAAACAAGAGGGAACTTTTGCTCAGTCCAAGATGGCCTGGAGACCTAACCAGACCTGGAACAAAGGTAAGCAGGCCAAAAAGCCTGCTGCTGCCTCTAAGACAGCATGAAGGAACAGCTCCCTATCCGGTAATGGATCTAGTAGGGGGCAGACTTTCGCTCTTCACCCAGGCGTGGGCAAAAGATGTCCAGGATCCCTGGGCGCTGGAAATTATATCCCAGTGATATCTTCTGGACTTCAAGGCTTCCCCCCAAAAGGGAGATTTCACCTTTCACAATTATCTGCAAACCAGATAAAGAGAGAGGCATTCTTACACTGTGTACAAGACCTCCTAGTTATGGGAGTGATCCATCCAGTTCCAAAGGAGGAAAAGGAACAGGGATTTTAATCAAATCTGTTTGTGGTTCCCAAAAAAGAGGGAACCTTCAGACCAATTTTGGATCTAAATATCTTAAACAAATTCCTAAGAGTTCCATCATTCAAGATGGAGACTATTCGTACCATCCTACCTATGATCCAGGAGGGTCAATACATGACTACAGTGGATTTAAAGGATGCTTATCTTCACATTCCGATACACAAAGATCATCATCGGTTTCTCAGGTTTGCCTTCCTAGACAGGCATTACCAGTTTGTAGCTCTTCCCTTTGGGTTAGCTACAGCCCCAAGAATTTTTACGAAGGTTCTGGGGTCGCTTCTGGCGGTTCTAAGGCTGCGGGGCATAGCAGTGGCCCCTTATTTAGACGACATCCTGATTCAGGCGTCAAACTTCCAAATTGCCAAGTCTCATACGGACATAGTGTTGGCATTTCTGAGGTCGCATGGGTGGAAGGTGAACGAGGAAAAGAGTTCTCTATCCCCCCTCACAAGAGTTTCCTTCCTAGTGACTCTGATAGATTCTGTAGAAATGAAAATTTACCTGACGGAGTCCAGGTTATTAAAACTTCTAAATTCCTGCTGTGTTCTTTATTCCATTCCTCGCCCTTCGGTGGCTCAGTGCATGGAAGTAATCGGCTTAATGGTAGTGGCAATGGACATAGTGCCGTTTGCATGCCTACATCTCAGACCGCTGCAACTCTGCATGCTCAGTCAGTGGAATGGGGATTACACAGATTTGTCCCCTCTACTAAATTTGGATCAAGAGACCAGGGATTCTCTTCTCTGGTGGCTATCTCGGGTCCATCTGTCCAAAGGTATGACCTTTCGCAGGCCAGATTGGACAATTGTAACGACAGATTCCAGCCTTCTAGGTTGGGGTGCAGTCTGGAACTCCCTGAAGGCTCAGGGATCGTGGACTCAGGAGGAGTCACTCCTTCCAATAAATATTCTGGAACTGAGAGCTATATTCAATGCTCTTGAGGCTTGGCCTCAGTTAGCAACTCTGAGGTTCATCAGATTTCAGTCGGACATCACGACTGTGGCTTACATCAACCATCAAGGGGGAACAAGGAGTTCCCTAGCGATGTTAGAAGTCTCAAATATAATTCGCTGGGCAGAGATTCACTCTTGCCACCTATCAGCTATCCATATCCCCGGTGTAGAGAACTGGGAGGCGGATTTTCTAAGTCGTCAGACTTTTCATCCGGGGAAGTGGGAACTCCATCCGGAGGTGTTTGCACAATTGATTCATCGTTGGGGCAAACCGGAACTGGATCTCATGGCGTCTCGCCAGAACACCAAACTTCCTTGTTACGGATCCAGGTCCAGGGATCCCAAGGCGACGCTGATAGATGCTCTAGCAGCACCCTGGTCTTTCAACCTGGCTTATGTGTTTCCACCGTTTCCTCTGCTCCCTCGTCTGATTGCGAAGATCAAGCAGGAGAGAGCATCGGTGATCTTGATAGTGCCTGCATGGCCACGCAGGACCTAGTATGCAGATCTAGTGGACATGTCATCCTTTCCACCTTGGACTCTGCCGTTAAGACAAGACCACCTACTACAGGGTCCTTTCAATCATCCAAATCTAATTTCTCTGAGACTGACTGCCTGGAGATTGAACGCTTGATGTTATCAATGCGTGGCTTCTCCGAGTCAGTAATTGATACCTTAATACAGGCACGAAAGCCTGTCACCAGGAAAATTTACCATAAGATATGGCGTAAATATCTTTATTGGTGTGAATCCAAGGGTTACTCATGGAGTAAGGTCAGGATTCCCAGGATATTATCCTTTCTCCAAGAAGGTTTGGAGCAGAGCTTGTCATTCATCCCTAATTAATAAGTCTGGCATGTTTGACGTTTGCAGCCTCGGAGGCTGTGGACAGCTTACACAAGGGACACAAAACACCATTTTTTCTTTTATGATTTGGATAGAACTGACAATTTCAAACAACGTCCAGTTTACTTCTATTATCAAATTTGCTTCATTCTCTCAGTTTTGTTTGTTTGAAGGAGCAGCAATGCAATGGGAGCTAGCTGAATGCATCAGGTTGTGCAGCCACCAATCAGCAACTAGTTCCCAGTATTGTATTGCAGCTCCTTATCCTACCTAGATATGCTTTTCAACAAAGGATACCAAGAGAATGCAGCAAATTAGATAATATAATTAATTTAGTAAGCTGTTTAAAACTGCACACACTCTTAATCATTAATATTTAATTTTGTCTTTACTGTCGCTTTAAGAAGTTTTCTTAACAGAAGTAGTTATTAACTTCCAGTTGCAGGCTAACAGGATACTAGCTGTTTATTGGTGGCTACACACATATGCCTGTTGTCACCAGATGTGTTCACCCTCTGTATTACACTCCTAATAGGGTGCGGTGCCCTGGATTCTAGCAACCAGGAATAATACACTGAAACTGATTGCGTGTGGCAGTGATGTTACTGTACAGATAGGTGGCAGTGATGTTACTGTACAGATAGGGGCAGTGATGTTACTGTACAGATAGGGGCAGTGATGTTACTGTACAGATAGGTGGCAGTGATGTTTCTGTACAGATAGGTGGCACTGATGTTACTGTACAGATGGGGGGCAGTGATGTTACTGTACATATGGGGGCAGTGATGTTACTGTACAGATAGGTGGCAGTGATGTTACTGTACAGATTGGGGTAGTGATGTTACTGTACAGACGGTGGCAGTGATGTTACTGTACAGATAGGAGGCAGTGCTGTTACTGTACAGATGGCTGGCAGTGATGTTACTGTACAGATGGGTGGCAGTGATGTTACTGTACAGATAGGTGGCAGTGATGTTACTGTACAGATGGATGGCAGTGATGTTACTGTACAGATAAGTGGCAGTGATGTTACGGTACAGATCGGTGGCAGTGATGTTACGGTACAGATGGGTGGCAGTGATGTTACTGTACAGATGGGTGGCAGTGATGTTACTGTACAGACGGTGGCAGTGATGTTACTGTACAGACGGTGGCAGTGATGTTACTGTACAGATGGGGGCAGTGATGTTACTGTACAGATAGGTGGCAGTGATGTTACTGTACATATGGGGGCAGTGATGTTAATGTACAGATAGGTGGCAGTGATGTTACTGTACAGATGGGGGTAGTGATGTTACTGTACAGACGGTGGCAGTGATGTTACTGTACAGATAGGAGGCAGTGCTGTTACTGTACAGATGGCTGGCAGTGATGTTACTGTACAGATGGGTGGCAGTGATGTTACTGTACAGATAGGTGGCAGTGATGTTACTGTACAGATGGATGGCAGTGATGTTACTGTACAGATAGGTGGCAGTGATGTTACGGTACAGATGGGTGGCAGTGATGTTATGGTACAGATCGGTGGCAGTGATGTTACGGTACAGATGGGTGGCAGTGATGTTACTGTACAGATGGGTGGCAGTGATGTTACTGTACAGACGGTGGCAGTGATGTTACTGTACAGACGGTGGCAGTGATGTTACTGTACAGATGGGGGCAGTGATGTTACTGTACAGATAGGTGGCAGTGATGTTACTGTACATATGGGGGCAGTGATGTTAATGTACAGATAGGTGGCAGTGATGTTACTGTACAGATGGGGGTAGTGATGTTACTGTACAGACGGTGGCAGTGATGTTACTGTACAGATAGGAGGCAGTGCTGTTACTGTACAGATGGCTGGCAGTGATGTTACTGTACAGATGGGTGGCAGTGATGTTACTGTACAGATAGGTGGCAGTGATGTTACTGTACAGATGGATGGCAGTGATGTTACTGTACAGATAGGTGGCAGTGATGTTACGGTACAGATGGGTGGCAGTGATGTTACCGTACAGATGGGTGGCAGTGATGTTACTGTACAGACGGTGGCAGTGATGTTACTGTACAGACGGTGGCAGTGATGTTACTGTACAGATGGGGGCAGTGATGTTACTGTACAGATAGGTGGCAGTGATGTTATTGTACAGATAGGTGGCAGGGATGTTACTGTACCTGCCTGTTACATTTACTGATTGAAACTTCTCCCTCTCCACCTGCACTGTTCATCTCTCTTATACTCACCTTACTTTTGTACTCATGAACTTTACCTATTCCTAAACACTCTCTCCCCCCCCCTGCACTTCAGCCAAAAAACAGTCTCATTACTGCAAATCTGCTTCTCATCTCATGTCACTCTCCCTCTTGCTCATACTAGCTGCTGGCGACATCTCCCCTAATCCTGGTCCCCCACAACTTCCTAGCGTTTCACATCCCTGTGTGTCTTTCAATAGACTTTATAAACTAAACTCTGGTAATCTTAATCACATTTCTCTTACATCGAAAACCACCTCCCCCTTCACTTGTTCACTCTGGAACTCTTGCTCTGTTTGCAACAAGCTCACTTCTATCCATGATCTCTTTATCGCCCACTCTCTTAACCTTCTGGCTCTTACAGAAACCTGTCTCTCTGCTTCAGACACATCATCCACTGCTACATTGCCACATGGGGGTCTCCATTTCAGCCACACTCCTAGGTCTGGCAATAGACAAGGAGGTGGTGTCGGTATTTTACTTTCCTCTCATTGCCGGCCAACAAATACAGCCCTTCTCTTCACTCACATTTTCTTCATTCGAAGCACACCTGATTCGCTTATTTTCTCCCCTCTCTATATGTGTTGCAGTCATATACCGCCCCCTGGCTCCCCAACTCAATTTTTAGATCACTTTGCTGCCTGACTTCCTTATTTCCTCAGACACCCCTGCCCTCATTCTTGGTTACTTTAACATCCCTCTTGACAATCCCACTGCCTCCTCTGCAAAACAACTTCTTCAACTGACTTCCTCTTTCGGCCTGTCACAATGGACTGACTCTCCCACTCACAAAGATGGTCATTCCCTTGATCTGATTTTCACTTATCAATGCACTCTTTCAAATTTAACAAACTCACCTTTTCCTCTCTCTGACCATCATCTCCTAACCTGCAACATCACTTCCCTACCTAAAACTCCCCCTCCCTCTACCCCTCACACCAAACTTCACAGAAGCACTAATTCATTAGATCTGCATTAGCTCGCTAGATCTCTCATACCTCTCCTCTCATCCATCACCTCCTTTTCCTGCCCTGACCAATCTATCTGCCAGTATAATTCCACCCTTACATCGGTCATTGACACTCTGGCCCCTCCAACCTTAGCTCAGAAACCACACTCTCATCCTCAGCCCTGGCATACTCCTCTGACAAGATACCTACGCAGATGCTTCCGTACTGCTGAGCAACACTGGAGGTAATCTCAGAGTTCAGCTGACTTTCTTCACTACAAGTTCATCCTGAACTCCTATTATTCTGCCCTTAATCTTTATAAGCAACAATATTTCTCTAATCTCATCTCTACTCTTTCATCTAACCCTAAACGTCTGTTCTCCACGTTCAACACTCTTCTCCGCCCACCCCCACCTCCTAACACAACCTCTCTCTCAGCTCAAGATTTTGCCAGCCACTTCAACAACAAAATTGACTCAATCAGAAGTGAAATCAGCTCTCAACATACTTCCAATCTCCCACCCCTTCAAAAGCTCACAATCACCCAAAACCCAAATATCCAAAAATGCAGCTCTTTTGCCCCTGTTAACGAGGATGAAGTTTCTGCCCTTATACTGTCCTCCCACCTCACTACCTGTCCCCTCGACCCCATCTCCTCACAGCTTCTCCCCTCCCTCTCTTCTACCCTCACCCTCATACTCACACATATTTTTAACCTCTCCCTCAGCACTGGTATATTTCCCTCATCTCTAAAACATGCACTGGTCACACCTATACTCAAAAAACCTTCCCTCGATCCAACCTCCCCATCCAACTACCGCCCTATTTCCCTACTCCCTCTTTCCTCAAAGCTCCTCGAAAATCTAGTTTACGCATGTCTATCCCATTTCCTTACACTAAACTCTCTTCTTGACCCACTACAATCTGGATTTCGTTCCCATCACTCTACAGAGACAGCAATTGTTAAGGTTACCAATGACCTACTTACAGCAAAATCAAAAGACCATTTCTCTCTGCTTATCTTCCTTGACCTGTCTGCAGCCTTTGACACTGTTGACCACCCTCTTCTGCTCCAAACCCTCTAATCCTTCGGCATCTGTGACACAGCTCTCTCGGGGTTCTCTTCCTATCTGACTAACCGTACGTTTAGTGTAGCCTTCTCCGGAGCATCCTCTGCCCTGTTACCACTTTCTGTTGGGGTACTTTAAGGCTCTGTCCTTGGTCCCCTTCTCTTTTCAATCTACACGTCATCACTAGGTTCCTTAATAAAGTCCCATGGGTTTCAATACCATTTGTATGCCAATGACACCCAAATCTACCTCTCTGCACCAGACCTACCTTCTTCCTTACTAACCCATGTCACTAACTGTCTTTCTCACATCTCATCTTGGATGTCCTCTCACTACCTTAAGCTAAATCTCTCCAAAACTGAACTCCTTATTTTTCCCCCTTCTTCCAATGTCTCCACACCCAAAATTTATATAACTGTTGATAATTCCATCATTACCCCTACCCCGCACGCCCGATGTCTTGGGGTCACACTTGACTCAGATCTTTCCTTCACTCCTCACATTCAGTCCTTGGCTAAAGCCTGCTGCTTCCACCTTAAAAACATTGCTAAAATTAGACTCTTCCTTACACAAGATACAACCAAGATTTTAATCCACTCTCTCATCATTTCCCGCCTCGACTACTGCAACTCTGTCCTCTCTGGTCTACCCAGCTGCCACATAGCTCCTTTACAATCCATTATGAATGCCTCTGCCAGGCTCATCTTCCTTACTCGTCGCTCTTCATCTGCTGCACCTCTCTGCCAATTTCTTCACTGGCTTCCTCTTGCCTCTAGGATTAAACATAAAATCCTCACTCTGACATATAATGCTCTCAACTGCACTGCTCCCCCTACATCTCAGAACTTGTCTCTAGATTCTCTCCCTCTCGTCCCCTTAGATCAGCTCAGGATCTCCTCCTCTCTAGTTACTTCCTCACATTCCCGTTTACAGGACTTCTCCAGACTGGCCCCCATCTTGTGGAATTCCCTGCCTCGCTCCATAAGACTCTCCCCTAGTTTTAACAGCTTCAAGCGCTCCCTAAAAACTCTACTATTCAGGGATGCTTACAACCAACACTAACCTTCCCTATCTCCATTGCTTTCCCCTTGAACACCTTAGAATGTAAGCCTATGGGCCCAGCTGTTTACAGATCGCTTCATAAGAGCCGACTACAACAGTGAAACTCTCGGCAGGGCCCTCTACCCACTTGACCCCTACAAAAGCTATCCTGTATACCGACTATGTTTACAGCGCTGCGGAATCTGTTGGCGCTCTACAAATACATGATAATAATAATAATAATAATTTAAACACCAGTAAGTGGGAAACTATTTAACTGTTTAGCTAAGAAGCTTTCTTGTTGTTTAGTTGATGTAAATTCTTCTAGCACAAACAGTTTTATCATTGGTTTAGTTATAATC
Source organism: Bombina bombina (assembly GCF_027579735.1). Taxonomy (NCBI): domain Eukaryota; kingdom Metazoa; phylum Chordata; class Amphibia; order Anura; family Bombinatoridae; genus Bombina; species Bombina bombina. Next base: position 251,009,966 of record NC_069505.1, read on the forward strand.
CGTTCTGTGACAAGAACAGCCTACAAAATGCCCATTATTTGTATTGAGCTGTGCACGAGTGCACTAAAATCACTGAGCATATTAGGAAATGCTTATTACTGCTTCTTTACAGCGTGTCCTTGTAATGTAATGTTAGCAAGAAGTTCTTTTGCACCAGTAACTGCTGCGCCTCTTATAATCAGACTTCCATAAGCACAGAACTATAACTAATTAGGGATTATGTTCACATGAAAAAGTAGCAAATCCAGTCATTTATTTTAGTGTTTTAAATAGGTATCTCTACTTATCTCTCAGCTTAAAGGGATAGTAAAGTCCAACATAAACGTTCATGACTCAGATAAGGCATGTCATTTTAAACAACTTTCTAATTTACTTTTATCATCAAATTTGTTTTGTTCTCTTGTTATTCTTAGTTAAATGATAAACCTAGGTAGGCTCATTTGCTAATGTCTAAGCCCTTGAAGGCTGCCTCTTATCTGAATGCATTTGACAGTTTTTCACAACTAGAGGGAGTTAGTTCATGTGTTTTATATAGACAACACTGTGCTCACGCACGTTAAGTTATTTAAGAGTCAACACTAATTGCCTGAAATTACAAGTCTGTCAATAGATCTGAGATAAGAAAGCAGTCTGCAGAGGGTTAGATACAAGGTAACTACAGAGGTAAAAAGTTTATTTCTATAACAGTGTCGGTTATGTAAAACTGGGGAATGGTAAATAAAGGATTTTCTATATTTTTAAACAATAACATTTCCTTCCATAAGGCAGGGAGAGTCCACAACTTCATTCCTTACTGTTGGGAAATAGAGATGCAAGGAAAGTTTTTCAGAGAACTCAGCCAGACTGTCGCTAACAGCTCCTGAGCAATCAGTGTTAACGAGTTTCACTGCTTGCTGTTACACACTCAAGTCCATGTCGGAAGAGCTGCTGCAAGACTGTCACACTTAAGAGGCTGTGCCTGTTCCACAATATGAACCCTGGAGGGTCAGACCGTTTTTTATATATACACTTTAAAACGCTATACAGGGTCACAGTGTGACTCCTTTATATCTCGATAGGATCAAGGGTTAATATCTCCTTCAGGGAGATTATTTGAACAGCTTGGGGATTTATATCTGCTTAATGTGAGAGTTTTTTTGGGCTCATAGACTGTGTGTTTTTTGGCTTGGAACAAACAGGTTTTACTTTTATTTTTGAAGTGTTGCGCAGCTTATAATAGCTTAGCGCCCTTTTTCATAGCAGGGGAAGTCCTGTTTTACGCACCGGGTGCAGTCTCTTTCGTTTCCTAAGATCCTGCTGCAGAGCGTTTTCACTGTTAGCTGATGGGTATAGGAGGTGGTGAGTGCCCCAGCCATTGGGAGTATTAAGGTGCCGTTTTTTAAATAAAAGCATTTATTTTTGTTTGTCCTTCTGTGGGTATATGCAAAGCTATAGAGGACTCTGATACTACATTAGAATGTTCTGCCCCTTCTGTACTGATTAATATTTCCTGTTTATATTGTAAGGAGGCTGTAGTTTGTCTGCCTGCTCAATTTTGTTCCATTTGCCTAAACACTGTTCTAAAGTCTAAGAAGGGAGAAAAGCCTGCTAATACTCATAGTGCTATTAGCCCTTCTGAGCCATCTACTTCTCAGGAATCTGGGTCCCGAGAGATTACTACCCTTTCTACATTACCCGACCCACATGCAGTTCCCCACGGCTCAACTAATCCTCGATCTGCAGGGGGCCTTTATCCAGCGGACTTTACCGCACAGTTACAATCGGTGGTGTCTGCGGCCCTGAGTGCCTTACCTCACTCTAACAAATGCAAGAGAAAGGTTAAACATAGTTCTCCTGACCTAGAGTCATCTAAATATCTGTCGGATTTAGCTACTATATCCCAGCTATCCAAGGATGAGTTAACCTCTGTAGCTTCAGAGAGTGAACATTCTGAGTCGGAGACTTCAGTTTCTAAACCTCCTTCAGCAAAGATGGCGAACATTATTAGCAACGAATGGGAAAGAGTAGGAACTTCTTTTTCCCCCTTGTCTACTTTTAAGAAATTATTCCCGGTCCCTGACTCTTAATTAGATTTGTGTGGCTCCATCCCTAAGGTGTATGGCACTATCTCTACGCTGGCTAAGCATATTACTATCCCTCTGGAGGATAGTTCTTCTTTTAGAGAGCCTATGGATAAGAAAATGGTAACTTTTCTGAGGAACATATTTCAACATACAGGGTTTTTATTTCAACCAGCGGCAGCTGTAGCCGCGGTTGCTGGAGTAGCTACCTACTGGTACGACACTCTGTCGGAGCTCATTGAGGTGGAGACTCCCCTCAAGGATATTCAGGAGAGAATTAAAGCACTGAGAATTGCTAACTCCTTCAACTGTGATGCGAATATGCCGATTATTCGCATAAATGCAAAGGCTGCTGTCTTTAGGGTTCTAGCCCACCGGGCTCTCTGGTTGAAGCCTTGGTCTGCGTATATGACTTCTAAATCCAGACTTCTTTTTCTTCTCTTTAAGGGGAAGATTTTATTCCGTCCAGGGCTGGACTCCATTATCTCTATGGTTACCAGAGGGAAAAGTGCCTTTCTACTGCAGGATAAGAAGAATAGGCCTAAGGGACGGCAACTGTCTAATTTTTGTTCCTTTCGTGCTGACAAGTCACAACGCCTGCAGTCCCCATCCAAGTCCGAGCAGCCCAAGAGTACTTGGAAGCTGGCTCACTCCTGAAATAAGTTCAAACAGACTAAAAAGCCAGTCGAGAAAAAAATCGGCATGAAGGGGCTGCCCCCGATCGGATTGAGTAGGGGGCAGACTGTATCTTTTTTCAGATGCTTAGTTCTAGGCTGTACAGGACCCTTGGATCCTGGAGGTTGTATATCAAGGATACAGGATAGGATTCAAGTCTTATCCGTCTAGAGGCAGATTCCTACTCTCCAGTCTGTCAACAAGACCAGAGAAGAGGGCTGCCTTCTTAGGTTGCGTATGGGATCTCTCCTCTCTAGAAGCAATTGTCCCGGTACCTACAGCAGAAAGAGGTTTGGGTTTTTATTCAAACCTTTTCATGGTTCCAAAGAAGGAGGGAACTTTTCATCCAATTCTGGACCAAAAGTGCCTAAACCTGTCTCTGAGTGTTCCCTTTTTTCAAGTTGGAGACAATACGGTCAATCCTTCCTCTGGTTCATGAAGGACAGTTTATGACCACAATAGACCTGAAGGATGCATACCTTCACGTCCCGATTCACAAAGAACATTTTCAGTTCCTGAGGTTTGCTTTTCTGGACCAGCACTTCCAGTTCATAGCGCTTTCATTTGGCCTAGCTACTGCTCTAAGGATATTTACAAAGGTTCTAGCCGTTGCCAGAACACGAGGTATTGCAGTAGCGCCTTACCTGGACAATATCTTGGTACAGGCACCATCTTTTCGTCTATCGGAAGAATATTCAGAGTTCCTTCTCAATCTTCTTCGATCACATGGATGGAAGATAAACTTGGAAAAGAGTTCTCTTACTCCAGGAACAAGGGTGATTTTTCTGGGAACTATAATAGACTCCATATACATGAGAATATTCCTCACAGATCAGAGAAGTTGCAAGCTAACTTCTTCATGTCTGCCCTCCAGGCCTCCTCGAGACCCTCAGTGGCTCAGTGTATGGAGGTAATCAGACTCATTGTTTCCTGCATGGACATCATTCCTTTTGCCAGATTCCATCTCAGACCCTTACAACTATGCATGCTGAGACAGTGGAATGGCGACCATTCAGATCTGTCACAACAGCTAGTGCTGGACAGCCTGTTGAGAGACTCGCTCTCCTGGTGGCTCTGTCCAGATCATCTGTTCCGATCAATATTTTGGAACTCCGGCAATCTTCAATGTCTTGAAGGCTTGGCCACTTCTTGGTTCATCCCAGTTTATCAGATTCCAATCAGACAATATAACCTCGGTTGCCTATATCAACCATCAGGGGGGAACGAGAAGTACCTTGGCGATGAGAGAAGTATCTTAGAAACCAGTGTGGGCGGAGACTCACAAATGTACGCTGTAAGCGATCCACATTCCGGGTGTGAACAAATGGAAAGCGGACTTCCTCAGTAGGCAATCCTTTCACCCAGGGGAATAGTCTCTTCACCTCAAGGTGTTTGCAGAGATATGCAGTGAGTGGGGGACGCCGGAGATAGATCTCATGGCATCCCGCCTCAATACCAAGCTACTCAGGTACAGGTCAAGGTTGAGGGATGCTCAGGCGGAACTGATAGATGCCCTATCAGTACCATGGAGGTTCAGGCTCATATCTTTTTCCTCCATTACCTCTTCTCCCTCGTGTGGTGGCTTGCAGCAAGCAGGAGCAAGCATATGTGATTCTGATTGCTCAGTTGTGGCCGCGAAGGACGTGGTTTGCGGATCTGGTGGGGATGTCCTCTTCTCCTCAGTGGAGGTTACATTGTCGCAGAGATCTGCTGATACAGGGTCCCTTCATTCCTCAAAATCTGCGTGGAGATTGAACACTTAGTCTTAGCCAAGATAGGGTTTTCTGAGAGTGTTATCAACACTCTGGTTCAAGCTCGTAAGCCAGTTACTCGTTGTATCTACCATAAAGTGTGGAGGACTTATTTGTACTGGTATGGAGAGCGTGGCTTTTCCTGGCATAAGGTTAAAGATGGACTGGAGTTCTGCTAGTTCCCTGAAGGTAGTATATGAGTGATTACCCAGAAATCCTCTTTCTTTTAGTGTATATATACTTATACCCAAAAGTTACATTTATACGGTGTATATGATTACCAGACATGGTGATATAATGACCTGCTGTAGGCTCTCCATGAGCTTAGAAAAGCAGTGTATACTTGTCAGTGTCCAATGTCGGAAGTCTTTTCCATGAAACAAACACAGGATGTAATTTCTTTACATAACCATCTTACAACCCATACCTTGAGCAAATGAAAGCAGGGACTTGCCTCTGAAACTTTCACTGCAAACCTCCTTCAGTCATCGCTCTCAAATAGTTCAGCGTTCCTCCGACAATCACTGTTACGTCACTAGCACGTGACATCTCATCCACCAATGCTGGTTCAATACACCCACTCACACCTCCAGTACATCGGCCAATGAATCCATCCAAAAGGCGGCTGGTTTTAGGCTCAAAGTTTAAAAAAACGGATGATTCAAGTGATAATGTAAAATCTTCAAACTTTATTCGGTATCCAATATAAAATAGATATTCAGGGGGTACGTTCAAACCTTATAGTAAATCATACATACTGGTGCGCAGTTCTAGAACGGCTTACGCAATGCTTTGCAATGTGATTCCCCTTATCTGTTTTTTCATGCTGATATGGCGGTTTTACACACTAAACTAGGGTTCCTCCCTAAGATGGTGTTGAATCGTAATATTAATCAATAAATTGTTGTTCCTTGTGTCCTAATCCTTCTTTAGCGAAGGAACACTTGCTTCACAATCTAGATATGATTTGTGCCTTGAAGTTCTATCTTCGGGGTACTAAGGAATTCAGACAATCTTTCTCTTTGTTTGTCATCTATGCGGGGAAGTGTAAGGGGAAGAAGGCTACTACGACTTCTCTATCTTTCTGGTTGAGAAGTGTCATCCGTTTAGCTTATGAGACAGTGGGACGACAGCCTCCTGAGAGGATAACGGCTCATTCCACTAGAGCAGTGGCTTCCTCTTTGGCTTTTAAGAACGAAGCCTCAATGAATCAGATTTGTAAGGTGGCTACCTGTTCCTCCTTACACATGTTTTCTAAATTTTACAGGTTTGATGTGTTTGCTTTGGCTGAAGCAGCATTCGGGAGAAAAGTTTTGTAGGATGAGGGTCCGCTTCTTTTTTCTGTTCCCTCCTGTTATTCATTCAGTGTCCTCTGAAGCTTGGGTATAGTTTTCCAAACAGTAAGGAATGAAGTTGTGGACTCTCGCTGCCTTATGGAAGGAAAACATAATTTATGCTTAACAGATAAATTCCTTTCCTTCCTGGCACGAGTGTAATTTGTTTTTTTGATGGGCGGCTCCCTTTTTATCTTAATTCTTCTGGCACCTTTTTACCCCGATGTTTCTCCTACTTTTCCTTGTTCCTTCGACAGAATGACTGGGGGATAGGGGAAGTGGGAGGGATATTTAAGCCTTTGGCTGGGGTGTCTTTGCCTCCTCCTGGTGGCCAGGTGTTGTATTTCCCAACAGTAAGGAATTAAGTTGTGGACTCTCCCTGCCAGGAAGCAAAGGAATTTACCTGGTAAGCATAAATTATCTTTTTTTGGTGTTTACTATTCCTTTAGAGCTACAGTCTTCATGAGCAGTGTAAAATATATAAGAACAGGATAATACCTTGTTTGCTGGAATTGTTTTTCATTGGTTAAATTCTACTCACCACTTTACTTATTTGGAGGAACCAATGTGGACTTGAATCTGGAGATGACAGAGCTTGCCACTCTCATTGTGTTAACAACATATCCATTGTTTGGCTTCAGCAGAAATGATAAGAGAACAAACTGAAAATGAGGTACACCTGTGAGAAGGATGGGCTTGTGAAGAGTGTAATTTGCTCTTTCAGTTTTCAGGACTTGAAAATCCACAAATAAAGTCAAAATTAAACTTTCATGATTCAAATAGAGCAGCAATTTTAAACAACTTTCCAATGTACGTCTGTTATTAAAATTGTTTAATTCCCTTAAAATTCGTTGTAGAGGAATACATCTAGGTAGACTCATAAGAGCTCAGGAGTGTGCACGTGTCTTTAGTGCTCTATGACAGCATTGTAGGGTCGATAGTCTTATAACGACCTGCTCTAACAACAGTAACACTTATTACAAGCCAAGCCTTTTTTTCTGAATCCAGTGCCTTACCTTACTTATGCCCACACAGACTCCAAAAGCCTTCCTAGAAGAGTGGTGGCTCTTATAGGTGCAAAAAGGAGGCAACGCCATATAAAAAGCCCATAGTGATAGAATGGGTGTGACTAGTCACTTGTCCACTTGCTGTCGGCCATAAAATGTATTTAGCTCATGGGGGAAAATGTGTAAAACTTAGAAAACAGTTTTTTTTTTTTGTTTTTTTTTTTTTTTTGTTTAGATTTTTGTTAGACAGAACCTAGGACAGATTTTGACAAATTGTTTAGAACCAACAGAATGCTAAGGAGCCAGCCATACATAAATATAAATAAAATATAATGTGTGTATATATATTATTATTTTACAAATACACATCTTTATACTGCAGGAGTTAATTTAAGACTGTGGCTCTCTGGCTTCTTATGTTTTCCAAGCTTATGAGCTAGAAATGAAATTTTAGGAGCTCCTGGCACTTGTTGTTTTTCTCGCATCTACCTGCATAGCTGTCAGCAGTAATTCTATAGCTTGACACCAGCAGCACCTAAATAGGCTTTATCACCAAGGAAAGTGCCCTTGCAAGAAGAGGGCGACATCTCTCTGATCCTGCGTGCAATTTATGTTCATCCACAGCTCATTTCCTTAGGCGAGTGAGTCCTGTGTTTTGGAGTTGCGGGAGGACATGGGTAGGGTCAGCATAGTCAGGAAACATATCAGTAGTCGATTCTATAATGTAGGGTGCTGCTTCTAGGGATCATCCCTTGTCACAGTGATTTATGAGAGACTCTGAGAACAGGTACTACGTGAGGATTGTTTTTTTCTGGATAGAGGGTAACAGGTACTGTGTGAAAAGATGGTATATTCTGCAGATAATTTAATTTATACAGAACATGTATCTGTCATTTTATGAGGCTTTGCTTTACATCTGTAGATTGCCAGACCAGACCAGAGTGATTGCATGAGAAGCTTGAGGGATTATGTGTGCTTGTACATGTGTATAACATCATATGGTAGCCACAAAACTCTTCCCACCTTAGTAGCGTCAGATTAAAATCATCCAGGACTAATAAAACAATAGGGATTGAAAACACCTTTTCTCATGCAATTTGTTGCACAAGAGCATGTAGTGGGAATGCACAAGAGAACTCTTGTGCGATCTTAAATTTCTCCAGCTGATGCTTCATTGCTGGTGGTAATTGTGAGTGGACAGGTTCCCTGTGTGTGAACGTGTCTGCCCATAACTTATTAAATATAACTCTAGGTATATATAAATTAACATAATGTCCTTTAAGACTGAGCCAAATAAAATCTCTTAATTAAAGGGACATAAAAGTTAATTTGAAATGCAAAAATACAAAATGTGTCCTTATATAGTGATATTCTAATGCAAATATTAGACTATCTAAATCATTAGAACTTGTTTGAATTACTGACCCTAGGTAAGTGTGTATAAACTTAGTTTGTTTCCAGTATAACTTTTACTTTGTTCTTTTGGTTTCCATTGTTGTGGAGCATACTTAGGTAGGCTTAGGAGCAAACGTGTCTGGAGCACTCTTTGGAAGCATTTTTGCACTATTTGTAACAGTGTTATGCTTTGTTGCAAACACTGTTGCAATCTAGTGCTTCACACACCACCTACCTAGGTGTGCTCTTCAACAAAGGATACCAAGAGAGCAAAATACATTTGATAATAGAAGAAAATTGTAATGTTTTTCTCTTTTTCTTAAAATTGCTTGTTGTTATATCTGAAACATGAAACTTACATTTAGGTTTCACGTCTGTTTTGTTTTGTGTGACTGTTGAAATTATGTTAACCTTTTAAGAATTTGTGATATGTATAAAAATCTGTAAACTTGCAACAACATCAATAAATTTGCATTTCTTTTTGTCCTCTACATAATAATACTTTCACAATGTTGAGATTGAAAGCATTTTGCTGTTTTTATAGTGCAGCAATATAGAAAATGACCTCGCGTTCAAGCGAAGATAGAGAAAATTACTTAAATATGTATTTCATTATCTTCTATTTTACTGTGTTTTTAGAACTTAATAAAAATTGAGTCGTAAACAGTGAAATGTTGTTAAAATGGGAAACATTCAGAAGCAATCATTATCATTATTTGCAGTGTAAGGTCACCCAAGATATTGAACCAACGTAAGGTAGTGGAAGTCTGCAATGTTTATTTTTCTCTATAAACACACAATATTAAAGGAATACAGTGCGTATGCAGCGTACATCAGGACTTTATTGGTTAAACTAACTTACTCTTTCTCTACCAAAGATTATTAGGGATCGATGTCTCACGCTTTTTTTATCAGGATATAAATATGATACCTCTTAATATATTTGCCCTTTTCTGTTAGCACCAGCAATATCTGATCAGAGTGCAAACAGAAGGCAGCATGCAGAATAGCTGTGACAGAAAGGGTTAATCAAGTCTTCAACCAGTGTATCTAAGCCAAGCCACTCCCGGCAAGTCTATGATCAGCGGGTGCAAGAGTTAACAAGACACTCTCTAGTCTGTACTAGACCCAGAAAATGCCCAAAACTCCCATTGCCACCTACACTAAACTATCTCTGCTGGATGTGAGTGGTCGCATAGTACAGCAGCTCCAGATCAAAGCTAATAATCTATACAACTCCGACCGCTCAATCCAGTTCAGTTTACTTCAAATTAGAGGATGACACTCTAGAGAGGTGATATTGACATAGACTACAGTCTAAAAGAAGGAATCTGCCATTTACTACCACCGCAAAAACCTTATTAAGATCAACAAGAAGCGGCCATTTTCTCACGCACATGGAGATATACCAGTACGTGGGAGTTTATTATACCGAACTCTGAAGCAAACTTATATTATGGAAGACATCTCTCTCAGGCTTTATACCCTCATTTTAGAGTTTGGGGCAGGGTGGATTTGATTTAAATCAAACTGATTTAATTCAAGATTGAAATCACGATTTAAATCACTAGTCAGTAAGGCTTGATTTAAATCATAGTTTTCTACATAAAGGCTAATTCTTGCTGGTATAACTTTAATATGCAAGTAGATGAAGATTTTTAGAATAACAACTTTTCATGTTAGTTTTTTTATCCCCAGTTTAATAGGTTAATCAATATAATTCATATTTGGACAACTTTTCTGTTGTACTTAGGAAGGAGAAAAATAATCATTACCTTAAAAATAACAATTTAAATAGATTTATTCAACTCAAACAATAACATTACAGCATATGTAATTTGCTTAAACAAACATCCATGTTTGTTAACTAATTTGGCTAAACAAAATATATATATTTTAAGAAACTTAGACTGTCAACCCAGCCTACACATGAAAAACTTAAATACTGTCCTCTGTAGCTCACTTGTCATCTTCAGCTTCTTCTTTGTTCATAATCTGGAAAAGAAAAACAAGCTTTCCTGCTTTATCGGGTCCCAAACGATTTCTCAATTTAGAATGAATGAGTCCAAAGGAAGGGAATATTTTTTCAACGCCTGCAGAAGAAGCTACTGCTGTTAAAAGTGAAATCATTACTTGAACAGTCTCTAAATCCAAGTGCTTAAAGGGACAGTAAAGTCAAAACTAAACTTTCATGATTCAGATAGGGCATGCAATTTTAAACAACTTTCCAATTTACTTTTATCATCAAATTTGCTTTGTTCCCTTGGTGGTATTTTTGAAAAGCTAAACCTAGCTAGGCTTAAACTGATTTCTAAACCGTTGAAAACCGCCTACTAGCTCAGAGCATTTTGAAAGTTTTTCACAGTTAGACAGTGCTAGTTCACATATGTCATATAGATAACATTGTGCTCACTCCCGTGAAGTTATTTAGGAGTCTTCACTGATTGACTACACTGCATGTCTGTCAAAGGCACTTAGATAAGGAGGCTGTCTGCAAAGGCTTAGATACAAGGTAATCACAGAGGTAAAAAGTATATTAATATAACTGTGTTGGTTATGCAAAAACGGGGAATGGGTAATAAAGGGATAATCTATCTTTTTAAATAAGAAACATTTTGGTGTAGACTGTCCCTTTAAGTAATTTCCACCAGTTCACTGGTGTGACTTTCTTTAAAATATCTTCAGCAAACATATATTTCTTGAATGGTTCCCCCTTAGCTTTGAAGTTTATTATAGTTGGCATTACAGATGGATGATTGCTGGATACCCATGTCATAGCTAACTCCTCTTCCTCAGCACTTAAGTTTTGACCCTGATACTGGATATTGACAATATTTGCCAAAAAATTAGCTGGAGACAGTGCTTGTCCCAAATCCGATTTAAATCCAAAAAATCCGATTTAAATCAAAGAAATCTGATTTTTTTTAATTTTATTTTTTTTAAAAATCATTGATTTTTATCCACCCTGGTTTGGGGGCTTAATACTGCAATCGATTGACCAAGCTCTTCACAATAACGATCCAGGGGACATATACTTGGATAATACCAAGTCGGCAATATGAACGGACGACAAATCTTTCTGGCCAAATAGCTCTATGCTCTGTCCTAAAGACCAAATCCTGGGCACAGTCGATACTATGACACCTACAAAAGTATCTTGCAGCTCTGAGGATATCCCCATCTTATTCACTACTTACGCTATGGGGGATGCAGCCGAGCCCCAGAAGTGAGAAGAGCATCCTGTCCATAAACAGAGGGATAAACTCAACAGAACCGATACTATATAGGTGGGCAACAGGTTCACTGAGCTAGAACAGATCAACTATACCCATACGGACTCATACAAAGAGAATCAGCTGGATGTTATTCTGATCAGCCTTAACTCCTACGCTAACACAGTCATTCCGCCCCATTTCTCCCTCTTTGACAGACCTGAAGCTGCACCATCAAGAGGTAAAGCGCAGAGCCTAACTATCCTATTTGATACCTGCCAAACTCTAAATAGGGCGATCTACACCGCACAAGAAAAAAAGTTTGATCCTTGGCGAACTCACGACCAAGAGAAACTTTCAGCCAGCGATAGCGTCATCTCCCTGGGGACAATATCTGGAGAGTTTGTCACACTATTGTGAGAAGCCATTCACCTTGACCATCTGGTGTGGGATAAGTACTACACAGCATAGAATAACTAGCGGTATGGCAGGCCATGCCGCAACGACAGTGACTCCAGCCTCAGATCTGTGTCAGCTTCTTATCCCACTAAGTTTTATGGGGACATAATGAGGGGATAAATACAGTAAGCCAATGTGTTCCTTATTATATGGACTTCCTCTATGCTTCAGGATTTATTCCTAAAGTCTCCCACCTCATAGCATTCTTTTCTAGATATTTCTATTTACTAGCATACTAAATTATATGAAGGTCACACACCTAAGTTTTTGTTTAGTCTCTATTTTTGTGTTTCATGTTTGAATTGTGAGTCCTAGTTTATTATATGTTCCTTATAGATTTGACTAGTTTAATAGTCCAGTTGTTCTTATATACAGTTTAAGACTTGAAACGTTGAGTCCCACAAGGACGAAGTCTGTATATAGTTTGATAACTATAAGTTAAGCCTTATATGTTAGTCGTTATAGCATGTTTGATATGTCTATGGACGTCTTCCCTAGGGTATGCTTTTAATGGGTGGTCCTGACTACCTGGGGTTTCATGCTTAAATGTTCTCTCAGATCTGCATTATAGATATCCCTCAGTTTTGAAATTTATCTTGTATCTATAGATCACACCCAGTATAAGAGTCCATCTAATGGTACCGTTCTATATAGGAACCATCTCTGTTGGTTGGAAATGTTTTGGTTGTCATATGCTGTATTGGGGATATTCCTTTAAATGCTAGCTACTTAAATATACTTTGCTCCTTGTTACAAACATAGCTAGCTCTATATACAACAAATCTCCTGGGTCCTCACTGATATAGTAAGACATATGGGTTGAACGTGTTGAAGCAGCTATATAGAATTAACCTAGCCTGATACTAAGAGTTTATTAGGAGTCTCTTAAATAATATATGTACCCATACAATATATGTTATATGTTTGCACCATATTTGATAAAGCTCTCATTTATGCCTATAGAGCCTCTGGCAGGACTAATGTATGTACTACAGTATCTTCAATGGCTTGGTGTATTAGAGCTGTGTGGTTAGCGGCGCTGCCTAGATTATTTACCAAATGATAGAAAGGAATGTTTATCATATTGCTACCCCTCCCTGTCTTAGACCCTATCCCAATAGGGAGACCACTAATATAACTCCAAAAGCACCTTCATGGGACATTGATATTTCCAACCCCAATTAGCCTCCTACCTTATATGCATAATACCCACTTTTAAAGTATCTATAACGCTACTCTATATAGTGACTTTAACTGCAGTAGTACTATTTCTCCAACATAGGTGTGTCCGGTCCACGGCGTCATCCTTACTTGTGGGATATTCTCTTCCCCAACAGGAAATGGCAAAGAGCCCAGCAAAGCTGGTCACATGATCCCTCCTAGGCTCCGCCTTCCCCATTCATTCTCTTTGCCGTTGTACAGGCAACATCTCCACGGAGATGGCTTAGAGTTTTTAGGTGTTTAAATGCAGTTTTTATTCTTCAATCAAGAGTTTGTTATTTTAAAATAGTGCTGGTATGTACTATTTACTCTGAAACAGAAAAGAGATGAAGATTTCTGTTTGTAAGAGGAAAATGATTTTAGCAACCGTTACTAAAATCGATGGCTGTTTCCACACAGGACTGTTGAGAGGAATTAACTTCAGTTGGGGGAAACAGTGAGCAGACTTTTGCTGCTTGAGGTATGACACATTTCTAACAAGACTTGGTAATGCTGGAAGCTGTCATTTTTCTTATGGGATCCGGTAAGCCATTTTTATTAAATAAGAATAAAGGGCTTCACAAGGGCTTTAAAGACTGGTAGACATTTTTCTGGGCTAAAACGATTGATTTATAAGCATTTTTAATAGTTTATAGCTTTGAGGAGTTATTTTATTCTTGGGATTATGTTAAATAACCGGCAGGCACTGTATTGGACACCTTTTTCACTGGGGGCCTTCTCTAATCATAGGCAGAGCCTCATTTTCGCGCCACTAATGCGCAGTTGTTTTTGGGAAGCAAGGCATGCAGATGCATGTGTGAGGAGCTCAGATACATAGAAAAAGCTTACTGAAGGCGTCATTTGGTATCGTATTCCCCTCTGGGCTTGGTTGGGTCTCAGCAAAGCAGATACCAGGGACTGTATAGGGGTTAAATATAAAAACGGCTCCGGTTCCGTTATTTTATGAGTTAAAGCTTTCAAATTTGGTGTGCAATACTTTTAAGGCTTTAAGACACTGTGGTGAAATTTTGGTGAATTTTGAACAATTCCTTCATACTTTTTCACATATTCAGTAATAAAGTGTGTTCAGTTTAAAATTTAAAGTGACAGTAACGGTTTTATTTTAAAACGTTTTTTGTACTTTGTTATCAAGTTTATGCCTGTTTAACATGTCTGAACTATCAGATAGACTATGTTCTGTATGTGAGGAAGCCAAGGTTCCTTCTCATTTAAATAGATGTGATGTATGTGACACAAAATTTAGAGAAAATGATGCCCAAGATGATTCCTCAAGTGAGGGGAGTAAGCATGGTACTGCATCATCCCCTCCTTCGTCTACGCCAGTCTTGCCCACACAGGAGGCCCCTAGTACATCTAGTGCGCCAATACTCCTTACTATGCAACAATTAACGGCTGTAATGGATAATTCTATCAAAAACATTTTAGCCAAAATGCCCACTTATCAGCGAAAGCGCGACTGCTCTGTTTTAGAAAATACCGAAGAGCATGAGGACGCTGATGATAATGGTTCTGACATGCCCCTACACCAGTCTGAGGGGGCCAGGGAGGTTTTGTCTGAGGGAGAAATTTCAGATTCAGGGAAAATTTCTCAACAAGCTGAACCTGATGTGATTACATTCAAATTTAAATTGGAACATCTCCGCGCTCTGCTTAAGGAGGTGTTATCTACTCTGGATGATTGTGACAATTTGGTCATTCCAGAGAAATTATGTAAGATGGACAAGTTCCTAGAGGTCCCGGGGCCCCCCGAAGCTTTTCCTATACCCAAGCGGGTGGCGGACATTGTAAACAAAGAATGGGAAAGGCCCGGCATACCTTTTGTCCCTCCCCCTATATTTAAGAAATTGTTTCCTATGGTCGACCCCAGAAAGGACTTATGGCAGACAGTCCCCAAGGTCGAGGGGGCGGTTTCTACTCTAAACAAACGCACTACTATCCCTATAGAAGATAGTTGTGCTTTCAAAGATCCTATGGATAAAAAATTAGAGGGTTTGCTTAAAAAGATGTTTGTTCAGCAAGGTTACCTTCTACAACCAATTTCATGCATTGTTCCTGTCACTACAGCAGCGTGTTTCTGGTTCGATGAACTAGAAAAGTCGCTCAATAAAGATTCTTCTTATGAGGAGATTATGGACAGAATTCATGCTCTTAAATTGGCTAACTCTTTTACTTTAGACGCCACTTTGCAATTGGCTAGATTAGCGGCGAAAAATTCGGGGTTTGCTATTGTGGCGCGCAGAGCGCTTTGGCTAAAATCTTGGTCAGCGGATGCGTCTTCCAAGAACAAAATGGCTTAACATACCTTTCAAGGGGAAAACGCTGTTTGGCCCTGACTTGAAAGAGATTATTTCAGATATCACTGGGGGTAAGGGCCACGCCCTTCCTCAGGATAGGTCTTTTAAGGCTAAAAATAAACCAAATTTTCGTCCCTTTCGCAGAAACGGACCAGCCCCAAGTTCTACATCCTCTAAGCAAGAGGGTAATACTTCTCAAACCAAGCCAGCCTGGAGGCCAATGCAAGGCTGGAACAAAGGTAAGCAGGCCAAGAAACCTGCCACTCCTACCAAGACAGCATGAGATGTTGGCCCCCGATCCGGGACCGGATCTGGTGGGGGGCAGACTTTCTCTCTTCGCTCAGGCTTGGGCAAGAGATGTTCTGGATCCTTGGGCGCTAGAAATAGTCTCCCAAGGTTATCTTCTGGAATTCAAGGAGCTACCCCCAAGGGGGAGGTTCCACAGGTCTCAATTGTCTTCAGACCACATAAAAAGACAGGCATTCTTACATTGTGTAGAAGACCTGTTAAAAATGGGAGTGATTCATCCTGTTCCATTAGGAGAACAAGGGATGGGATTCTACTCCAATCTGTTCATAGTTCCCAAAAAAGAGGGAACATTCAGACCAATCTTAGATCTCAAGATCCTAAACAAATTTCTCAAGGTTCCATCGTTCAAAATGGAAACCATTCGGACAATTCTTCCTACCATCCAGGAAGGTCAATTCATGACCACGGTGGATTTAAAGGATGCGTATCTACATATTCCTATCCACAAGGAACATCATCGGTTCCTAAGGTTCGCCTTTCTGGACAAGCATTACCAGTTTGTGGCACTTCCATTCGGATTAGCCACTGCTCCAAGAATTTTCACAAAGGTACTAGGGTCCCTTCTAGCGGTGCTAAGACCAAGGGGCATTGCAGTAGTACCTTACTTGGACGACATACTGATTCAAGCGTCGTCGCTACCACAAGCAAAGGCTCATACGGACATTGTCCTGGCCTTTCTCAGATCTCACGGGTGGAAAGTGAACGTAGAAAAAAGTTCTCTATCTCCGTCAACAAGAGTTCCCTTCTTGGGAACAATAATAGACTCCTTAGAAATGAGGATTTTTCTGACAGAGGCCAGAAAATCAAAACTTCTAAGCTCTTGTCAAGTACTTCATTCTGTTCTTCTTCCTTCCATAGCGCAGTGCATGGAAGTAATAGGTTTGATGGTCGCGGCAATGGACATAGTTCCTTTTGCGCGAATTCATCTAAGACCATTACAACTGTGCATGCTCAGTCAGTGGAATGGGGATTATACAGACTTGTCTCCGACGATACAAGTAGATCAGAGGACCAGAGATTCACTCCGTTGGTGGCTGACCCTGGACAACCTGTCACAAGGGATGAGCTTCCGCAGTCCAGAGTGGGTCATTGTCACGACCGATGCCAGTCTGGTGGGCTGGGGCGCGGTCTGGGAACCCCTGAAAGCTCAGGGTCTTTGGTCTCGGGAAGAATCTCTTCTCCCGATAAATATTCTGGAACTGAGAGCGATATTCAATGCTCTCAAGGCTTGGCCTCAGCTAGCAAAGGCCAAATTCATACGGTTTCAATCAGACAACATGACGACTGTTGCGTATATCAACCATCAGGGGGGAACAAGGAGTTCCCTGGCGATGGAAGAAGTGACCAAAATAATTCAATGGGCGGAGATTCACTCCTGCCACTTGTCTGCAATCCACATCCCAGGAGTGGAAAATTGGGAAGCGGATTTTCTGAGTCGTCAGACATTTCATCCGGGGGAGTGGGAACTCCATCCGGAAATCTTTGCCCAAATAATTCAATTGTGGGGCATTCCAGACATGGATCTGATGGCGTCTCGTCAGAACTTCAAGGTTCCTTGCTACGGGTCCAGATCCAGGGATCCCAAGGCGACTCTAGTGGATGCACTAGTAGCACCTTGGAGCTTCAACCTAGCTTATGTGTTCCCACCGTTTCCTCTCATTCCCAGGCTGGTAGCCAGGATCAAACAGGAGAGGGTATCGGTGATCTTGATAGCTCCTGCGTGGCCACGCAGGACTTGGTATGCAGATCTGGTGAATATGTCATCGGCTCCACCATGGAAGCTACCTTTGAGACAGGACCTTCTTGTTCAGGGTCCATTCGAACATCCGAATCTGGCCTCACTCCAACTGACTGCTTGGAGATTGAACGCTTGATTTTATCAAAGCGAGGGTTCTCAGATTCTGTCATTGATACTCTTGTTCAGGCCAGAAAGCCTGTAACTAGAAAAATCTACCATAAAATATGGAAAAAATATATCTGTTGGTGTGAATCTAAAGGGTTCCCATGGAACAAGATAAAAATTCCTAAGATTCTATCCTTTCTTCAAGAAGGTTTAGAGAAAGGATTATCTGCAAGTTCTTTGAAGGGACAGATTTCTGCTTTATCTGTTTTACTTCACAAAAAGCTGGCGGCTGTGCCAGATGTCCAAGCCTTTGTTCAGGCTCTGGTTAGAATCAAGCCTGTTTACAAACCTTTGACTCCTCCTTGGAGTCTTAATTTAGTTCTTTCAGTTCTTCAGGGGGTTCCGTTTGAACCCCTACATTCCGTTGATATCAAGTTATTATCTTGGAAAGTTTTGTTTTTGGTTGCAATTTCTTCTGCTAGAAGAGTTTCAGAGTTATCTGCTCTGCAGTGTTCTCCTCCTTATCTGGTGTTCCATGCAGATAAGGTGGTTTTGCGTACTAAACCTGGTTTTCTTCCGAAAGTTGTTTCTAACAAAAATATTAACCAGGAGATAGTCGTGCCTTCTTTGTGTCCGAATCCAGTTTCAAAGAAGGAACGTTTGTTGCACAATTTGGATGTAGTTCGTGCTCTAAAATTCTATTTAGAGGCTACAAAGGATTTCAGACAAACATCTTCCTTGTTTGTTGTTTATTCTGGTAAAAGAAGATGTCAGAAAGCAACTTCTACCTCTCTCTTTTTGGCTTAAAAGCATCATCAGATTGGCTTATGAGACTGCCGGACGGCAGCCTCCTGAAAGAATCACAGCTCATTCCACTAGGGCCGTGGCTTCCACATGGGCCTTCAAGAACGAGGCTTCTGTTGATCAGATATGTAAGGCAGCGACTTGGTCTTCACTGCACACTTTTACCAAATTTTACAAATTTGATACTTTTGCTTCTTCTGAGGCTATTTTTGGGAGAAAGGTTTTGCAAACCGTGGTGCCTTCCATCTAGGTGACCTGATTTGCTCCCTCCCATCATCCGTGTCCTAAAGCTTTGGTATTGGTTCCCACAAGTAAGGATGACGCCGTGGACCGGACACACCTATGTTGGAGAAAACAGAATTTATGTTTACCTGATAAATTACTTTCTCCAACGGTGTGTCCGGTCCACGGCCCGCCCTGGTTTTTTAATCAGGTCTGATGATTTATTTTCTCTAACTACAGTCACCACGGTATCATATGATTTCTCCTATGCAAATATTCCTCCTTTACGTTGGTCGAATGACTGGGGAAGGCGGAGCCTAGGAGGGATCATGTGACCAGCTTTGCTGGGCTCTTTGCCATTTCCTGTTGGGGAAGAGAATATCCCACAAGTAAGGATGACGCCGTGGACCGGACACACCGTTGGAGAAAGTAATTTATCAGGTAAACATAAATTCTGTTTTTTGCTATCCTCTACTCCCCTTCCCCTTCCCCCCCAGATACTGCTTACCTTGTAAGCTTAAGAAAATGCATCTCTCGAAACGATCTCATTCCCCCCCCCCCCCCCCCGAAACTCCCCTAAGACAAAGTAACCTTCCTAAGGTACATCAGAAACTCTTGCCTATTATTTGGGACCACATATCTCTAGCGGCATGAATATATTAGAAGGAGACATAAATGTATTTATTGGTTTAAAATATTTAAAAACAAAATGAGGTTCTATATTATGTGGTAATTGTTTTTCATTAAACTATCATATTGTGATACATTTTCATACCATAGCATGATACAGTGTTATACAGCTAATCCTATTGATTATTGTATTGTATGCTACAAAATTTCTGATATTATATACCCTATGTATATCCTGCTATATGCTCCGTTGATAACTGGATTGTTTGTACTACTTGAAATCCTTAATAAAAAATTGTTTAGATAAAAAAAAAACTATCTCTGTTGCCACCACCAAAGATTATTTTGTAGGAAATGTTTGGTAAAACCCAGGCTAAACATATAACTAAAAACACAATATGGTTATATTTGTGTCTTTGGTAGTCAGATAATACACAAAGACAAAACTTAAAGGAACTGTGTACTCCAGCATTGTTTAAAAAGATAAATAATCCCTTTTATTATCCATTCCCCAGTTTTGCATAACTAACACTGTTATATTAATATACTTTTTACCTCTGTGATTACCTTGTATCTAAGCCTCTGCAGACTGCCCCCTTATTTCAGTTCTTTTGACAGACTTGCATTTTAGTCAGTGCTCTATCCTAAATAACTTCATGGGAGTGAGCACAATGTTATATATAGGGCACACATGAACTAGCCCTGTTTAGCTGTGAAAAACTGTCAAATGCACTGGGATAAGAGGCAGCCTTTAGTATATGAGCCTATCGTGGAAGCAAAAAGCAGCTGGCAAATTGATAGGCCGTGTGGCTCTTGCTTCTGATTGGCTGACTGGTGTTGTGCATATGTGTTTAACCCGTTTGCAGGGGTTAAACATGCAGTTTTTTAGTATAAAAAATGTAAAAATGACATATGCTAACCATTTAAAGCATAACATATTTGCATTACCATGTTTTATATTACTGCCACTCATTTACACTCTGCTGTTTCTTCTGGTGACAATAATACAGGGAGTGCAGAATTATTAGGCAAATGAGTATTTTGACCACATCATCCTCTTTATGCATGTTGTCTTACTCCAAGCTGTATAGGCTCGAAAGCCTACTACCAATTAAGCATATTAGGTGATGTGCATCTCTGTAATGAGAAGGGGTGTGGTCTAATGACATCAACACCCTATATCAGGTGTGCATAATTATTAGGCAACTTCCTTTCCTTTGGCAAAATGGGTCAAAAGAAGGACTTGACAGGCTCAGAAAAGTCAAAAATAGTGAAATATCTTGCAGAGGGATGCAGCACTCTTAAAATTGCAAAGCTTCTGAAGCGTGATCATCGAACAATCAAGCGTTTCATTCAAAATAGTCAACAGGGTCGCAAGAAGCGTGTGGAAAAACCAAGGCGCAAAATAACTGCCCATGAACTGAGAAAAGTCAAGCGAGCAGCTGCCAAGATGCCACTTGCCACCAGTTTGGCCATATTTCAGAGCTGCAACATCACTGGAGTGCCCAAAAGCACAAGGTGTGCAATACTCAGAGACATGGCCAAGGTAAGAAAGGCTGAAAGACGACCACCACTGAACAAGACACACAAGCTGAAACGTCAAGACTGGGCCAAGAAATATCTCAAGACTGATTTTATAAGGTTTTATGGACTGATGAAATGAGAGTGAGTCTTGATGGGCCAGATGGATGGGCCCGTGGCTGGATTGGTAAAGGGCAGAGAGCTTCAGTCCGACTCAGACGCCAGCAAGGTGGAGGTGGAGTACTGGTTTGGGCTGGTATCAAAGATGAGATTGTGGGGCCTTTTCGGGTTGAGGATGGAGTCAAGCTCAACTCCCAGTCCTACTGCCAGTTTCTGGAAGACACCTTCTTCAAGCAGTGGTACAGGAAGAAGTCTGCATCCTTCAAGAAAAACATGATTTTCATGCAGGACAATGCTCCATCACACGCGTCCAAGTACTCCACAGCGTGGCTGGCAAGAAAGGGTATAAAAGAAGAAAATCTAATGACATGGCCTCCTTGTTCACCTGATCTGAACCCCATTGAGAACCTGTGGTCCATCATCAAATGTGAGATTTACAAGGAGGGAAAACAGTACACCTCTCTTAACAGTGTCTGGGAGGCTGTGGTTGCTGCTGCACGCAATGTTGATGGTGAACAGATCAAAACACTGACAGAATCCATGGATGGCAGGCTTTTGAGTGTCCTTGCAAAGAAAGGTGGCTATATTGGTCACTGATTTGTTTTTGTTTTGTTTTTGAATGTCAGAAATGTATATTTGTGAATGTTGAGATGTTATATTGGTTTCACTGGTAAAAATAAATAATTGAAATGGGTATATATATGTTTTTTGTTAAGTTGCCTAATAATTATGCACAGTAATAGTCACCTGCACACATAGATATCCCCCTAAAATAGCTATAACTAAAAACAAACTAAAAACTACTTCCAAAACTATTCTGCTTTGATATTAATGAGTTTTCTCCAACATAGGTGTGTCCGGTCCACGGCGTCATCCTTACTTGTGGGATACTCTCCTCCCCAACAGGAAATGGCAAAGAGCCCAGCAAAGCTGGTCACATGATCCCTCCTAGGCTCCGCCTACCCCAGTCATTCTCTTTGCCGTTGTACAGGCAACATCTCCACGGAGATGGCTTAGAGTTTTTTAGTGTTTAACTGTAGTTTTTATTATTCAATCAAGAGTTTGTTATTTTGAAATAGTGCTGGTATGTACTATTTACTCAGAAACAGAAAAGAGATGAAGATTTCTGTTTGTATGAGGAAAATGATTTTAGCAACCGTCACTAAAATCCATGGCTGTTCCACACAGGACTGTTGAGAGCAATTAACTTCAGTTGGGGGAACAGTGAGCAGTCTCTTGCTGCTTGAGGTATGACACATTCTAACAAGACGATGTAATGCTGGAAGCTGTCATTTTCCCTCTGGGATCCGGTAAGCCATGTTTATTACGATTGTAAATAAGGGCTTCAAAAAGGGCTTATTTAGACTGTAGACTTTTTTTGGGCTAAATCGATTGATTATTAACACATATTTAGCCTTGAGGAATCATTTTATCTGGGTATTTTGATATAATAATATCGGCAGGCACTGTTTTAGACACCTTATTCTTTAGGGGCTTTCCCAAAGCATAGGCAGAGCCTCATTTTCGCGCCGGTGTTGCGCACTTGTTTTTGAGAGGCATGGCATGCAGTCGCATGTGAGAGGAGCTCTGATACTTAGAAAAGACTTTCTGAAGGCGTCATTTGGTATCGTATTCCCCTTGGGGCTTGGTTGGGTCTCAGCAAAGCAGATACCTGGGGACTGTAAAGGGGTTAAAGTTCAAAACGGCTCCGGTTCCGTTATTTTAAGGGTTAAAGCTTCCAAATTTGGTGTGCAATACTTTTAAGGCTTTAAGACACTGTGGTGAAAATTTGGTGAATTTTGAACAATTCCTTCATGTTTTTTTCGCATTTGCAGTAATAAAGTGTGTTCAGTTTAAAATTTAAAGTGACAGTAACGGTTTTATTTTAAAACGTTTTTTGTACTTGTTATCAAGTTTATGCCTGTTTAACATGTCTGAACTACCAGATAGACTGTGTTCTGAATGTGGGGAAGCCAGAATTCCTATTCATTTAAATAAATGTGATTTATGTGACAATGACAATGATGCCCAAGATGATTCCTCAAGTGAGGGGAGTAAGCATGGTACTGCATCATTCCCTCCTTCGTCTACACGAGTCTTGCCCACTCAGGAGGCCCCTAGTACATCTAGCGCGCCAATACTCCTTACTATGCAACAATTAACGGCTGTAATGGATAATTCTGTCAAAAACATTTTAGCCAAAATGAACACTTATCAGCGTAAGCGCGACTGCTCTGTTTTAGATACTGAAGAGCATGACGACGCTGATATTAATATTTCTGAAGGGCCCCTAACTCAGTCTGATGGGGCCAGGGAGGTTTTGTCTGAGGGAGAAATTACTGATTCAGGGAACATTTCTCAACAAGCTGAACCTGATGTGATTGCATTTAAATTTAAGTTGGAACATCTCCGCATTCTGCTTAAGGAGGTATTATCCACTCTGGATGATTGTGACAAGTTGGTCATCCCAGAGAAACTATGTAAAATGGACAAGTTCCTAGAGGTGCCGGGGCTCCCAGAAGCTTTTCCTATACCCAAGCGGGTGGCGGACATTGTTAATAAAGAATGGGAAAGGCCCGGTATTCCTTTCGTCCCTCCCCCCATATTTAAAAAATTGTTTCCTATGGTCGACCCCAGAAAGGACTTATGGCAGACAGTCCCCAAGGTCGAGGGAGCGGTTTCCACTTTAAACAAACGCACCACTATACCCATAGAGGATAGTTGTGCTTTCAAAGATCCTATGGATAAAAAATTAGAAGGTTTGCTTAAAAAGATGTTTGTTCAGCAGGGTTACCTTCTACAACCAATTTCATGCATTGTCCCTGTCGCTACAGCCGCATGTTTCTGGTTCGATGAGCTGATAAAGGCGGTCGACAGTGATTCTCCTCCTTATGAGGAGATTATGGACAGAATCAATGCTCTCAAATTGGCTAATTCTTTCACCCTAGACGCCACTTTGCAATTGGCTAGGTTAGCGGCTAAGAATTCTGGGTTTGCTATTGTGGCGCGCAGAGCGCTTTGGTTGAAATCTTGGTCGGCTGATGCGTCTTCCAAGAACAAGCTACTTAACATTCCTTTCAAGGGGAAAACGCTGTTTGGCCCTGACTTGAAAGAGATTATCTCGGATATCACTGGGGGTAAGGGCCACGCCCTTCCTCAGGATCGGCCTTTCAAGGCAAAAAATAAACCTAATTTTTCGTCCCTTTCGTAGAAACGGACCAGCCCAAAGTGCTACGTCCTCTAAGCAAGAGGGTAATACTTCTCAAGCCAAGCCAGCTTGGAGACCAATGCAAGGCTGGAACAAGGGAAAGCAGGCCAAGAAACCTGCCACTGCTACCAAGACAGCATGAAATGTTGGCCCCCGATCCGGGACCGGATCTGGTGGGGGGCAGACTCTCTCTCTTCGCTCAGGCTTGGGCAAGAGATGTTCTGGATCCTTGGGGCGCTAGAAATAGTCTCCCAAGGTTATCTTCTGGAATTCAAGGGACTTCCCCCAAGGGGGAGGTTCCACAGGTCTCAGTTGTCTTCAGACCACATAAAAAGACAGGCATTCTTACATTGTGTAGAAGACCTGTTAAAAATGGGAGTGATTCATCCCGTTCCATTAAGAGAACAAGGGATGGGCTTCTACTCCAATCTGTTTATAGTTCCCAAAAAAGAGGGAACGTTCAGACCAATCTTAGATCTCAAGATCTTAAACAAGTTTCTCAAGGTTCCATAGTTCAAGATGGAAACCATTCGAACTATTCTTCCTTCCATCCAGGAAGGTCAATTCATGACCACGGTGGATTTAAAGGATGCGTATCTACATATTCCTATCCACAAGGAACATCATCGGTTCCTGAGGTTCGCATTCCTGGACAAACATTACCAGTTCGTGGCGCTTCCTTTCGGATTAGCCACTGCTCCAAGGATTTTCACAAAGGTACTAGGGTCCCTTCTAGCTGTGCTAAGACCAAGGGGCATTGCTGTAGTACCTTACTTGGACGACATTCTGATTCAAGCGTCGTCCCTTCCTCAAGCAAAGGCTCACACAGACATTGTCCTGGCCTTTCTCAGATCTCACGGATGGAAAGTGAACGTGGAAAAGAGTTCTCTATCTCCGTCAACAAGGGTTCCCTTCTTGGGAACAATAATAGACTCCTTAGAAATGAGGATTTTTCTGACAGAGGCCAGAAAAACAAAACTTCTAGACTCTTGTCGGATACTTCATTCCGTTCCTCTTCCTTCCATAGCTCAGTGCATGGAAGTGATCGGGTTGATGGTAGCGGCAATGGACATAGTTCCTTTTGCACGTATTCATCTAAGACCATTACAACTGTGCATGCTCAGTCAGTGGAATGGGGACTATACAGACTTGTCTCCGAAGATACAAGTAAATCAGAGGACCAGAGACTCACTCCGTTGGTGGCTGTCCCTGGACAACCTGTCACGAGGGATGACATTCCGCAGACCAGAGTGGGTCATTGTCACGACCGACGCCAGTCTGATGGGCTGGGGCGCGGTCTGGGGATCCCTGAAAGCTCAGGGTCTTTGGTCTCGGGAAGAATCTCTTCTACCGATAAATATTCTGGAACTGAGAGCGATATTCAATGCTCTCAAGGCTTGGCCTCAGTTAGCGAGGGCCAAGTTCATACGGTTTCAATCAGACAACATGACAACTGTTGCGTACATCAACCATCAGGGGGGAACAAGGAGTTCCCTGGCGATGGAAGAAGTGACCAAAATCATTCTATGGGCGGAGTCTCACTCCTGCCACCTGTCTGCTATCCACATCCCAGGAGTGGAAAATTGGGAAGCGGATTTTCTGAGTCGTCAGACATTGCATCCGGGGGAGTGGGAACTCCATCCGGAAATCTTTGCCCAAGTCACTCAGCTGTGGGGCATTCCAGACATGGATCTGATGGCCTCTCGTCAGAACTTCAAAGTTCCTTGCTACGGGTCCAGATCCAGGGATCCCAAGGCGGCTCTAGTGGATGCACTAGTAGCACCTTGGACCTTCAAACTAGCTTATGTGTTCCCGCCGTTTCCTCTCATCCCCAGGCTGGTAGCCAGGATCAATCAGGAGAGGGCGTCGGTGATCTTGATAGCTCCTGCGTGGCCACGCAGGACTTGGTACGCAGATCTGGTGAATATGTCATCGGCTCCTCCTTGGAAGCTACCTTTGAGACGAGACCTTCTTGTTCAGGGTCCGTTCGAACATCCGAATCTGGTTTCACTCCAGCTGACTGCTTGGAGATTGAACGCTTGATCTTATCGAAGCGAGGATTCTCAGATTCTGTTATCGATACTCTTGTTCAGGCCAGAAAGCCTGTAACTAGAAAGATTTACCACAAAATTTGGAAAAAATATATCTGTTGGTGTGAATCTAAAGGATTCCCTTGGGACAAGGTTAAGATTCCTAGGATTCTATCCTTCCTTCAAGAAGGATTGGAAAAAGGATTATCTGCAAGTTCCCTGAAGGGACAGATTTCTGCCTTGTCTGTGTTACTTCACAAAAAGCTGGCCGCTGTGCCAGATGTTCAAGCCTTTGTTCAGGCTCTGGTTAGAATTAAGCCTGTTTACAAACCTTTGACTCCTCCTTGGAGTCTCAATTTAGTTCTTTCAGTTCTTCAGGGGGGTTCCGTTTGAACCCTTGCATTCCGTTGATATTAAGTTATTATCTTGGAAAGTTTTGTTTTTAGTTGCAATTTCTTCTGCTAGAAGAGTTTCAGAATTATCTGCTCTGCAGTGTTCTCCTCCTTATCTGGTGTTCCATGCAGATAAGGTGGTTTTACGTACTAAACCTGGTTTTCTTCCAAAAGTTGTTTCTAACAAAAACATTAACCAGGAGATTATCGTACCTTCTCTGTGTCCGAAACCAGTTTCAAAGAAGGAACGTTTGTTGCACAATTTGGATGTTGTTCGCGCTCTAAAATTCTATTTAGATGCTACAAAGGATTTTAGACAAACATCTTCCTTGTTTGTTGTTTATTCCGGTAAAAGGAGAGGTCAAAAAGCAACTTCTACCTCTCTCTCTTTTTGGATTAAAAGCATCATCAGATTGGCTTACGAGACTGCCGGACGGCAGCCTCCCGAAAGAATCACAGCTCATTCCACTAGGGCTGTGGCTTCCACATGGGCCTTCAAGAACGAGGCTTCTGTTGATCAGATATGTAGGGCAGCGACTTGGTCTTCACTGCACACTTTTACCAAATTTTACAAGTTTGATACTTTTGCTTCTTCTGAGGCTATTTTTGGGAGAAAGGTTTTGCAAGCCGTGGTGCCTTCCATTTAGGTGACCTGATTTGCTCCCTCCCTTCATCCGTGTCCTAAAGCTTTGGTATTGGTTCCCACAAGTAAGGATGACGCCGTGGACCGGACACACCTATGTTGGAGAAAACAGAATTTATGTTTACCTGATAAATTACTTTCTCCAACGGTGTGTCCGGTCCACGGCCCGCCCTGGTTTTTTTAATCAGGTCTGATAATTTATTTTCTTTAACTACAGTCACCACGGTACCATATGGTTTCTCCTATGCAAATATTCCTCCTTAACGTCGGTCGAATGACTGGGGTAGGCGGAGCCTAGGAGGGATCATGTGACCAGCTTTGCTGGGCTCTTTGCCATTTCCTGTTGGGGAGGAGAGTATCCCACAAGTAAGGATGACGCCGTGGACCGGACACACCGTTGGAGAAAGTAATTTATCAGGTAAACATAAATTCTGTTTTTTTGGGTTCATTGAGAACATGGTTGTTGTTCAATAAAAAAATGAATCCTCAAAAATACATCTTGCCTAATAATTCTGCACTCCCTGTATGTGTAAGATACTTTACCTTTGCGTAGGTTTTACAGTAATACTGTAGTGATATTATCAGGCAGAAACTACAAACAGGTTTTAACTAGGGAAATGTTGTTATTTAGAAAGTATAAATTCTAAATAACTGTTCTATGAAACCAATAATTCAGTATTTTAATGCAGATTAGTAACTGTTGCAAAATTTTGTTCTGTGTAACAACTTTATAGATTTGCAAACAACATTGTCTTTAAAATTACCCGCACTGACGCTTCCAACTCAATAAAATATTGATTTATTTTTTTCTCTCTTCTCCAAGTAAAAAAGAAAAGAAATTGGCACAAACACGATACAGGACAGGCTACAGATGTCAAACCGGTGCAAAACGGCAGTCAGGTGTTTATCAAAGAACTGCGGAGTCGGACCTTCCCAAGGTATCACTTATTTATCTGCCCTTACACATTGTCAGACCGGTCTGTGGGAATCAGCTGCAGTGTATTGGTACATCTGTGTTTTCATTCAGATTGTTTTCTTGTGTTAGCCGGTTAACTAATTAAAAAATAACAAATTGTATGAGCGATGCCTTTTATTAACAAGGAATTCTTTTTTATATCTCTGTGTGTCTATAATGTAAATAAAGTGATTTTGTACTTTCTCTGAGTCCAGGAAGGTAAATCTTCTCATGTTGATTTATAGAACTGAGTCACTAAAGGTTGGGGACTCTCTGAATCTTGGTGAACGAGCTCCATTAAAGGGACATGAAATTCAATATTTGTATTTCATACAATTTTAAACAACTTTTCAGTTTATTTCTATGATCTAATTTGCTTTGTTCTCTTGTTCTCTTTTGTTGAAAAGCATACCTAGGTAGGCTCAGCTGCTGGGAGCTAGCTGCTAATTGGTGGCTGCACATAAATGCCTCTTGTTCCCAGTAGTGCATTGCTGCTCTTTCAATTATGGATGACAAGACAATAAAGCACAATTGATAATAGAAGAAGAAGTAAAATCTATGCTCTATCATAAAGGAAAAAAGTTAGGGTTTGTGTCCCTTTAAGTGCTATAAGAGTTGAAATTTCGGCCTTTACGGTAAAGTTTTTGAACGAGTATTTTAATATCATAAACCAGAAGCTTTTTTTAAACATTTTAATGTATTTATTTTCTACGTAATAATGGCTATAATGAGAGAGCCAGTTTCTCTTAAAGGGACATAAAAGTGCAAAAAGAAAATGCTGTAATGTACTAGAGGCACTATTGCTCTCATATAACTGTATCCTAGCGCCTGCACAGCTAAAGGTCAGTTGTATGCCTCTTGTCTATTCAGCTTTCTAGAGACAGATCCTAAGCCTTTCAAAAACTGTTTTCTCTTAGGGATCAGAATAAAGTTTTTTGTTTGTTTTGTTATTTTCAAATAACATAAACGTAAAAAAGAAACAAACACTTGCTGAGAAAAAATGTATCAGTCTCTTAAAGAGACATAAAACCCACTTTCTTTCATGTAATTGGCAAGAGTCCACGAGCTAGTGACGTATGGGATATACAATCGTACCAGGAGGGGCAAAGTTTCCCAAACATCAAAATGCCTATAAATACACCCCTCACCACACCCACAAATCAGTTTTTACAAACTCTGCCTCCTATGGAGGAGGTGAAATAAGTTTGTGCCTGATTTTCTACATTGATATGCGCTTCTCAGCATTTTGAAGCCCGATTCCTCTCAGAGGACAGTGAATGTCAGAGGGATGTGAAGGGAGTATCACCTATTGAATGCAATGGTTTTCCTCATGGGAAATCTATTTCATAGGTTCTCTGTTATCGGTCGTAGAGATATTAAGTATAATAACCCTATCTAACGCTAACACCCCTAACTAAATTCTAATTAATATTAATATTATTAATTAAAATATTCCTATTTAAATCTAAATACTTACCTATAAAATAAACCCTAAGATAGCTACAATGTAATTAATAATTACATTGCAGCTATTTTAGGGTTTATATTTATTTTACAGGTAACTTGGTATTTATTTTAACTATGTACAGTAGCTATTACATAGTTAATAACTATTTAATAGCTACCTAGTTAAAATAATTACCAATTTACCTGTAAAATAAATCCTAACCTAAGTTTCTTCGCTCCTCCGCCGCGGAGCATCCATCCGGCACGAAGACTAAACGAGGAATGAGGTACCTTTAAATGACGTTATCCAAGATGGCGTCTGTCGAATTCCGATTGGCTGATAGGATTCTATCAGCCAATCAGAATTAAGGTAGAAAAATCTGATTGGCTGATTGAATCAGCCAATCAGATTCAAGTTCAATCCGATTGGCTGATTGGTTCAGCCAATCGGATTGAACTTGAATCTGATTGGCTGATTCAATCAGCCAATCGGATTTTTCTACCTTAATTCCGATTGGCTGATAGAATCCTATCAGCCAATCGGAATTCGACGGACGCCATCTTGGATAACGTCATTTAAAGGTACCTCATTCCTCGTTTAGTCTTCGTGCCGGATGGATGCCCCGCGGCGGAGGAGCGAAGAAAGAAGATTGAAGATGCCGCTTTGCTTGAAGACATCGCCGGGTGGAAGAAGACATCGCCGGATGGAAGAAGACTTCACTGCCGCTTGATTGAAGACATCGCCCGGATGGAAGAAGACTTCACTGCCGCTTGATTGAAGACATCGCCCGGATGGAAGAAGACTTCACTGCCGCTTCATTGGATATCGCCCGGATCGGATGAAGAGTTCGGCCCGGGTGGTTGAAGACAAGGTAGGGTGATCTTCAGGGGGGTAGTGTTAGTTTTTTTTTAAGGGGGGTTTGGGTGGGTTTAGAATAGGGGTATGTGGGTGGTGGGTTGTAATGTTGGGGGGTGGTATTGTGTTTTTTCTTTACAGGCAAAAGAGCGGTTTTCTTTGGGGCATGCCACGCAAAAGGCCCTTTTAAGGGCTGGTAAGGTAAAAGAGCTTTGAACTTTTTTAATTTAGAATAGGGCAGGGAAATTTTTTTATTTTGGGGGGCTTTATTATTTTATTAGGGGGCTTAGAATAGGTGTAATTAGCTTAAAAATCTTGTAATATTTTTTTCATTTTTTGTAATTTAGTGTTTGTTTTTTTTGTAATTTAGTTTAGATTATTTAATTGTATTTTAGTTTAGATATTTGTAGTTTATTTAATTTATTGATAGTGTAGGTGTATTTGTAACTTAGGTTAGGATTTATTTTACAGGTAAATTGGTAATTATTTTAACTAGGTAGCTATTAAATAGTTATTAACTATTTAATAGCTATTGTACCTAGTTAAAATAAATACCAAGTTACCTGTAAAATAAATATAAACCCTAAAATAGCTGCAATGTAATTATCAATTACATTGTAGCTATCTTAGGGTTTATTTTATAGGTAAGTATTTAGATTTAAATAGGAATATTTTAATTAATAATATTAATATTAATTAGAATTTAGTTAGGGGTGTTAGCGTTAGATAGGGTTATTATACTTAATATATATATATTATAATAACGATATTAACTATATTAACCCTAATCTAATTAGGGTTAATATAGTTAATATATATATATATATATATATATATAATATAATAACTATATTAATTATATTATGTTAATATAGTTAATATAGCTGGCGGCGGTGTACGGGGATTAAATTAGGGGTTAATATTTTTAAAATAGATGGCGGTGGTGTAAGGGGCTCACTTTAGGGGGTAGGTAAGGTAGCTGGCGGCGGGGTAGGGGTTCACTTTAGGGGGTAGGTAAGGTAGCTGGCGGCGGGGTAGGGGCTCACTTTAGGGGGTAGGTAAGATAGATGGCGGCGGGGTAGGGGGCTCAGTTTAGGGGGTAGGTAAGGTAGCTTGCAACGGTATAGGGGGATCTGATTAGGGGGTTATACTTTTAATGTAGATGGTGGCGGGGTCCGTGTGTGGCGGTTTAGGGGTTAATAACTTTATTAGGGATTGCGGCGGGGGATCGCGGTTGACAAGTAGATAGACATTGCGCATGCGTTAGGTGTTAGGTTTATTTTGCAGGTAGTTTAGGGAGTTACGGGGCTCCAATAGACAGTGTAAGGCTTACTATGGTTGCATTTTGTGGCAAGGTGAAAATGGAGTAAGATTTCTCCATTTTCGCCACGTAAGTCCTTACGCTGTATATTGGATACCAAACTGCGCTGGTTTGGTATACCTGCCTATGGCCCAAAAAACTACGGGCGACGGCAGAAATATACGAGCGTAACTTCTAGGTTACGCCGTATATAGGATACCAAACTAGCGCAAATTTCGGCGTCACCGGCTTTTGCGGGCGACGCTGCATATCGGATCGGGCCCCTGGGGTTTAGTCTTTTTTTCAAATTGGCTGTTTTTTTCATTAAATTTTCGCGTGAAAAATTAGGCTCGCAAGGCGCAAAATGCTGATGTTTATTGCCTCTGTCTTGGCGCAAGAATTTTATGCGCAATGGTACGTCTGGTGACGCAAGTTCGTAATTTCCGGCATCTTAGTTGACGCCGAGTTCCTTGCACAAGGTTGCGTCTGCAATGACGCGAGTGTGTCATTTCCGGATGTTGTTAGTGCCAAAAAAAAATTCATTTTGCATTGTGCGTCATACTTGGTGCCAAATATTTTCATTATTTAAAACCCCATTCCTATGTGTCTCTTGCCTTTTTCTATGTCAGAGGGCTATGTTGTTTGCATTTTTTTCCCAGTCCTGAAACTACCATATAAGGAAATTGATAATTTTGCTTTATATGTTGTTTTTTTCTCTTACATTTGCAAGATGTCTCAATCTGATCCTGTCTCAGAAACCACTGTTGGAACCCTGCTGCCTGTTAACAGTTCTACCAAAGCTAAGTGTATATGTTGTAAATTTGTGGAGATTATATCTCCAACTGTAGTATGTAATAGTTGTCATGATAAGCTTTTACATGCAGAGAATGTATCCCCCTAAAGTGAGCCCCTACCCCGCCGCCAGCTACCTTACCTACCCCCTAAAGTGAGCCCCTACCCCGCCGCCAGCTACCTTACCTACCCCCTAAAGTGAGCCCCTACCCCGCCGCCAGCTACCTTACCTACCCCCTAAAGTGAGCCCCTTACACAGCCGCCATCTATTTTAAAAATATTAACCCCTAATTTAATCCCCCTACACCGCCGCCAGCTATATTAACTATATTAACTATATTAACCCTAATTATATTAGGGTTAATATAGTTATTATATTATATATATTAACTATATTAACCCTAATTATATTAGGGTTAATATAGTTAATATCGTTATTATAATATATATATATTAAGTATAATAACCCTATCTAACGCTAACACCCCTAACTAAATTCTAATTAATATTAATATTATTAATTAAAATATTCCTATTTAAATCTAAATACTTACCTATAAAA
The DNA here is from genome assembly GCF_027579735.1 of Bombina bombina. Classification (NCBI taxonomy): domain Eukaryota; kingdom Metazoa; phylum Chordata; class Amphibia; order Anura; family Bombinatoridae; genus Bombina; species Bombina bombina. The sequence goes on from NC_069505.1 coordinate 251,043,007, forward strand.
TAAACCCTAAGATAGCTACAATGTAATTAATAATTACATTGCAGCTATTTTAGGGTTTATATTTATTTTACAGGTAACTTGGTATTTATTTTAACTAGGTACAATAGCTATTAAATAGTTAATAACTATTTAATAGCTACCTAGTTAAAATAATTACCAATTTACCTGTAAAATAAATCCTAACCTAAGTTACAAATACACCTACACTATCAATAAATTAAATAAACTACAAATATCTAAACTAAAATACAATTAAATAATCTAAACTAAATTACAAAAAAAACAAACACTAAATTACAAAAAATAAAAAAAATATTACAAGATTTTTAAGCTAATTACACCTATTCTATCTAAGCCCCCTAATAAAATAATAAAGCCCCCAAAAATAAAAAATTTCCCTGCCCTATTCTAAATTAAAAAAGTTCAAAGCTCTTTTACCTTACCAGCCCTTAAAAGGGCCTTTTGCGTGGCTATCTTAGGGTTTATTTTATAGGTAAGTATTTAGATTTAAATAGGAATATTTTAATTAATAATATTAATATTAATTAGAATTTAGTTAGGGGTGTTAGCGTTAGATAGGGTTATTATACTTAATATATATATATATTATAATAACGATATTAACTATATTAACCCTAATCTAATTAGCGTTAATATAGTTAATATATATATATAATATAATAACTATATTAACTATATTATGTTAATATAGTTAATATAGCTGGCGGCGGTGTACGGGGATTAAATTAGGGGTTAATATTTTTAAAATAGATGGCGGTGGTGTAAGGGGCTCACTTTAGGGGGTGGGTAAGGTAGCTGGCGGCGGGGTAGGGGTTCACTTTAGGGGGTAGGTAAGGTAGCTGGCGGCGGGGTAGGGGCTCACTTTAGGGGGTAGGTAAGATAGATGGCGGCGGGGTAGGGGGCTCAGTTTAGGGGGTAGGTAAGGTAGCTTGCGACGGTGTAGGGGGATCACATTAGGGGGTTATACTTTTAATGTAGATGGCGGCGGGGTCCGTGTGCGGCGGTTTAGGGGTTAATAACTTTATTAGGGATTGCGGCGGGGGATCGCGGTTGACAAGTAGATAGACATTGCGCATGCGTTAGGTGTTAGGTTTATTTTGCAGGTAGTTTAGGGAGTTACGGGGCTCCAATAGACAGTGTAAGGCTTACTACGGTTGCATTTTGTGGCGAGGTGAAAATGGAGTAAGATTTCTCCATTTTCGCCACGTAAGTCCTTACGCTGTATATTGGATACCAAACTGCGCTGGTTTGGTATACCTGCCTATGGCCCAAAAAACTACGGGCGACGGCAGAAATATACGAGCGTAACTTCTAGGTTACGCCGTATATAGGATACCAAACCAGCGCAAATTTCGGCGTCACCGGCTTTTGCGGGCGCCGCTGCATATCGGATCGGGCCCCTGGGGTTTAGTCTTTTTTCAAATTGGCTGTTTTTTTCATTAAATTTTCGCGTGAAAAATTAGGCTCGCAAGGTGCAAAATGCTGATGTTTATTGCCTCTTTCTTGGCGCAAGAATTTTATGCGCAATGGTACGTCTGGTGACGCAATTTCGTCATTTCCGGCATCTTAGTTGACGCCGAGTTCCTTGCACAAGGTTGCGTCTGCAATGACGCGAGTGTGTCATTTCCGGATGTTGTTAGTGCCAAAAAAAAATTCATTTTGCATTGTGCGTCATACTTGGTGCCACATATTTTCATTATTTAAAACCCCATTCCTATGTGTCTCTTGCCTTTTTCTATGTCAGAGGGCTATGTTGTTTGCATTTTTTTCCCAGTCCTGAAACTACCATATAAGGAAATTGATAATTTTGCTTTATATGTTGTTTTTTTCTCTTACATTTGCAAGATGTCTCAATCTGATCCTGTCTCAGAAACCACTGTTGGAACCCTGCTGCCTGATAACAGTTCTACCAAAGCTAAGTGTATATGTTGTAAATTTGTGGAGATTATATCTCCAACTGTAGTATGTAATAGTTGTCATGATAAGCTTTTACATGCAGAGAATGTATCCATCAGTAATAGTACAATGCCTGTTGTTCCTTCAACATCTAATGTACATGATATCCCTGATAATATAAAAGATTTTATTGCTGATGCGTTTCAGAAGGCTTTGTCTGCTATCCCGCCTTCTAATAAACGTAAAAGGTCTTTTAAAACTTCTAATAAAGTTGATGAAATTTCAAATGACCGACAACATACTGAATTATCCTCCTCTGATGAGAATCTATCTGATTCAGAAGCTCCTACCTCAGATATTGACACTGACAAATCTACTTATTTATTTAAAATGGAGTATATTTGTTCCTTGTTAAAAGAGGTGTTGGTTACGTTGGATATTGAGGAAACTAGTCCTCTTTATATTAAAACTAGTAAACATTTAAACTCTGTTTATAAGCCTCCTGTGGTTACTCCAGAGGTTTTTCCAGTTCCGGATGCTATTTCTGATATGATTTCTAAGGAATGGAATAGGCCTGGTACTTATTTTATCCCTTCTATAAGGTTTAACAAAATTGTATCCTTTGCCAGCAGTTAGTTTGGAGTTTTGGGAAAAGATCCCCAGAGTTGATGGGGCTATTTCTACTCTTAAAAAAAGTACTACTATTCCTATTGAAGATAGTACTTCCTTTAAGGACCCTTTAGATAGGAAACTTGAATTGTATATAAGGAAAGCTTATTTATATTCTGGCTATCTTCTCAGGCCTGCCATTTCTATGGCTGATGTTGCATCTGCATCAACTTTTTGGTTGGAAAGTTTAGTGCAACAGGAAACAGATCCTGATTTGTCTAGCATTGTTCGCTTGCTTCAACATGCTAATCATTTTATCTGTGATGCCATTTTTGATATCATCAAAATTGATGTTAAATCTATGTCTTTAGCTGTTTTTGCTAGAATAGCTTTGTGTCACAAATATTGGAATGCTGACATGGTATCTAAATCTAGATTACTATCTCTTTCTTTCCAAAGTAATAATTTATTTGGTTCTCAGTTGGATTCGATTATTTCAACTGTCACTGGGGGGAAGGGAGTTTTTTTTGCCTCAGGATAAAAGACCTAAGGGTAAATCTAAAGCTTCTAACCTTCTTCAAGTTGGAATAAATCCAAGCCGTTTAAGTGACCAAAGCCAGCCCCCAAGTCTGCATGAAGGTGCGGCCCTCATTCCAACTCAGCTGGTAGGGGGCAGATTAAGATTCTTCCAAAGTATTTGGGCAGATTCTGTCCAAAATCAATGGATTCAGAGTATTGTCTCTCAAGGGTACCGAATAGAATTCAGAGTAAGACCTCCTGTGAGAAGATTGTTTTCTCTCACACATCCCAGCAAATCCAGTAAAGGCTCAGGCTTTTCTGAAGTGTGTTTCAGACCTGGAGCTTTTAGGGGTAATCATACCAGTTCCGTTTCAGGAGCAGGGTCTGGGGTTTTATTCAAATCTATTCATTGTCCCAAAGAAAGAACATTCATTCAGGTCAGTTCTGGATCTGAAAATTTTGTAAGAGTGCCAACTTTCAAAATGGTGATGTCCTGATACAATCATGTGGAGTAGTTGATACCTGGATTGGCCACCCGGCAGAGGTGGTATTGTGTCCTCAGCCTCGAAAAGGTTAATGTTAATTGCCTTTTTCTGTGTTAAATCTGCTTTCAGAAAGGCTGTGAACTGAGACCCCCCTTCTCTCCACCCCCACTCCTTAGACTAGTGTTTTTTGTGTAACTGTGTAGGAATGCAGAACGCTCCTCCCCTTGGAGACTGATAGTGGGAGCTAAGACTTCTTTGCATTGGCTGCACTCGTTGTAAATTATGACCAATGCGTTGTCTTTGACAGGACAAAGAAAGGTTGGTTTAAATATGTAGCAGAGAGACTTTTTGAGCAGAACTGCCCTGGGGACCAAAGCCATCAACATTATTATCAGCAGTTCTCCACATATCTAAAGGAACTTGGTAATAAGTTAGATATTGTGTGTAATTATTTTCATGTCCCATTTTCTTTTTGAAGAACTGTAGCTTTGCAATTGTATGTTATTTTGAATGTCTTTATAATTTTGCACTGTGTAACCTGTATTGATATTTTTGTTATTAAACACATAGAAAATCCCATTCTGTCTTTTGGGCTCTAATATCCAAATTCACACTCCTGTTAAGACAAGGTTAAAGGCACGTTTCCTAATTGTTAAATAGTGTGAGTTTTTAGGGGTTCCCCAAAACTCCCCTTTAATTTAAAAGTTTTGGTGTTGGCAGCAGGAAAATTGTTAATTAGAGCAGTGTGGACAAGATTTGGGGTCTAATGTGGTATCCCTTTTAAGGTCCTTTTGCAGAGTTGCAAGGATAAGGGAACCAGAGCTGTGTGCCATTAACCCCATTAACAGAGAGGCCCCGTCTGGAGTATTTTCCAATGTTGGAAAGAGACCATGACTTGGATGTTTTTCTGAGGGGCTTCGAGAAGGTATGCAAGCAGTATCAGCTGCCTCCAGAGCAATGGGTTTGCTATTTAGCTCCTCGTCTGAAGGGTAAAGCACTGGATGTATTTGCATCACTTCCAGTGGAGGATGACCAGGACTATGAGGCCATAAAAACAGCCTTATTAAAAAGTTTTAACCTCACTCCTGAATTCTACAGGAAAAATTTTTCGGAGTCTTTCCCAAAGTGCAAAGGACAGCTGCACAGAATATGTTGCACAGCTAAGGTCTGCTTTTAAGCAATGGACTGGGGGCCTAAAAGTCCTCACTCATGAGGCTTTGGAGGATTTGATGATCCTGGAACAGTTCATGCAAACGCGAGTCCTGATGCCAGAGTATGGATTCTGGACAGAAAGCCCAAAACATTGGCAGAGGCTGCAGATTTGGCTACTGATTATGCCAACAGAGCACCTGAAACAAGGCAGGCAGCTATTCAAGCTGTGTCTCCTAAGTGGAAAAGAGCAAACAAGGCATCTACACCCTACAGCCAGAGGGGCAGGGGCCACACCTGGACAGGGGGATACCCGCTGTTGTTTCACTTGTAACCATATGGGGCATCTGAGTTTCACCTGCCCAGAAAAGAAGAAGCCTGAGGGTGGGAATGTGGCTGGGGAACCAGCATCTGTTTTGTTTGTGGGTGGGTTCCCAAGGCAAAAGAGGAGAGATAACCTACAGAAGGTATCTGTGGGTGACCAGGTGGCAACATGACTCAGGGATAGTGGAGCTTTGGTTACCTTGGTGCATCCTGAAATGGTAAAGCCGGAGAACATTATACCAGGGAGGACTGTGTCCATTCAAGGAATTGGGGGAGTTTGCCCCGCAGTGCCTGTGGCACGAGTGTACCTTGATTGGGGTGTGGGAAAAGGTTTGCGAGAGGTGGGGATCTCTGCGGATATCCCTGTTTTTGTTTTGCTGGGCGATGATTTGGGCCGGATGCTTTGTCAGTACGCCCCAGAAGACAACACCTGCAACCTGGATAGCCAGTAGAGGCCCTGCACCAACTGAGGTACTGTGTGACACTTTGGGGGACCCAGAGGGGAAGCTAGGGATGGACACATCGCTAGCTGCACCAGAGCTGGAGGTACCCCACCAAAGAATGAAGAATGATTCCCTTGAACATGATTGCTGGGAGGGGGGCTGAGGGTTAATGCAGCTCTGCCTTTGTGTATACCAGTAATGTCTTGTTCTGATGAAGAGGGATCTATTGAAAATGTTTGTGACAATGTTGCTTCTATTGAACCTGGGCGCTAGGAGGGAGAGCCTAGGGAGGGATGTATTGAAAATGTTTGTAACAATGTTGCTTCTATTGAACTTGGGCGCTGGGAGGGAGAGCCTAGGTTAATGATGATTTACCTGAACCTGTACCAGTACTGTAATGTGCCAGTGAAAAGGGTTATACTGCCATTGATTGTGACAATGGGATGCCTGATGCAGTGTGTGAGAATGAGAGAGCAGCAGGGCTGGGCAGAAGGCCAGACTGAGTGTGTATACCCTTCTGTGCTAGAACCAGCATTGCATATGCAAGGAGGAGTGAATGGCATGGCTGGGGTAGGGGCCAGAGTACATCCTGCCCTGTTACAGAGAGTAAAGCAGGATGGGACCCTGGGTGTGGCTGTGGACCTCCCCTACAGGAATGGCAGATGTGAAGAAGAGGGGGAGGGAGATGTAGCTGCAGTGACTAATGAACTGGCTACTCCTACAGAGCATACTGGGGTAGATGTGAACAGTGGAGTATCTGGCCTAAGCATAGCAAGAATTTATCTTAGTCCCCTAGTGAGTTACCCTGAGGGGGAGCTAGATCCCTTTATGCCCTTTATGAGTGAGAGCGAATGTGTGATATCCTGCAAGGAAATGTCCTCCACGAGAGAAATTGTGTCAGCTGATGCTAATTGTTACAGGGAGCAAATGAATGCTGAGAGTGTGCAGAACGGGCAGATCTGGTCTTATGAATGAGGAAAGACTAGGATTTAGGTTTGCATAGGGGATCAGCGTGGGCTGACCCCCTATTTTCACCATTTTAAAAGGGGAGGTGTCATGATACAATCATGTGGAGTAGTTGATACCTGGATTGGCTACCCGGCAGAGGTGGTATTGTGTCCTCAGCCTGGAAAAGGTTAATGTGAATTGCCTTTTTCTGTGACTAGTGTTTTTTGTGTAACTGTGTGTAGGAATGCAGAACGCTCCTCCCCTTGGAGACTGATAGTGGGAGCTAAGACTTCTTTGCATTGGCTGCACTCTTTGTAAATTATGAACAGGGCGTTGTCTTTGACAGGACAAAGAAAGGTTGGTTTAAATATGTAGCAGAGAGACTTTTTGAGCAGAACTGCCCTGGGGACCAAAGCCATCAACATCATTATCAGTAGTTCTCCACATATCTAAAGGAACTTGGTAATAAGTTAGATATTGTGTATTATTCTTTTCATGTCCCATTTTGTTTTTGAAGAACTGTAGCTTTGCAATTGTATGTTATTTTTAAAGTCTTTATAATTTGCACTGTGTAACCTGTATTGATATTTTTGTTATTAAACACATAGAAAATCCCATTCTCTCTTTTGGGCTCTAATATCCAAATTCACACTCCTGTTAAGACAAGGTTAAAGGCACGTTACCTTATTGTTAAATAGTGTGAGTTTTTAGGGGTTCCCCAAAACTCCCCTTTAATTTAAAAGTTTTGGTGGTGGCAGCAGGGAAATTGTTAATTTGAGCAGTGTGGACAAGATTTGGGGTCTAATGTGGTATCCCTTTTACCCCCTTAATGACCAACGACGTATGGGGTACGTCCTGCAAAAAAATGCAGTTAATGACCAAGGACGTACCCCATACGTTGTTGGTCTTTGAAAGCAGTGGAAGCGATCCTGATAGCTTCCAGCTGCTTTCATGTTATTGCAGTGATGCCTCAATATTGAGGCATCCTGCAATAACTGTGGCCCTCTCTGCATCGGCTATCAATGGCCGTTATCGTTGGTGGGTGGGAGCTCATCCAGTGAGGCGGGTGGGCAGTCATTGGTGGAGGAGGGGGGAGGGATCTAGTGCGGGTGCGCGCGCGTGCACGGGCACGAGAGCCGTGCACGGGCGCGCGTGCACGAGAGCTTTATAAAAACAGCATCAATATGCTGTAGATCTGGAGGGTGGGAGAGAGGACTGGGGAGGGTGGGATTTTAAAATCAAAGCATCTGGGAGAGGGTGGGGGGTTGGATGTTGAGGGGGGGGGGCAGCTACACTACAGAAATAAATAAAATATTTAATAAAATAAAAAAATAAAAATACATTATTATTTTTAAAAGTGGGTACTGGCAGATAGCTGCCAGTACCCAATATGGTACCCAATAAAGGCAGAGGGGGGGGGGGGGGTTAAAGAGCTATTTGGGGGGGATCCGGGAGGTTGGGGGCTAAGGGGGGTCCTATGGGGGGGTCCTACACAGCAGAAGATTTTTTTTTATTTTTTTTTTTAAAAACTAAAACCCCCCAAAAAACTTTTATTTTAGTACTGGCAGACTTTCTGCCAGTACTTAAGATGGCGGGGACAATTGTGGGGTGGGGGAGGGAAGGGAGCTGTTTGGGAGGGATCAGGGGGTGGGATGTGTCAGGTGGGAGGCTGATCTCTACACTAAAGCTAAAATTAACCCTGAAAGCTCCCTACAAGCTACCTAATTAACTCCTTCACTGCTAGACATAATATACGTGTGATGCGCAGCGGCATTTAGCGACCTTCTAACTACCAAAAAGCAACACCAAAGCCATATATGTCTGCTATTTCTGAACAAAGGGGATACCAGAGAAGCATTTACAACAATTTGTGCCATAATTGCACAAGCTGTTTGTAAATAATTTCAGTGAGAAACCTAAAATTGTGAAATATTTAAAGTTTTTTTTAATTTGATCGCATTTTGCGGTGAAATGGTGGCATGAAATATACCAAAATGGGCCTAGATCAATACTTGGGGTTGTTTACTACACTACACTTAAGCTAAAATTAACCCTACAAGCTCCCTACATGCTTCCTAATTAACCCCTTCACTGCTGCGCATAATACACTTGTGGTGCGCAGTGGCATTTAGCGGCCTTCTAATTACCAAAAAGCAACGTAAAAGCCATATATGTCTGCTATTTCTGAACAAAGGGGATCCCAGAGAAGCATTTAAAACCATTTGTGCAATAATTGCACAAGCTGTTTGTAAATAATTTCAGTGAGAAACCTAAAGTTTGTGAAAAAATTTGTGAAAAAGTGAACATTTTTTTTTTATTTGATCGCATTTGGCGGTGAAATGGTGGCATGAAATATACCAAAATGGGCCTAGATCAATACTTTGGGATGTCTTCTAAAAATATATATATACATGTTAAAGGATATTCAGGGATTCCTGACAGATATGTGTCCCAATGTAACTAGCGCTAATTTTGAAAAAAAGTGGTTTGGAAATAGCAAAGTGCTACTTTTATTTAGTGCCCTATAACTTGCAAAAAAAGCAAAGAACATGTAAACATTGGGTATTTCTAAACTCAGGACAAAATTTAGAAACTATTTAGCATGGGTGTTTTTTGGTGGTTGTAGATGTGCAACAGATTTTTGGGGTCAAAGTTTGAAATAATTGTTTTTCTTCCATTTTTTCCTCATATTTTATAATTCTTTTAATAGTAAATTATAAGATATGATGAAAATAATGGTATCTTTAGAAAGTCCATTTAATGGCGAGAAAAATGGTATATAATATGTGTGGGTACAGTAAATGAGTAAGAGGAAAATTACAGCTAAACACAAACACCGCAGAAATGTAAAAATAGCCTTGGTCCCAAACGGTCAACAAATGGAAAAGTTCTCTGGTCACTAAGGGGTTACGGTGCTTTTGCAGAGTTGCAAGGATAAGGGAACTAGATCTGTGTGCCATTAACCCCTTCATGCCCACACCCCTCTATTGTGATGCTGAGAAGGTTTGATTAGTCACAGGTGACTATAAGGACTATTCTGCCTTTTGTTCAGCAAGGTCATTATATGTCCACAATAGACTTACAGGATGCATATCTTCATATTCCGATTCATCCAGACAACTATCAGTTTCTGAGATTCTCTTTTCTAGACAAGCATTACCAATTTGTCTCTCTTCCATTTGGCCTAGCGACAGCTCCAATAATCTTTTCAAGATTCTACTACTCTCTTTAATCAGAGAACGGTGTATTGCGGTGTTTCCTTATTTGGACGATATCTTGGTACTAGCTCAGTCTTTACATTCTGCAAAATCTCACACAAATCATCTAGTGTTGTTTCTTCAAAGACATGATTGGAGGATCAATTTACCAAAAAGTTCCTTGATTCCTCAGACAAGGGTCACCTTTTTAGGTTTCCAGATAGATTCAGTGTCCCTGACTCTGTCTCTAACAGTCAAGAGACAATAAAAATTGGTTTCAACTTGTCGGAACCTTTAGTCTCAATCATTCCCTTCAGTAGCTATGTGCATGGAAGTTTTAGGTCTCATGACTGCAGCATCGGACGCGATCCCCTTTGCTTGTTTTCATATGAGACCTCTCCAGCTTTGTATGCTGAACCAATGGTGCAGGGATTATACAAAGATATCCGAATTAATATCCTTAAATCCCAAAGTTTGACTCTCTCTGACTTGGTGGCTAGATCACCATTGTATAGTTCAAGGGGCCTCTTTTTGTTCATCCAACCTGGACTGTGATCACAACAGATGCAAGTCTTTCAGGTTGGGGAGCTGTCTGGGGATCTCTGACAGCACAAGGGCTTTGGAAATCTCAAGAGGCGAGGTTACCAATCAATATTTTAGAACTCTGTGCTATTTTCAGGGCTCTTCAGGTTTGGCCTCTGTTGAATAGAGAACCATTCATTTGTTTTCAGACAGACAATATCACAACTGTGGCATATGTCAATCATCAGGGTGGAATCCAGCTCCTGTCTTGGGCGGAATCCAGCTCCTGTCTAATTTCTGGGTTTATATCCCAGGTGTAGACAATTGGGAAGCGGATTATCTCAGCCATCAGACTTTACATGCGGGGGAGTGGTCGCTCCATCCAGATGTGTTTTTTTTAGATTGTTCCGATGTAGGGTCTTCCAGAAATAGATCTGATGGCTTCCCATCTAAACAAGAAACTTCCCAGGTACCTGTCCAGGTCCAGGAATCCTCAAGCGGAGGCGGTGGATGCGTTAGCAGTTCCTTGGTGTTACCAACCTGCTTATATTTTCCCGCTCTAGTTCTTCTTCCAAGAGTGATTTCCAAGATTATCATGGAACAATCGTTTGTGTTGCTGGTAGCTCGAGCATGGCCTCACAGGTTTTGGTATGCGGATCTTGTTCCGATGTCCAGTTGCCAACCTTGGCCACTTCCTTTAAGACCAGACCTTCTGTCTCAAGGTCCGTTTTTCCATCAGGATCTCAAATCATTAAATTTGATGGTATGGAAATTGAACGCCTAGTGCTTAGTCATAGATGTTTCTCTGAATCAGTGATTAATACTATTTTACAGGCTCATAAATCTGTTTCTAGGAAGAATTATTATTATTTTTTTTTTTTTTTTTAAATTTTCCTTTATTGATGAAAAAAAATAATAATACATCACAATCAGTGGTAAAGCATTACCGTTCAAATAAAAAACATAACATAAACAATAAGTACAGGCTGGACATTGCAATTCTAACACTGTTTGTATCTATCCTTAACAATATAGAACATTTGTATGTTATGATGCCAAATAGTCCTCCCATAGAAATCTCACATTGCCATAGAAGTCTAATTGTTGAGATTGAGCATAGTGATATCTCTCTAGGGTCAATAATTGTGAGATGTGATCTTTCCATTCAATTATCGTGGGGACCTGCTGTTTTTTCCAGAAACGTGGTATCAGCTGTTTGGCCCCATTTGTCATTACACTCACTAATTTCAATCTCAGTTTACATTTCAATTTAAGGGGATGATTAAAAAGCAGCAACAACGGGTCTGTCTCCATCTTAAAGGATGTACATTTTTCTATTTCTCTGTTAATTTCCACCCAAAACTGCGTAATATGTGAGCAATTCCACCAAATGTGGGTCATAGACCCTACCTCTCCACAACCCCTCCAACAAGTATTGTCAACATTAGTGTATATCTTGGAAAGTCTAAGCGGAGTTAGGTACCATCTATACAACAGCTTAACATTAATTTCAGAAATATTTATTGAAGGGGAGGTCTTTCCCATGTTTGTAAAATTTTTCTCCCATTCTTTTGGTGAAATTTCTCTCTGAAGCTCGGATTCCCATACCTTGCAATAAGCTGGCAGGGCTCTAGAGTGATGGGCGATTAACAGGTGATACAACAATGATAAACCTCCTCTGGTAGGGAGTTGGGAGTGACAGATGTTTTCGAACACAGTAAGAGGTCTGTGTAGTTTAGGTTTCTGTGGGTTTCTAGATATAAAGTGTGATAATTGTTGCCTTATGTACCAATCATTTGCTAATAGCGAAGTCATTTCCATTATTTCCTCCTCAGATTTTAGTTTACCTTCATGTATGAGTGTGAAAATAGGGATAAGAGAATTAATGGTGGACAGGATGTCGTCCTATGGGAATCTCAGGGTTACATAGAGTCGGCGTAAGTGGGGAGGGGTTTGAAGAAATACCTGTGTTCTTTTTAGATATGTCATCCCATATTTTTAATGTCTCTGTCACAGATCAGGGGAGAGTCTTGTTAAGGTTCCTGTGTATCTTAGTAGTCCAACATATCCCACCCAAATTAGAACAGTTGGCCATTTGTTGTTCCAATCCAACCCACTCCTTAATTTCCCCATGTTTACACCAGTCTATAACTCGGTTATAACTCGGTTAAGGATGGCCGCTTGCCTGTAGTAAGTCAGGTTAGGCACACTCAGTCCCTCATTTTTCCTGTTACGGTACATAATTTTTTTGGCTATCCGTGGCCTTTAATTTTGCCAAATATATGTATTAACCACAGTTTGTATAGTATTCAGGTATGATTGTGGAATTGGGATGGGTAGTGTTTGGAATTTATAAAGAATTTTTGGTAGGCAAGTCATTTTAAATGCTTCCAACCTTCCCAACCATGATAAGCTTTTGTTTTCCCAGCTACGTAATTCTTGCTGGACGTCTTCCAGGAGGTTTAGAAATTTTTTTTGGAATAAAAGCTGCTGGTTATGTGATATCTGTACCCCTAAATATTTTATGGATGAGTTTTGTATACGATAGTGGTACTTGTGTGCAATTTCTTGCAATTCTATCCCGGGTGTATGTATTCCCAACATCTCTGATTTTGTGGGATTAATTTTAAAACCTGAAAGTTCACTATATATATCTAACTCTGTGTTTAATGCTACGATGGATTGTCGTGGAGATGTAAGGGATAATATGATATCGTCGGCATACAATGCCTGTTTATATTGAGTATTTTGAACCGTGATGCCTTTTATATTCGGGTTGTTGCGAATTGCTGCTGCTAAAATTTAAATTGTCAATACAAACAGTATGGGTGACAGCGGGCAGCCCTGTCTAGTTCCATTGTTTATCCAAATCTTACCTGAAAGGGAGTCATTCAGTTTAATTTTAGCTGTGGGGATATTATATAGTGAAAATATTTTATTTATAAAGCCTTCACCTATACCGAATCTTGTTAAAGTGTTTTTCAAAAAGGCCCAGTTTAACCTGTCAAAGGCCTTTTCTGCGTCCATGGCCAGGAAGACCGTCGGGATGTTCTGGGTTTGTGCATATTCCATCAAATTCAGTATTTTTGTAGTGTTATCTCTAGCTTCTCTATGGGGGACAAAGCCTACTTGATTTGTATGTATTAGTTTCGGGAGAATTTTATTTCCGTAGGGCCAGGATCTTTGCAAACAATTTCACATCCACGTTTAAGAGGGAAATTGGTCTATAGCTTTGGGGTTCATCCGAGGGCTTCCCCGGTTTTGGGAGTACTGTTATGTGGGCTACTAGCATATTTGGAGGGAATAGGTTATGGACATCTAAATTTCTAGTAAGTGGGGGATTAGCATTGGGGCAAGTGCTTTATAGTACGATGTGGAGAAGCCATCTGGGCCTGGGCTTTTGCCTGGATTGAGATCGTAAATCACAGCTTTTACCTCCTCTGAGGTGATGGGGGCTTCTAAATCTGTTGCCTGATCTTTATCCAGTACAGGGAGGGGTATCCCCTTCAGATAAGTTTGTACGTCTGGAATAGCACTTGGTCTATTTGCTGTGCTAGGAATATTATATAGTTGTGAGTAATACCTCTCAAACTGTGTGAGTATATCTTTGGTAGAGTGTACTTTTTTGTTTTTAGCTGTTTTTATTTCATGTACGAAAGTTTAAATTTTTTTGATTTCCCCGCCCTATTACCTTCATAAAAGAAGCGCTGCTTGCATTTAGATGAAGTGGCTGCATGTTCCTGCAGTAGCAGGTCATGGAGTGCTTTTCTAGTACTTTGGAGTAGTTGTTTTGTAGCTTGATCTTCCTGATTCAGTCTATGTTTATGCTCTAAATCCGATAATTTTGAAGTAAGATCTAAATATTTCTGTCTCTCTACCCATTTGTAATACGCTTTTCTTTTTATAAAGTCCCCTCTCATGAAGCATTTGTGTGCTTCCCAAACTGTAATGGGATCAGAGTTGCTAGTAGAATTAAATGCAAAGTATTCCTGTAGTGCTTTCTGAGTTTTAGTGAGTTGTATTTCCCCCCTCAACAGAGAGTCGTCCAGTTTCCATACAAATGGAGCCACTGGAGTGTTGGGCCATATAATATCGAAAAAGACTGCGGAATGATCCGACCATACTGTGTGAGTGATCCCTGCGTTCTTGTGTCCAAACCTATCTGATTGACAAGCAAGTAGTCAAGTCGGCTATAAGTCTTATTTGGGGAGGAAAAGAAGGTGTATTCCCTCTTCTCCGGGTTAATGATCCTCCAAATATCATAAACGTTATACTCCCTCAGCATTTTCCATAAATGTTTAAGTGTGCGTCTAGATTTGCTTGGGTTCGGGTTGGAACTGTCAACCTCTGGGTGTATTGGAATGTTGAGGTCCCCTCCAATAAAAACTAACCCTTTAGCTATGTCTAATATACGTCTAAATATTTTCTTGTAAATGGGAAGTTGTTGGGTATTAGGTGCATACACATTAATTAAAGTCACCGGCCTACCATACAGCAGGCCAAAAACCCCTAGAAAGCGGCCTTCAGTGTCATTATATGTTTGAATATGATGAAATGGGATAGACCTATGTAAAAGAATGCTTACACCACATCGCTTTGAAGTGCCAGAGCTGTGAAAATGCCTGTTATAATGGGAGCTCATATATCGTGGCTCATGAGAACGCCTAAAATGCGTCTCCTGGAAGAATAATATATCCCCTTTTCTTTTATGAAAGTCAGACATTGCCACAGACCTCTTGACTGGTGAATTAAAACCTTTAACATTTCCTTTTTTTGATGCGTTTTACTCCTTTCTTTATCACCCCACTACTTGGCTATTCATTAAACAGAATGGTGGGTGTGGTGAGGGGTGTATTTATAGGCATTTTGAGGTTTGGGAAACTTTGCACCTCCTGGTAGGAATGTATATCCCATATGTCACTAGCTCATGGACTCTTGCCAATATGAAAGAAATGAATTTATCAGGTAAGTTCTTACATAAATTATGTTTTGTTTTCTTTCATGATTCAGATACAACATACAATTTTGAATAACTTTCCAATTTACTTATATTATCAATTTTGCTTCATTATCTTTGTATCCTTTATTGAAGGAGCAGCAATGTACTACTGGGAGCTATCTGGACACATATGTAAGCCCATGACAAGAGACATATGTGCAGCCACCAATCAGCAGCTAGCTTCCAGCTCCTGTGCCTACCTAGTTATTCTTTTCAATCAAGGATACCAAGAAAACAAAGCATATTAGATAAAATAGAATTAAATTGTAATGCTGTTTAAAATTGTTTGCTCTATTTGAATCATGAAAGAAATATGTTGTGTTCGATGTCCCTTTTAGTGTGCAATTTTTATACATTTGTTACAAAATAGCACATTTGGAAATTTTTTACAGGGCAATTACAGTGAAAAACTACATGTTCATAATTTGTTATGTATTGCAAAGGGGTTAAACACGTCATTAAAAAAAATAAGAATATCACTTGCATGCACATGAGCATAACCTTGTCTTGCAGTTTTTTTTTATTAATGCTTAAACAACATAAGAAAGGACTTTTCCCTTTAAAGGGACACTCAATCAAAAATAAACTTTAATTATTCAGATAGAGCATGCCATTTTAAACAACTTTCCAATTTACTTCCATTAACAAAATGTGTACAGTCTTTTTATATTTAAACTTTTTGAGTCACCAGCACCCACTGAGCATGTGCAAGAATAAGTGTGTATGCATTTGTGAATGGCTGATGGCTGTCACATGGTACGTGTATGCATTTGTGAATGGCTGATGGCTGTCACATGGTACGTGTATGCATTTGTGATTGGCTGATGGCTGTCACATGGTACAGGGGGAGTGGAAAAAGACATAACTTTTAAAATTGTCAGAAAAAAATCTACTACTCATTTGAAGTTCAGACTAAGTGCTATTGCATTGTCTTGTTATCTTGCATTTGTTGATTATGCAAATCTACTGTGTTGACTGGTCCTTTAAGGGATATGAAACCCAATTTTTTCTTTCATGATTCAGATAGAGCAGCAATTTTAAGAAACTTTCTAATTTACTGTTATCAATTTTTCTTCGTTCTGTTAGTATCTTTATTTGAAAAACAGGAATGTAAGCTTAGGAGCCGGCCCATTTTTGGTTCAGCACCATGGTAGAGCTTGCTGAATATAGCCACCAATCAGCAAGCACTAATCAGCAAGCATATAAACACATGAATACACATATATACAACACATGAATACACATGAATACACATGAATACACATATAAACACATGAATACACATGAATACACATATATACACATATAAACACATGAATACACATGAATACACATAAAAACACATAAAAAAAACATAAAAAAATACAAAAAACAAGAACTATTACCAGCGCTTACAATTGATATGTGCACTATGTGGTCCGCACAGATAAAAGAAACAAAACAGCAATAAGAAAATAGCAGTAAAAGAAAAAAATAGCACATGTGAACTATATATATACTGTAATGTTAACACAGTACTTGATTAGTCCCCCTGTCGATAAATGGGAGAATCCTTGAAATTTCCAAAGTATCAATTCATCACTGAACATAGAATCCACTGGGAAAAGTGGAGAAAATGCCACTCGAGCTGATGCCACAAGTATAAATCTCCTCTATCTTTCTCATATAGATGGGCTGGAAAACAGACAAACAATTTTAAGTGTAATAGTAAAAAGAATATCACTAAGGGTAGTCCCTGTCACCCAGATCCTTGTGAAAGAACAGTGTCTGTATTGGGAATGAGGAGTCGAGCTGTAGCTTCACACAGACCCGCAGTTCCCTAGATTATGACAGATAATCAATGCAGCAGACCCTCTCGGAGCCTGTTCTTTCACGAGGATCTGGGTGACAGGGACTACCCTTGGTGACATGTTTTTAACTATTACACTTATGTAAGTGTGTTTTAATTGTGTGCAAAATTGTTGTTATTAAATATTACACTCAGAGCTCCTGGGCTGGTGTGTGTTTGTTTGTACATAAATCAGGGGCGGACTGAGACCAACCAGGGCCCCCGGGCAAAAGTTTGGCAGGGCCCCCCACCCCCTTTTTGCTCCACCTACCTCTGCCCCTCCTCTACCGTATTGCCCCTCCCACCTCATGTGTCCCTCCCACCCCCTTGCCCCTCCCACCATGTTTTTGATTGCCATATAAAGAAACAATATTTTCCTTAAATATTTTTAATAAGAAGTAAATATTGTAATTTAACAAGTGGTTATGCCAAAAATAAATCCCTATGCCTATATGCACTACAGGATGGAACAGAAAGTAATGAAGAGCAGACAAGGGGGTAAAATCACTTGTTACTGGCAGCTAAAAAGGTAAAATCATTCATTTGTATTCGTATATTTCCTTTCAATAAGAGATACATGATCCTATAAGTAGGCATCTACACTAAATAAAGATAAAACTATCTCCATTTTAACTGAAACCAGGGCAGGTTTAGAGAAATACATTTTAAAAAGGGAGAGTAAAGGCAAAATTAAACTTTAAAGGAACATGAAACCCAAAAAAAAAATTTCATGATTTAGGTAGAACATACAACTTTAAACAACTCTCCAGTTTACTTCTATTATCAAATTTGCTTAATTCTCTTGGTATCATTTGTTGAAGGAGCAGCAATGCACTACTGGTTTCTAACTTTACACATGGGTGAGCCAATGACAATCGAGGTTTTCTCTGTGACACACGCAGCTCTCTTCCCAGTACTTATATACATATGTATATTATAGAGGTTCCCTCTGTCACACACACAGCCCCCTCCCCAGAGCTTATATACTGATTTATATTATGGAGGTTCCCTTTGTCACACACACAGCCCCCTCCCCAGTACTTATATACAGATATATATATTATAGAGGTGTTCCCTCTGTCACAAACACAGACCGCTCCCCAGTACTTATATACATATGTATTTAGAGGTTCCATTTGTCACACACACACACACACACACATCCCCCTACCCAGTACATATACAGATGTATATTATAGAGTTTCCCTTTGTCACACACACAGCCCCCTCCTCAGTACTTATATACATATGTATATAGAGGTTCCATTTGTCACACACACAGCCTCCTACCCAGTACATATACAGATGTATATTATAGAGGTTCCCTTTGTCACACACACACACACCTATCCTCAGTACATATACAGATGTGTTGCATAAGTGGTTTAATTTAGAGCTTGAGAAATCCTGGAAGCACCAACCTTTTTACATTATTCAACAACATATCTTATACAAACACACTCCGCTGCCACCTGAAAGCATGGAACTAATACATCAGTATATTTACTGTGTTTTAAATGTGGCATAAATGTGCAACACTCTGGTTTAATCTGCAACCCATTCATTTCCCCAGTACCCTATTTAATGCCCCTGTGCCCCAGCATCCCCTGTCACTCCTAGCAGACAGTTTTAGCCCCTGTGCTCAGGCAGTATTCCTCTGTTTTTAACCCTACACTACATGTATCCTGTCAAACCAGTATCCCAATTAAAAGTTTCTTTTTTATCACAATCAGCATGAGACCTATCCCAGTAGCGCAAGATGTCACTGCCACCATATCCCAGCATGAACTGTCTGCTCAACAGTCACACAGCTGCTTTACTCCATTCACTATGCCCTCTATTGTAGCACGGTCATCTTACTAAACAACAGAACCTCTCTCTGCAATCGTGCCAAGCCCAATAACACCACCTGTCGCCAGGCTCCTCCATGACACACACTGCACTGACCACCCGTCTCAGTCTATCCCCCATGGTGACCTGGTCCTGCGCTAAGTGGCCTAAGCCTCCCTGAGCTGAGTACCTGTCCAGCTACGAGTCCTGGCTCCTGCGGCCTGCCATTAATAGTGTATATAATATTATACTGCAGTGTTTGTGTAGGTACAGCCCCGGCCTGGCCCCTCTCCGGCAGTAGCCAGCTCTTCACTTACTTGGCTTAGTCGACGACTGGTCGTCCCTTCATTGCTCTTGCTGCTGCCCTGCCTGCCTACAAGTTGTTGACTTCAACTTGTCGCCACCCGCCTCAGTGTTGTTGTGTCCTGTCCCCTTGGCAACTGAGTCCTGCTTGAACGTGGCCACACACTGTCTGCTGCAGCTCCTGCCGCCTGAGCTGCTTGCGCAGTTAAAATTCTGTCACTGTGCGCACGGCGTGTGGAGGCGGAGCTGAGCAGCCGCCAGACAGAGCCAGGGCAGGTGGTGGGAGAGTGTGTTCCTAATATGTGGACTGGATTCTTTCAGGATTTACCGGCGACCGGTCCACATATTGCAGCCAGGTAGGCTGCCGCAGTCTCCTCCACAGACTCCAGTCCACTGTATCTTTTTTTTTTCATTCACAGACAGTGCAGAGAGCGCAGTGTGCACTGCAGACATAGAGTGAGACACACACAGCAGGACTTGTAATGTCATCATCATGATCACGGAGAACAAGTCAATCACGCTGCCAAGAACCCCCCCCCAAATTTTTTTTTTTAATAAAGGCAAAAAAATAAAAAATATTTAAATAGAAAAAAAAAAAAAATGCAGCTCGAGTATGCATAGGTTGGGGCCCCTTTAAGAAGCCGGGCCCTCGGGCCAGGGCCGATATGCCCGACTTGTCAGTCCGCCCCTGACATAAATACACATGAATACACATATATACACATGAATATACATACAAACACATATAAGAACATAAATACACATGAATACACATATATACACATATAAACACATGAATACGCATATAAACACATGAATATACATACAAACACATATAAAAACATAAATGCACATGAATACACATGAATACACATGAATACACATATATACACATATATACTCATATAAACACATAAATACACATAAATACACATATATACACATACAAACACATATAAACACATAAATGCACATGAATACACATATATACACATATAAACACATAAATACATATATATACACACACACAAATACACATGAATACACATATAAACAAATGAATACACATGAATACACATATAAACAAATGAATACACATGAATACACATACATACACATTAATACACTATAAACACATAAATACTCATACATATAAAAACATAAATACACATGAATACACATATATAGTCGCAGATCACTGTAGTATGCGCTCTTCACTCCCCCTGAATACGGCCAGTGGATTGGCTGCTACTCCGAGCGGGACTGCCATACACGCCCCAAACATAAAAGATATACAAAAGTACAAAGGACAAGTAGCGCTCAAATTCCACAAACAAGGCTCCAAATTAACGTGTGAAAGAGTCACATAGAGAGGACACTCCAGGCAGCAGAAAAGTAAAAACTCCAAGCTTTATTCCAAAAGGTTAAAAACTTGCTGAACAGAACCATCCAACACAGAAGCCAGCAGGGACACGAACAATCAGGTAGATGAACTGATCTCCATGCAGACATGTTTCATGCGCACTTGTTCACGGCATCTGCATGGAGATCAGTTCATCTACCTGATTGTTCGTGTCCCTGCTGGCTTCTGTGTTGGATGGTTCTGTTCAGCACGTTTTTAACCTTTTGGAATAAAGCTTGGAGTTTTTACTTTTCTGCTGCCTGGAGTGTCCTCTCTATGTGACTCTTTCACACGTTAATTTGGAGCCTTGTTTGTGGAATTTGAGCGCTACTTGTCCTTTGTACTTTTGAATACACATATATACACATATAAACACATAGATACACATACATACACATATAAACACATGAATACACATATATACACATATAAACACCTAAATACACATATATACACACACGAATACACATGTATACACATATAAACAAATTAATACACATGAATACACATACATACACATTAATACACTATAAACACATACATACTCATACATATAAACACATTAATACACATATAAACACATAAATATACATATATACACATGAATACACATATATACACATATAAACACATACATACGCATATAAACACATAAATACACATGAATACACATATATACACATAAATGCACATACATACACACATATACACATGTATACACACATATATAAACACGTGAATACACATATATACTCATATAAGCACACAAATACACATATATACACATATAAACACATACATACACATACATACACATATAAACACATAAATACACATGAATACACACATATACACATATAAACACATAAATACACTTATATACACATATACACACACAAATAAACATGAATACACATATAAACACATGAATACACATACATACACATTAATATACACATCTAAACACATATAAACATAGATACACATGAATACACATATAAACACATGAATAGACATATATACACGAGTACACATACATACACCTATAAACACACAAATACACATATATACACATATAAACATATAGATACACATACATAGATATAAACACATGAACACACATATATACACACATACACACATGAATACACATACATAAACACACCTATAAACACATGAATAAACATATATACACATATAAACACATAGATACACATACATACACATATAAACACATGAATACACATATATACACATATAAACACATTAATACACATATAAACACATAAATATACATATATACACATGAATACACATATAAACACATAAATACACTTATATACACATATACACACACAAATAAACATGAATACACATATAAACACATGAATACACATACATACACATTAATACACATATAAACACATATAAATACATGAATACACATAAATACACATACAAATAAACACATGAATACACATATAACCACATAAATACACATTAATATACACATATAAACACATATAAATACATGAATACACATAAATACACATACATATAAACACATTAATACACATATAAACACATAAATATACATATATACACATGAATACACATATATACACATATATACACATACATACACATATAAACACATACATACACATTTAAACACATAAATACACATGCATACACATATATACACATAAATACACATACACACATATATACACATGCATACACATATACACACACATACACATGAATACATATATAAACAAATGAATACACATGAATACACATACATACACAAACACATAAATACACATGAATACACATATACACACACAAATACACATGAATACACATATAACAAATGAATACACATGAATACACATACATATAAACACATAAATACACATGAATACACATGTATACGCATATAAACACATGAATACACATGAATACACATATATACACATATAAACACATATAAACACTTACATACACATACATACACATATATACACATAAATACACATATATACACATGAATACACATATATACACATATAAATACATAGATACACATACAGTACATACACATATAACACTTGAATACACATGAATACACATATATACACACATAAACACATTAATACACATATAAACACATACATATACCCTAGTTAGGGTAGGTTAATTAATAGTTTAAAATTAGTTTAATTTAATTCTACAGGTAAGTTTATGTTTTGTGATAGTTTATTATTAAAATTAATAAAAAATATTCAAAGTAAACATACCTTTCTCTCCATTGACCCCTATTATCTGGTGTTCCAGGAAGAAGGTTTACAATATCATATTATTATTTAACTATTGGTTCAAATTAACAACTTTGTTATAACCTTGTTGTATTCCAGTTGTCTTCACATAAGCCTCTTCAAGTCGAGAGCTAGTGGATAGTAACAAAGTCCTGTAATCACCCATCTTTGGTGATGTTTAGTCCATGTCTCTGTATTCCTGTCGGAGCTCCTCATTTTTTAAGAATATTTGTACTTTTATAGTATCTGGTTTTATGATTTTTCTATACCAACATATATCAAAATAAGACAATAAGTCTGATAGTAGCTGCTCCATCTATAGACATTTTGTATTAGACGGGACCTCATTGAGAGAAGGTAAATAAAAGTAAACTGGGTTAAGGGAGGAGAAAAAGGGCTAGGGGAGGGATAGGGTGTGACGACATATCTTTCCTTTGTTTTTAAGTCTGTGCTATATGTACATTAGTGGGTGAAGATGGTTGTAATTATATTGACCACTTTGGGTTACAATTCCTAATGTTTCTGTATAGTTAGGGTTCATTTACTTATCCAATAGTACCACACTGCTTGGACCGTTTCTTTATTGTCTAGAGTACTTGATGCAAGCTCATACATGGTGTATGTATGTTGGATTTTATTATATATTTCTGTCCAGGTTGGGCTCCCAGTTTTCCAGTGTCTGGCTATGCATGTCCTTGTGACTGTGCATAGGATCTTAATAAATGTGTTAATATGTTTATTGTATGTGCTGATATGTTCATGTAGGAGGGCCTGTTGAATTGTGAGATTGATGTTTTCATCCAGGATTTGACTGAGGAAGGCAGATAGTTGTCTCCAAATCCCTGTGATTTCCCTGCAGTCCCACCACATATGCCTGTAAGTTCCTATTTCTCCGCACCCTCTATAGCAATATATACTTCCCTGTGTGTGCATATGGGCAGTTCTTGTGGGTGTTAAATACCAGCGATAGATGGTTTTAATAACGTTTTCTTTAAGGTCAACACTTATCAGCCCTTTCTCTGCATTTTGAAATAGAATTTCCCATTCTTTGGTGTCTTTATTGATAAGGAGTTCCCTTTCCCATGCCAACATAGTTGTTGTTTTTGCGTTGGTCTTTGTAGCTTGCATGGCTATATATAAAATAGAGATGGCGTGCTTGTTGCGGTCTGCTGTTTTACAAAAGAGTTCTATTGGGGTGGTGTTGCTGTCTCTCGGGTGCCTGATATATGTTTGTATAGCTGACTGTATTTGTAGATACATGTACCAGTGTAATTTCAGTGGGCTTATTTTCGTTTGAAGTTGATTAAATGACAGTGTGTTTCCACCCTCTAGATAGTCGGCCACTCTATATAAGCCCTTATTTTCCCATTTTTTAATTTGTATCCTGAGCTCATTAGGCAATATAAATCTTATCGGTATATATAGAGAGTAGTTTGGGATAAGTTTGTATTTAGTTCTCGCTATTTTCCATGTAGCTACTGTGAGGTTTGTAGTGTAAGGCTCAAGTGTCTCTTTATTCGTGTGTGTTCTCTCTGGATCCCAGATGATGGTATCACTCTCCCCCCACCCACCTAGATTGGCCTCTAGATTAGTCCATATAATCTCTTTAGATCTCTTCAATAGTAAGATGTCTTGTGCCAATCTAGCAGAATTATAATAATCTATTAAATTAGGAGCCCCAATACCTCCCAGTTTCTTGTGTCTATTTAAGATCGGCTTTGCTATTCTGCTTGTCTTAGTACCTCTAATGAAGATTTGGATCTCTTTTTGTAGTGCTTCTAAATCTGCTTTTACAATTTTAATGGGTAGGGTTCTAAATAAATATAATATTCTTGGCAAGGCATTCATTTTTACCGCCGCCACTCTACCCAACCATAAGAAGTTAAAACTTTTCCATTTGGACAAGTCTTTTCTCTTGTTAAGTGTAGTCAGTCCACGGGTCATCCATTACTTATGGAATATATCTCTTCCTAACAGGAAGCTGCAAGAGGATCACCCAAGCAGAGCTGCTATATAGCTCCTCCCCTCACATGTCATATTCAGTCATTCTCTTGCAGCCTAACTAAAGATAGGTCGCTGTGAGAGGTCTGTGGTGTTTTTTAACTTAGTTTATTTCTACAATCAAAAGTTTGTTATTTTTAATGGCACCGGAGTGTGCTGTTTATTCTCAGGCAGCGTTAGAAGAAGAATCTGCCTGCGTTTTCTATGATCTTAGCAGACGTAACTAAGATCCACTGGCTGTTCTCATCTGAGGAGTGAGGTAACTTCAGAGAAGGGGAATAGCATGCAGGGCCCCCCTGCAAATGAGGTATGTGCAGTAATTATTTTTCTGAGGAATGGAATTGACTGAGAAAATACTGCTGATACCGATGTAATGTAAGTACAGCCTTAAATGCAGTGATAGCGACTGGTATTAGGCTGATGAGTGTGTGTACACTGAATGTATTTTTCTAAGGAATGGAATTGACTCTGAAAATACTGTTAATACTGAAATAATGTATGAGCCTTAACTGCAGTAAAAGCGACTGGTAGCAGGCTTATTAATAACAATTCATAACTTTTCAAATGTATGTTTAAAACGTTTACTGGCACGTTAATCGTTTTTTGTGAGGTACTTGGTGATAAAACTTATTGGGGCATGATTTTTACCACATGGCCATCTTTGTTTTCTGCATAGAAACAGTTATCTGAGCTTCCCCACTGTTGTAATATGAGTGGGAGGGGCCTATTTTAGCGCTTTTTTGCGCAGTAAAAATTCAGTCACAATCTGTCTACTTCATCCTCCATGATCCAGATCGTCTCTAGAGAGCTCAGGGGTCTTCAAAATTCATTTTGAGGGAGGTAATCAGTCACAACAGACCTGTGACAGTGTGTTTTGACTGTGAGAAAAACGTTAATTATTAAATTGTTATCCGTTTTTGGGTATTAAGGGGTTAATCATCCATTTGCTGGTGGGTGCAATCCTTTGCTAACTTAATACATTTACTGTGAAAAATTGGTTGCTATAACTATTTTGGTTCATTGTTATTTCAACTGTGACAGCTTTTTGTGCTTCTTAAAGGCACAGTAGCGTTTTTTATATTGCTTGTAAATTTATTTAGAAAAGTATTTCCAAGCTTGCTAGTCTCATTGCTAGTCTGTTTAAACATGTCTGACACAGATGAATCTCTTTGTTCACTATGTTTAAAGGCCAATGTGGAGCCCAATAGAAATTTGTGTACTAATTGCATTGATGCTACTTTAAATAAAAGTCAATCTTTACATGCAAAGAAATTATCACCAGACAACGAGGGGGAAGTTATGCCGACTAACTCTCCTCACGTGTCAGTACCTTCGCCTCCCGCTCAGGAGGTGCGTGATTTTGTGGCGCCAAGTACATCAGGGAGGCCCTTACAAATCACTTTGCAAGACATGGCTACTGTTATGACAGAAGTATTATCTAAATTGCCAGAATTAAGAGGCAAGCGAGATAGCTCTGGGTTAAGGACAGAGCGCGCGGATGAGGTAAGAGCCATGTCAGATACTGCGTCACAGTTTGCAGAACGTGAAGACGGAGAGCTTCATTCTGTGGGTGACGGATCTGATCCAGGGAGACTGGATTCAGAGATTTCTAATTTTAAATTTAAGCTTGAGAACCTCTGCATATTGCTAGGGGAGGTATTAGCGGCTCTGAATGATTGTAACACGGTTGCAATTCCAGAAAAATTATGTAGGTTGGATAGATACTATGCGGTACCGGTGTGTACTGACGTGTTTCCTATACCTAAAAGGCTTACAGAGATTATTAGCAAGGAGTGGGATAGACCTGGTGTGCCGTTTTCCCCTCCTCCCATATTTAGGAAAATGTTTCCTATAGACGCCACCACACGAGACTTATGGCAGACGGTCCCTAAGGTGGAGGGAGCAGTTTCTACTTTAGCTAAGCGTACCACTATCCCGGTGGAGGATAGTTGTGCTTTTTCAGATCTAATGGATAAGAAATTAAAGGGTTACCTTAAGAAAATGTTTGTTCAACAAGGTTTTATCTTACAGCCCCTTGCATGCATTGCGCCTGTCACTGCTGCGGCGGCATTCTGGTTTGAGTCTCTGGAAGAGGCCATTCGCACAGCTCCATTGGATGAAATTATGAACAAGCTTAAAGCACTTAAGCTAGCTAACGCATTTGTTTCTGATGCCGTCGTACATTTAACCAAACTTACGGCTAAGAACTCCGGATTCACCATCCAAGCGCGCAGAGCGCTATGGCTTAAATCCTGGTCAGCTGACGTGACTTCTAAATCTAAATTGCTTAATATTCCTTTCAAAAGGCAGACCTTATTCGGGCCCGGCTTGAAAGAAATTATAGCTGACATTACGGGAGGTAAGGGCCATGCTCTACCTCAGGACAGGGCCAAATCAAAGGCCAAACAGTCTAATTTTCGTGCCTTTCGTAACTTCAAGGCAGGAGCAGCATCAACTTCCTCCGCCGCTCCAAAACAGGAAGGAGCTGTTGCTCGTTACAGGCAGGGCTGGAAAGTTAACCAGTCCTGGAACAAGGGCAAGCAGGCCAAGAAACCTGCTGCTGCCCCCAAGACAGCATGAAGAGAGGGCCCCCTATCCGGAAACGGATCTAGTGGGGGGCAGACTTTCTCTCTTCGCCCAGGCTTGGGCAAGAGATGTCCAGGATCCCTGGGCGTTGGAGATCATATCTCAGGGATATCTCCTGGACTTCAAAACTTCTCCTCCACGAGGGAGATTTCATCTTTCAAGGTTATCAGCAAACCAAATAAAGAAAGAGGCGTTTCTACGCTGTGTACAAGACCTCTTATTCTATTCAAATCTATTTGTGGTTCCCAAGAAAGAGGGAACCTTCAGACCAATCTTGGACTTAAAAATCCTAAACAAATTTCTAAGAGTTCCATCATTCAAAATGGAAACTATTCGAACCATCCTTCCCATGATCCAAGAGGGTCAGTACATAACCACAGTGGACTTAAAGGATGCCTACCTTCACATACCGATTCACAAGGATCATTATCGGTACCTAAGATTTGCTTTCCTAGACAGGCATTACCAGTTTGTAGCTCTTCCCTTCGGATTAGCTACGGCTCCAAGAATCTTTACAAAAGTTCTGGGCTCACTTCTGGCGGTACTAAGACCGCGAGGCATAGCGGTGACTCCGTACCTAGACGACATTCTGATACAAGCGTCAAGTTTTCAAACTGCCAAGTCTCATACAGAGATAGTTCTGGCATTTCTGAGGTCGCATGGGTGGAAGGTGAATGTGGAAAAGAGTTCTCTATTACCACTTACAAGAGTTCCCTTTCTAGGGACTCTTATAGATTCTGTAGAGATGAAAATTTACCTGACAGAGGCCAGGTTATTAAAACTTCTAAATGCTTGCCGTGTCCTTCATTCCATTCCACACCCGTCAGTAGCTTAATGGTAGCGGCAATGGACATAGTACCATTTGCGCGCCTGCATCTCAGACCGCTGCAATTGTGCATGCTAAGTCAGTGGAACGGGGATTACTCAGATTTGTCCCCCCTACTAAATCTGGATCAAGAGACCAGAGATTCTCTTCTATGGTGGCTTTCTCGGCCACATCTGTCCAAGGGGATGACCTTTCGCAGGCCAGATTGGACGATTGTAACAACAGACGCCAGCCTTCTAGGCTGGGGCGCAGTCTGGAACTCCCTTAAAGCTCAGGGATTATGGACTCAGGAGGAGAAACTCCTCCCAATAAATATTCTGGAATTAAGAGCAATATTCAATGCTCTCCTAGCTTGGCCTCAGTTAGCAACTCTGAGGTTCATCAGATTTCAGTCGGACAACATCACGACTGTGGCTTACATCAACCATCAAGGGGGAACCAGAAGTTCCCTAGCGATGTTGGAAGTCTCAAAGATAATTCGCTGGGCAGAGTCTCACTCTTGCCACCTGTCAGCGATTTACATCCCAGGCGTGGAGAACTGGGAGGCGGATTTTCTAAGTCGCCAGACTTTTCATCCGGGGGAGTGGGAACTTCATCCGGAGGTCTTTGCTCAACTGATTCATCGTTGGGGCAAACCAGATCTGGATCTCATGGCGTCTCGTCAGAACGCCAAGCTTCCTTGTTACGGATCCAGGTCCAGGGACCCGGGAGCGGTGCTGATAGATGCTCTGACAGCCCCTTGGGTCTTCAACATGGCTTATGTGTTTCCACCATTCCCGATGCTTCCTCGTTTGATTGCCAAGATCAAACAGGAGAGAGCTTCGGTGATTCTGATAGCGCCTGCGTGGCCACGCAGGACCTGGTATGCAGACCTAGTGGACATGTCGTCCTGTCCACCGTGGTCTCTGCCTCTGAGACAGGACCTTCTAATTCAGGGTCCTTTCAACCATCCAAATCTAATTTCTCTGAGGCTGACTGCATGGAGATTGAACGCTTGATTCTATCAAAGCGTGGCTTCTCGGAGTCGGTTATTGATACCTTAATACAGGCTAGGAAGCCTGTTACCAGAAAAATTTACCATAAGATATGGCGTAAATATTTATATTGGTGCGAATCCAAGAGTTACTCATGGTGTAAGGTTAGGATTCCTAGGATATTGTCCTTTCTACAAGAGGGTTTAGAAAAGGGCTTATCTGCTAGTTCGTTAAAGGGACAGATTTCTGCTCTGTCTATTCTTCTACACAAACGTCTGGCTGAAGTTCCAGACGTTCAGGCTTTTTGTCAGGCTTTAACTAGGATTAAGCCTGTGTTTAAGACTGTTGCTCCGCCGTGGAGCTTAAACTTAGTTCTTAATGTTCTTCAAGGTGTTCCATTTGAACCCCTTCATTCCATTGATATCAAGCTGTTATCCTGGAAGGTTTTGTTTTTGATGGCTATTTCCTCGAGTTATCTGCCTTACATTGTGATTCTCCTTATCTGATTTTTCATTCAGACAAGGTAGTTCTGCGTACTAAACCTGGGTTCTTACCTAAGGTAGTTACTAACAGGAATATCAATCAAGAGATTGTTGTTCCATCACTGTGTCCTAACCCTTCTTCAAAGAAGGAACGACTTTTGCATAATCTGGACGTAGTCTGTGCCCTGAAGTTCTATTTGCAGGCAAATAAAGATTTTCGTCAAACTTCTTCCCTGTTTGTCGTTTACTCTGGACAGAGAAGAGGTCAAAAGGCTTCGGCTACCTCTCTCTCTTTTTGGCTTCGTAGCATAATACGTTTAGCCAGCAGCAGCAGCCTCCTGAAAGGATTACAGCTCATTCTACTAGAGCTGTGGCTTCCACCGGGGCCTTTAAAAATGAGGCCTCTGTTGAACAGATTTGCAAGGCTGCGACTTGGTCTTCGCTTCACACCTTTTCAAAATTTTACAAATTTGACACTTTTGCTTCTTCGGAGGCTATTTTTGGGAGAAAGGTACTTCAGGCAGTGGTTCCTTCTGTTTAATGTTCCTGCCTTGTCCCTCCCTTCATCCGTGTACTTTAGCTTTGGTATTGGTATTCCATAAGTAATGGATGACCCGTGGACTGACTACACTTAACAAGAGAAAACATAATTTATGCTTACCTGATAAATTTATTTCTCTTGTAGTGTAGTCAGTCCACGGCCCGCCCTGTCTTTAAGGCAGATCTAAATTTTAATTAAACTCCAGTCACCACTGCACCCTATGGTTTCTCCTTTCTCGTCTGCTTTGGTCGAATGACTGAATATGACATGTGAGGGGAGGAGCTATATAGCAGCTCTGCTTGGGTGATCCTCTTGCAGCTTCCTTTTAGGAAGAGATATATTCCATAAGTAATGGATGACCCGTGGACTGACTACACTACAAGAGAAATAAATTTATCAGGTAAGCATAAATTATGTTTTTTAATCTGTTTGAATAATGGGGTATAGTTTACTATGTATAGTTGTGTTGGGCAATTTGGAAGGTTAATCCCCAGGTATTTTATGGATTGTTTCATCCATTTAAAATTAAAGTTTGATTCTAATAGCGTCTGGATCTTTCTGGGGATCGCAATGGGGAGGGCTTCGTATTTTTCTGTGTTTATTTTGAAGCCCGAGATGGTTGCAAAAGTCTCTAGAGTGTGGTAAAGGTTAGGCAATGATATCATTGGGTTCGTTAATGTCAATAGTATATCATCCGCGAATAGGGCTAATTTGTATTCTTCCTTATTTATCTTAACTCCTGTTATGTCTATTTGTGTGCGAATTTTGGCGGCAAGTGGCTCCATGCATAGGGCGAAGAGTAGAGGAGACAGGGGGCACCCCTGTCTGGTCCCGTTACAAATCGGGAAGGGCTGGGATTTATATCCTGCTGATGACACTTGAGCTCCTGGGGAGGAGTAAATAGATTTCAATGCTTTAGTTAGTGCTCCTTCAAATCCCATCTTGTGTAATACCAGGAACATATAGCCCCAATCAATTCGGTCGAACGCCTTCTCCGCATCCAACGAGAGGAGCAGAGAAGGCTTTCGCGTTTCCTTCAGGGTTTGGATTAAGTTGGTAACTCTACGTATATTATCTGGGGCTTCTCTACCTTTAATAAATCCCACTTGATCCGGGTGGACCAGGTGGGGTAAAATATGCTTAAGTCGATTTGCTATGATTTTCGTAAAAATTTTGATATCTTGGTTGATTAAGGAGATTGGGCGGTAATTTTGGCATTTTTTGTGATCTCTCCCGGGTTTGGGGATTACTACAATTTTGGCAGCTAACAATTCGGATGGGATATCCCCTCCTTCCATTATATGGTTACAAAATTTAACAAGGTGCGGGATTAATGCTCCTCTAAAAAGCTTATAGTATTCGCCCGGGAAACCGTCTGGTCCTGCTGCTTTTCCCGATTTAAGATCTTTGATTGCCCCTAGCACTTCTACAGTAGATATGGGCGCATTTATTGTTTCCCTTTGTTCGTTAGATATGGTTTGTAATAAGCCGTGAGTAAAAAATGTTGAGGTGAGTGCTTCTGTCTCCCTATTGTGTAAGACCTTTCTCCCATCATAGAGGTCGCCATAGAACATCGCAAAGGTGTCTACTATTTCCTGCGGGTTCGAGGTCATTTTATTATGTGGTGTTTCAATGAGAGAAATCACTGATGCCCTGCATCGTTCTCTAATTTTATATGCCATGTATCTTTCCGGCTTATTTGCGAATATAAAATATTGTGCCTGAAGTTTCTGAATGGCCTTAGTGGCTTGCGACTGAAGGAGTGTGGCTAATGCAGTTTTTTTAGATTGGAGAGTCTGTTGAATAGCTTTTGTCTTAGTAACTTTGTGTCGTCTTTCTAAGTCTTCGATTTCAGTGTGTAATTGTTTTAGGTTTTGTCTATACTTCCTAATCTGTAAGGTTTTTTCTTTAATAAGTATCCCTCGTAAAACCACCTTATGAGCCGCCCATGTGATTCCTGGGTTAGATACAGTGCCCGTGTTTATATGCCAATATTCTGTTAGTAATTTAAGTATATTATCATGTGTTTGGGGGTTTCTAATATATGTTTTGTCAAAAGTCCACGTTTTACTCCTACTTGAATCGCACAGTCCCTCTATCTGTAAGGTAATGATCGAGTGGTCAGACCATACGCATGCATGAATCTGAGAGCTATTCAGTAATGGCTGTAATATCTGGCTAACATATATATAGTCTAATCTAATGTATGTCTTATGTGCTGCCGAGTAGAATGTGGTGTCATTGGTTAGGCCGTATAATGTGGTCCATGTCTCTATCAAGGCATGAGGGAGCAGGCTGTCTTTTATTGATTTAACAATGTGGTTATGTCTGATTTGTTTATTAGTTAGAGGTTTAGTTTCAGTTGGGTTGATAGGTCTCATGGTGACATTAAAATCCCCGGCTAAAAATATTTTGGTATGGGACCATTGTACAGGTAAGTTTAAAGGGATAGTCTACACCAGAATTTTTATTGTTTAAAAAGATAGATAATCCCTTTATTACCCATTCCCCAGTTTTGCATAGCCAACACAGTTATAATAATACACTTTTTACCACTGTGATTACCCTATATCTAAGCCTCTGCAAACTGCCCCCTTATTTCAGTTCTTTTGACAGACATCCATTTTAGCCAATCAGAGCTGGCTCACTGGAACTCCACGTGTATGAGCACAGTGTTATCTATATGACACACATGAACTAACACCCTCTAGTGGCTAAAAACTGTCAAAATGCCCTGAGAGAAGAGGCGGCCTTCAAGGTCTTAGAAATTAGCATATGAACCTCCTAGGTTTAGCTTTCAAATAAGAATACCAAATGAACAAGGCAAAATTGGTGATAAAAGTAAATTGGAAAATTGTTTAAAATTTCATTTTCTATCTGAATCATGAAAGTTTATTTTGGACTAGACTGTCCATTTAAATTTATTTGAAGATAGGGATGTTGTTATTTTATTTTAAAGTTAGCGGGTTGTTGGGTTTAGGGGTTAATAGCTTAATTTAGTTTATGGCGATGTGGGGGGCTGACGGTTTAAGGGTTAATAGGTTTAGTTAGTGGTAGTGATGTGGGAGGCCAGAGGATTAGGGGTTAGTATGTTTATTTAATGGCTGCAGAGTCGGGGAGCGGCAGAATAGGGGTTAATACTTTTATGTTGCGGCGGGATCTGGGAGCGGCGGGATAGGGGTTAATAACCTTTATGTTGTGGCGAGGTCGGGGAGCGGCGGGATAGGGGTTAATAACTTATATTTAGGTTGCGGCGATGTCGGGGGCGGCAGATTAGGGGTGTTTAGACTCGGGGCTTATGTAGGGGTGTTAGGTGTAAACGTAACTTGTTTTCAACCATAGAAATCAATGGGATATCTGGCAGCATCGAACATAAGCTTTCGGTGCTTTCAGACTCCCATTGATTCCTATGGCATCCGCGGCCTCCAGGGTGGCAGATTGAAAACCAGGTACGCTGGGCCGGAATAGCCGCGAGCGTACCTGTTAGAAAAGGTATCAAATAGAGCCGAATGTGTATTCGGAACATCTGTAATGACGTAAGCATCGATCTGCGTCGGATTGAGACCGGCGGATCGTATGTTATGTCACAAATTTCAACATTTGCCGGTCTGTAGGCTTTGATAACTAGGTTGGATCAAGCTTGCAACAATTACGCAACAATCGTTATTTAGTGTTTATTATTTTTTGTAATTTTAGATTTTTTTTTTTTTTTTGTAGTGTTAGTTTTTTTTTTAAATTTGTAATTTAGTATTTTTAATTAGTAGTATATTTTATTTTATTAGAGTAAGGTTAGGTTAATTTATAGTTTAATGTAAGGTTTATTTTTATTTCACAGGTAAGTTTTTATTTATTTAAATATAGTTATATTGTAATTTTAATTTAAAGTTAGGGGGTGTTAGGTTTAGGTGTTAATAGTTTAATTTAGTGTTTTGCGTTGTGTGTGGCCGGCGGTTAAGGGGCTAATAGGTTTATTTAGTGGCGTAGATGTGGGGGACCAGAGGTTTAGCCATTAATAGGTTTATTTAGATGCGGAGATGTGGAAGGCCGGAGGTTTAGGGGTTAATAACTTTATTATAGTGCCGGAGAGCGGCAGAATAGGGGTTAATAACTTTATTAATGTCTGCGATGTTGGGAGCGGCAGATTAGGGGTTAATAACTTTATTTAGGTGGCAGCGATGTTGGGGCGGCAGATTAGGGGTTAATAACTTTATTTAAGTGGCAGTGAATGTCGGGGGCGGCAGATTAGGGGTGTATAGACTTGGGGTTTATGTTAGGGTGTTAGGTTTAAATGTAACTTTTTTCCCCATAGACATTAATGGAGTTGCGTTACAGAGATTTTTCATTCCTCGATCGCAGGTGTTAGTTTTTTTCTAACACCTTCTCCCAATTGATGTCTATGGGGGAAAGCATGCACGAGCACGTCAAATTAGCCCTTGGATTTTGTGCGGTATGGAGCCTAACGCCACCATATCGCACGCACAAGGAGGCTTTTCAGTAACTCGTAATGGCAGCGCTATGGAGGGTGAAATAACGCAACTTTTTTGGCGTTGGTTTCTCACCCTGTTTAGCACAAAACTCGTCTAGGTGAGTGTGTTTTACACTTGCAAAAGGGCTATAACACATCATGAAAGTCAGCAATGCACTACTGGGAACTAGCTGAGCACATCTATATGTGTGTAGCCTCAATTAGCAGCTAGCTCCCAATAGTGCATTGCTGCTCCTGTGCCTTTCAGCAAAGCATACAAAGAGAGCAAAGTAAATTTGATACAGAAGATAGAATTTTTTTTCTAAACCATGAAAGTTTAATTTTGACTTTCATGCCCCTTTAAGTGTTAAAAGGTTATCAGTTTAATGGTTCTAACTTGGGTTGATATTTTACTCTAATAGTATTTTCTTTATATTTAATAATTTAAACGTTAAAACCACATAATGTATTTATTGTCAGAATTGTTTAAGATACAATTGTATTCAAAAGTTTAGGCACCCCTTACAATGTCCATGATTTTCATTTATAAATAATTGGGTATTTGAATCAGCAATTTATTTTGATCTATCAAATAACTGAAGGACACAGTAATATTTCAGTAGTGAAATTAGGTTTATTGGATTAACAGAAAATGTGCAATATGCATTAAAATGAAATTAAACAGGTGCATAAATTTGGGCACCCCAACAGAAATATTTCATAAATATTTAGTAGAGCCTCCTTTAGCAGAAATAACCAGGGCCGGCGTTTGTATAAAGGCGATTTTGCAACCGCCTTAGTGCGCCCCAGCAGGAGGGCGCAATTTAGAGCAGCCTGTTATATATTTTTTTACTTTAAGTTCCTGTTCGGTTCCTTATCTTTCGCTCAGTCAGCCTCTAGAGTCTAATCTCTATTAGTCCACGCAGCGCATGGGCCAGGTACACCCCCCCACCGTCCCAACCAACCAACACTGCCCCCTCCGGCACACCCACCCACTGCACGCAGGCCTCCATTAACAGTTGCTAGCACCGCACCAGGGTTTCAGGATTCAGGAGCCGGGCTGCACTGTTGCACAGGTACTGTCTCTGTCTCCAACAACTCCCGACCCCCACTGTACGCACTGACTTCAGGGCCGGCTCCCGCTCTAATACATTATTAATAGGTCAGTTGCAATAGGAGCAGCGGCGCATTGTTCACGATAGCTCTGAAGTTTTTATTTTTATAAATATAAAACAAAATAATTTAAATTTCAAAGCCTGCGCCCGCACGCAGCACTGTACTAGCCTGTGCCTGGGAGTTTACAGACTGAGAGAAACCCTGCTCTGCAAATTAAAATTGTGACCCCGGGCAGCTGCTGGTGATGTTGAAGGAAGACTGGAAGAGCAGGAGTCGGTCCCCAGTCAGACTACAGCACTACATAAGGTCTGTAGGTGATAGTGATTCTTTCTGGCGAATGCTGTGTCCCTTTCTCTCCAGATCTATATGTGTTGGTACATGTATGCAAGTCAGTGAATATGTATACTTGAATGTGTGTGTGTGTGTGTGTGTGTATGTGTATATATATATATATATATATGTGTGTGTATATATATATATATATATATATATATGTGTGTGTATGTGGATATATATATATATATATGTATGTGGATATATATATATATATATATATATATATATATATATATATGTGTGTGTGTGTGTGTATATATATATATATGTGTGTGTGTGTGTGTGTGTATATATACATATATATATATATGTGTGTGTGTGTGTGTGTGTGTGTGTGTGTGTATATATATATATATATATATATATATATATGTATATATATAATGTATATGTGTATATATATATATATATATATATATATGTATTATATATATATATGTGTATATATATATATATATATATATGTATATGTATATATGTGTGTATATATGTATATAAATAGCGCTGCAGAATCTGTTGGCGCTCTACAAATACCTGATAATAATAATAATAAATATACACACACATATATACTGTATATATATGAATATATATATATAGTAAACACACTCTGTAATCCCGCAGCTCCAGTAAAGGACAAAAAATATTTCTCCAACATTGGTGTGTCCGGTCCACGGCGTCATCCATTACTTGTGGGAAATGTTCTCCCCCACAGGGAAAGGCAAGGAGAGCACACAGTAAGAGCTGTCCATATAGCTCCCCCTCTGGCTCCGCCCCCCAGTCATTCTCCTTGCCGCTCTGAACAAGTAGCATCTACCACAGGGATGGCGAGGAGTTTGTGGTGTTGGTACATCAATCATCAGGGGGGAACAAAGAGTTCCCTAGCGATGAAGGAAGTAACCAAGATAATCCAATGGGCAGAGAATCACTCCTGCCATCTATCTGCTATTCACATCCCAGGAGTAGACAACTGGGAGGCGGACTATTTGAGTCGTCAGACTTTCCATCCGGGGGAGTGGGAACTCCATCCGGAGGTCTTTGTTCAGTTAACTCAATTATGGGGCATTCCAGACATGGATCTAATGGCATCCCGTCAGAACTTCAAGATTCCTTGCTACGGGTCCAGATCCAGGGATCCCAAGGCGACTCTAGTGGATGCATTAGTGGCG
Source organism: Bombina bombina (assembly GCF_027579735.1). Classification (NCBI taxonomy): domain Eukaryota; kingdom Metazoa; phylum Chordata; class Amphibia; order Anura; family Bombinatoridae; genus Bombina; species Bombina bombina. The sequence continues at coordinate 251,080,299 of NC_069505.1, forward strand.
CCTTGGTCGTTCAACCTAGCATATGTGTTTCCACCGTTTCCTCTTCTCCCCAGGCTCATAGCCAGGATCAATCAGGAGAAGGCCTCTGTGATTCTGATAGCTCCTGCGTGGCCACACAGGACTTGGTATGCAGACCTGGTGAATATGTCATCGGCTCCACCATGAAAGCTACCTTTGAGACAGGACCTTCTAGTACAAGGTCCATTCGAACATCCCAATCTAGTTTCTCTGCAGCTGACTGCTTGGAAATTGAACGCTTGATTTTATCCAAGCGTAGGTTTTCAAATTCTGTGATTGATACTCTGGTCCAAGCCAGAAAACCTGTGACTAGAAGGATTTACCATAAAATATGGAAAAAATATATCTGTTGGTGTGAATCCAAAGGATTCTCCTGGAGTAAGATTAAAATTCCAAAGATTCTCTCCTTTCTCCAAGAAGGTTTGGATAAAGGATTGTCAGCTAGTTCTCTAAAAGGACAGATTTCTGCATTATCCGTCTTGTTGCACAAACGACTGGCAGCTTTGCCAGATGTACAAGCTTTTGTTCAGGCTTTGGTTAGAATCAAGCCTGTTTACAGACCCATGACTCCTCCTTGGAGTCTAAATTTAGTTCTTTCAGTTCTTCAAGGGGTTCCGTTTGAACCTTTACATTCCATAGATATTAAGTTACTATCTTGGAAAGTTCTGTTTTTGGTTGCTATTTCTTCTGCTAGAAGAGTTTCTGAATTATCTGCTTTGCAGTGTGATCCACCCTATCTGGTGTTCCATTCAGATAAGGTTGTTTTTCATACTAAGCCTGGTTTTCTTCCAAAGTTGTTTCCAACGAGAACATCAACCAGGAAATAGTTGTTCCTTCTTTGTGTCCGAATCCAGTTTCAAAGAAGGAACGTTTATTACACAATTTTGATGTTGTTCGTGCTTTAAAGTTCTATTTAGAAGCAACAAAAGATTTTAGACAAACCTCATCCTTGTTTGTCGTTTACTCTGGTAAGAGGAGAGGTCAAAAAGCTACTGCTACCTCTCTCTCTTTCTGGCTGAAAAGCATTATCCGCTTGGCTTATGAGACTGCCGGACGGCAGCCTCCTGACCGTATCACAGCTCACTCTACTAGGGCTGTGGCTTCCACATGGGCCTATAAGAACGAGGCTTCTGTTGACCAGATATGTAAGGCAGCGACTTGGTCTTCTCTGCACACTTTTGCCAAATTCTACAAATTTGATATTTTTGCTTCTTCGGAGGCTGTTTTTGGGAGAAAGGTTTTGCAAGCCGTGGTGCCTTCTGTTTAGGTAACCTGATTTGCTCCCTCCCTTCATCCGTGTCCTAAAGCTTTGGTATTGGTTCCCACAAGTAATGGATGACGCCGTGGACCGGACACACCAATGTTGGAGAAAACAGAATTTATGCTTACCTGATAAATTACTTTCTCCAACGGTGTGTCCGGTCCATGGCCCGCCCTGTTTTTTTTTAATCAGGTTGAAAAAAAATTTCTTTATACACTACAGTCACCACGGCACCCTATAGTTTCTCCTTTTTCTCCTAACCGTCGGTCGAATGACTGGGGGGCGGAGCCATAGGGGGAGCTATATGGACAGCTCTTGCTGTGTGCTCTCCTTGCCTTTCCCTGTGGGGGAGAACATTTCCCACAAGTAATGGATGACGCCATGGACCGGACACACCGTTGGAGAAAGTAATTTATCAGGTAAGCATAAATTCTGTTTTTTCTTAAAAAAACAAAACTTTATTAGACAAAAGTTTAAAAGCCATGTAAATAGCATGCAAAATGTGTGTGTATATATATATATATATATATATATATATATATACCTCCAACAAAGCAGGCACTCACCGGGTTTGAAGTGGCAAAAAACTTTATTCCAACTTTAAAGTTTTTTGCCACTTCAATCCCGGTGAGTGCCTGCTTTTGTTGGAGGTCTATGAAATATTGAAATATGTTACTGAGCACCCCGGTCAAAAGGATTGTATCATGAGTGCTAAACTGCTGTGTACTGGATATATATATATATGTATATATACGGTGCTCTGACAAAATGCAGACGGACATTTGGCAGACGGACATTTGGCCGACAGACAGAAAGCTAAAGAATGTTCCGATTTTGGCCGAGGGCAGATACGTTCCAGAGTGCTCTGTTCTAATCAGAGCCTCGGGCGCCGCAACTGCCTCTGGGAACCTTACCATGGGTCCCAGGCGCACGTTTTGTAATTCTCTGTCTGGGAAATTATCTATCTATCAAATCTATCTATTTATCTATCAAATCTATCTATCTATCGTATCTATCAAATGTATCTATTGCATCTATTGATCTATCTATCTATCTAATCTATGTATCTATCTATCAAATCTATCTATCTCGTGGCCGGACTGTTATCTGACAGACACTTGTGTTTCGGCCAAATGTCCGTCGGCTAAAAGTCCGGCCACGATATATACATATATATACATACATGCGCGCGCACACACACACATATATATATATATATATATATATATATATATATATACACACACACACACACACACATATATGCACCACTGTTTGATTTGCTATGCAGCACTACCACTGTTTGATTTGAATTTAGCCACCAATCAGCAAGCGCTACCCAGGTGCTGAACCAAAAATGGGTTGGCTCCTAAGCTTACATTCCTGATTTTCAATAGGATATCAAGAGAATGAAGAAAATTGATAATAAGAGTTTATTAGAAAGCTGCTTAAAATCATGATATAAAAAATTGTGATGGGATGCTATGTAATGGGGGGGGGGGGGCGGCACAATGTATCCTCGCCTGTGTGGCCAAAAATCCTAGCACCGGCCCAAATAACAGCCTCAGCCTCTAGACGCTTCCTATAGCCTGTAATGAGTGTATGAAATCTGGATGAAGGTATTTTGGACCATTCCTCCTTGCAAAACATCTCCAGTTCAGTTAGGTTTGATGGTTTCCGAGCATGGACAGCCCGCTTCAAATCACCCCAGAGATTTTCAATGATATTCAGGTCTGGGAACTGGGATGGCCATTCCAGAACATTGTACGTGTTCCTCTATGAAGTTCAAGGCTTAATGGGTTCACCAAACCAATTGTGTGTTCCAATTAATCAGTGCTAGGTAGTTACAGGTATTCAAATCAACAAAATGACAAGGGTGCCCAAATTTATCCACCTGTCTAATTTCGTTTTGATGCATATTGCACATTTTCTGTTAATCCAATAAACCTCATTTCACTACTGAAATATGTCTGTGTCCTTCAGTTATTTGATAGATCAAAATGAAATTGCTGATCCAAACACCCAATTATTTATAAATGAAAATCATGGACATTGTCAGGGGTGCCTAAACTTTTGCATACAACTGTATGTGTCATTATTCAGTAATATAGGTCTAATCCGTCTATAATATATTTAGCTTCTTATTGATTGTGAATTATATGTCATAAAACAACTTTGCATTATACTTTCACACAGTCATTAGTTGTACACTCTAGTGACCACTGTTCCCTCTAAGACTAGTTTTGTGTGCGACCCAGCAGTGAAACAGTTAATCAAGTAAGCACACCCTGCAATTAGCAAACATTTCACAATGCCGACTGGAAGGTATGGTTCTCTTATTAACTGTTTCACTGCTGGGCCGCACACAAAACTGGCCTTAGAGGGAACACTGCTAGTGACCCTTTTTTACTGTCCATGATTTGCCTAAGCAGAGAAGGAAACCTAGGTTACAACATGGTGGCACATATTGCTTTATGGGCACTAAAATTTTTTCAATATTTAAACAACAATATCATTTTTAAAATGCACCTGTATCATTTTATCTGGTATATGTTTTGTGCCTGTCCCTTTGTTTCTTTAAAGGGCCATTATACACTCATGTTTTCTTTGCATAAATGTTTTGTTGATGATCTATTTATAAAGCCCATAAAGTTTGTTTGTTTTTCTCCAACATAGGTGTGTCCGGTCCACGGCGTCATCCTTACTTGTGGGATATTCTCTTCCCCAACAGGAAATGGCAAAGAGCCCAGCAAAGCTGGTCACATGATCCCTCCTAGGCTCCGCCTACCCCAGTCATTCTCTTTGCCGTTGTACAGGCAACATCTCCACGGAGATGGCTTAGAGTTTTTTAGTGTTTAACTGTAGTTTTTCATTATTCAATCAAGAGTTTGTTATTTTCAAATAGTGCTGGTACGTACTATTTACTCAGAAACAGAAAAGAGATGAAGAATTCTGTTTGTATGAGGAAAATGATTTTAGCAACCGTAACTAAAATCCATGGCTGTTCCACACAGGACTGTTGAGAGCAATTAACTTCAGTTGGGGGAACAGTTTGCAGTCCCTTGCTGCTTGAGGTATGACACATTCTAACAAGACGATGTAATGCTGGAAGCTGTCATTTTCCCTATGGGATCCGGTAAGCCATGTTTATTACGATTGTAAATAAGGGCTTCATAAGGGCTTATTTAAACTGTAGACTTTTTCTGGGCTAAATCGATTGATTATTAACACATATTTAGCCTTGAGGAATCATTTTATCTGGGTATTTTGATATAATAATATCGGCAGGCACTGTTTTAGACACCTTATTCTTTAGGGGCTTTCCCAAAGCATAGGCAGAGTCTCATTTTCGCGCCGGTGTTGCGCACTTGTTTTTGAGAGGCATGGCATGCAGTCGCATGTGAGAGGAGCTCTGATACTTATAAAAGACTTCTGAAGGCGTCATTTGGTATCGTATTCCCCTTTGGGTTTGGTTGGGTCTCAGCAAAGCAGATACCAGGGACTGTAAAGGGGTTTAAAGCTTAAAACGGCTCCGGTTCCGTTATTTTAAGGGTTAAAGCTTCCAAAATTGGTGTGCAATATTTTCAAGGCTTTAAGACGCTGTGGTGAAAATTTGGTGAATTTTGAACAATTCCTTCATGTTTTTTCGCAATTGCAGTAATAAAGTGTGTTCAGTTTAAAATTTAAAGTGACAGTAACGGTTTTATTTTAAAACGTTTTTTGTACTTTCTGATCAAGTTTATGCCTGTTTAACATGTCTGAACTACCAGATAGACTGTGTTCTGAATGTGGGGAAGCCAGAATTCCTATTCATTTAAATAAATGTGATTTATGTGATAATGACAATGATGCCCAAGATGATTCCTCAAGTGAGGGGAGTAAGCATGGTACTGCATCATTCCCTCCTTCGTCTACACGAGTCTTGCCCACTCAGGAGGCCCCTAGTACATCTAGCGCGCCAATACTCCTTACTATGCAACAATTAACGGCTGTAATGGATAATTCTGTCAAAAACATTTTAGCCAAAATGAACCCTTGTCAGCGTAAGCGTGGCTGCTCTGTTTTAGTTACTGAAGAGCATGACGACGCTGATATTAATATCTCTGAAGGGCCCCTAACCCAATCTGAGGGGGCCAGGGAGGTTTTGTCTGAGGGAGAAATTACTGATTTAGGGAACATTTCTCAGCAGGCTGAATCTGATGTGATTACATTTAAATTTAAATTGGAACATCTCCGCATTTTGCTTAAGGAGGTATTATCCACTCTGGATGATTGTGAAAATTTAGTCATCCCAGAGAAACTATGTAAAATGGACAAGTTCCTAGAGGTGCCGGGGCTCCCAGAAGCTTTTCCTATACCCAAGCGGGTGGCGGACATTGTTAATAAAGAATGGGAAAGGCCCGGTATTCCTTTCGTCCCTCCCCCCATATTTAAAAAATTGTTTCCTATGGTCGACCCCAGAAAGGACTTATGGCAGTCAGTCCCCAAGGTCGAGGGAGCGGTTTCTACTTTAAACAAACGCACCACTATTCCCATAGAGGATAGTTGTGCTTTCAAAGATCCTATGGATAAAAAATTAGAAGGTTTGCTTAAAAAGATGTTTGTTCAGCAGGGTTACCTTCTACAACCCATTTCATGCATTGTCCCTGTCACTACTGCCGCATATTTCTGGTTTGATGAACTGCTTAAGGTGCTCGATAGTGACTCTCCTCCTTATGAGGAGATTATGGACAGAATCAATGCTCTCAAATTGGCTAATTCTTTCACTCTAGACGCCTCTTTGCAATTGGCTAAGTTAGCGGCTAAGAACTCTGGGTTTGCTATTGTGGCGCGCAGAGCGCTTTGGTTGAAATCTTGGTCGGCTGATGCGTCTTCCAAGAACAAGCTACTAAACATTCCTTTCAAGGGGAAAACGTTGTTTGGTCCTGACTTGAAAGAGATTATCTCTGATATAACTGGGGGTAAGGGCCACGCCCTTCCTCAGGATCGGCCTTTCAAGGCAAAAAATAGACCTAATTTTCGTCCCTTTCGTAAAAACGGACCAGCCCAAGGTGCTACGTCCTCTAAGCAAGAGGGTAATACTGCTCAGGCCAAGCCAGCTTGGAGACCAATGCAAGGCTGGAACAAGGGAAAGCAGGCCAAGAAACCTGCCACTGCTACCAAGACAGCATGAAATATTGGCCCCCGATCCGGGACCGGATCTGGTGGGGGGCAGACTCTCTCTCTTCGCTCAGGCTTGGGCAAGAGATGTTCTGGATCCTTGGGCGCTAGAAATAGTCTCCCAGGGTTATCTTCTGGAATTCAAGGGACTTCCCCCAAGGGGGAGGTTCCACAGGTCGCAGTTGTCTTCAGACCACATAAAAAGACAGGCGTTCTTACATTGTGTAGAAGACCTGTTAAAAATGGGAGTGATTCATCCTGTTCCATTAAGAGAACAAGGGATGGGGTTCTACTCCAATCTGTTCATAGTTCCCAAAAAAGAGGGAACGTTCAGACCAATCCTAGATCTCAAGATCTTAAACAAATTTCTCAAGGTCCCATCGTTCAAGATGGAAACCATTCGAACTATCCTTCCTTCCATCCAGGAAGGTCAATTCATGACCACGGTGGATTTAAAGGATGCGTATCTACATATTCCTATCCACAAGGAACATCATCGGTTCCTAAGGTTTGCATTTCTGGACAAACATTACCAGTTCGTGGCGCTTCCTTTCGGATTAGCCACTGCTCCAAGGATTTTCACAAAGGTACTAGGGTCCCTTCTAGCGGTGCTAAGACCAAGGGGCATTGCAGTAGTACCTTACCTGGACGACATTTTGATTCAAGCGTCGTCCCTTCCTCAAGCAAAGGCTCACACGGACATTGTCCTGGCCTTTCTCAGATCTCACGGCTGGAAAGTGAACGTGGAAAAGAGTTCTCTATCCCCGTCAACAAGGGTTCCCTTCTTGGGAACAATTATAGACTCCTTACAAATGAGGATCTTTCTAACAGAAGCCAGAAAAACAAAGCTTCTGGACTCTTGTCGGATACTTCATTCCGTTCCTCTTCCTTCCATAGCTCAGTGCATGGAAGTGATCGGGTTGATGGTGGCGGCGATGGACATAGTTCCTTTTGCGCGCATTCATCTAAGACCATTACAACTGTGCATGCTCAGTCAGTGGAATGGGGACTATACAGACTTGTCTCCGAAGATACAAGTAAATCAGAGGACCAGAGACTCACTCCGTTGGTGGCTGTCCCTGGACAATCTGTCTCAAGGGATGATGTTCCACAGACCAGAGTGGGTCATTGTCACGACCGACGCCAGTCTGATAGGCTGGGGCGCGGTCTGGGGATCCCTGAAAGCTCAGGGTCTTTGGTCTCGGGAAGAATCTCTTCTACCGATAAATATTCTGGAACTGAGAGCGATATTCAATGCTCTCCAGGCCTGGCCCCAGCTTGCGAGGACCAGGTTCATACGGTTTCAATCAGACAACATGACGACTGTTGCGTACATCAACCATCAGGGGGGAACAAGGAGTTCCCTAGCGATGGAAGAAGTAACCAAAATTATTCTTTGGGCGGAGTCTCACTCCTGCCACCTGTCTGCTATCCACATCCCAGGAGTGGAAAATTGGGAAGCGGATTTTCTGAGTCGTCAGACATTGCATCCGGGGGAGTGGGAACTCCATCCGGAAATCTTTGCCCAAGTCACTCACCTGTGGGGCATTCCAGACATGGATCTGATGGCCTCTCGTCAGAACTTCAAAGTTCCTTGCTACGGGGCCAGATCCAGGGATCCCAAGGCGGCTCTAGTGGATGCACTAGTAGCACCTTGGACCTTCAATCTAGCTTATGTGTTCCCGCCATTTCCTCTCATTCCCAGGCTGATAGCCAGGATCAAGCAGGAGAGGGCGTCGGTGATCTTGATAGCTCCTGCGTGGCCACGCAGGACTTGGTATGCAGATCTGGTGAATATGTCATCGGCTCCACCTTGGAAGCTACCTTTGAGACGAGACCTTCTTGTTCAGGGTCCGTTCGAACATCCGAATCTGGTTTCACTCCAGCTGACTGCTTGGAGATTGAACGCTTGATTTTATCGAAGCGAGGATTCTCAGATTCTGTGATCGATACTCTTGTTCAGGCCATAAAGCCTGTGACTAGAAAGATTTACCACAAAATTTGGAAAAAATATATCTGTTGGTGTGAATCTAAAGGATTCCCTTGGGACAAGGTTAAGATTCCTAGGATTCTATCCTTCCTTCAAGAAGGATTGGAAAAAGGATTATCTGCAAGTTCCCTGAAGGGACAGATTTCTGCCTTGTCGGTATTACTTCACAAAAAGCTGGCAGCTGTGCCAGATGTTCAAGCCTTTGTTCAGGCTCTGGTTAGAATCAAGCCTGTTTACAAACCTTTGACTCCTCCTTGGAGTCTCAATTTAGTTCTTTCAGTTCTTCAGGGGGTTCCGTTTGAACCCTTACATTCCGTTGATATTAAGTTATTATCTTGGAAAGTTTTGTTTTTAGTTGCGATTTCTTCTGCTAGAAGAGTCTCAGAATTATCTGCTCTGCAGTGTTCTCCTCCTTATCTGGTGTTCCATGCAGATAAGGTGGTTTTACGTACTAAACCTGGTTTTCTTCCAAAAGTTGTTTCTAACAAAAACATTAACCAGGAGATTATCGTACCTTCTCTGTGTCCAAAACCAGTTTCAAAGAAGGAACGTTTGTTGCACAATTTGGATGTTGTTCGCGCTCTAAAATTCTATTTAGATGCTACAAAGGATTTTAGACAAACATCTTCCTTGTTTGTTGTTTATTCAGGTAAAAGGAGAGGTCAAAAAGCAACTTCTACCTCTCTCTCTTTTTGGATTAAAAGCATCATCAGATTGGCTTACGAGACTGCCGGACGGCAGCCTCCCGAAAGAATCACAGCTCATTCCACTAGGGCTGTGGCTTCCACATGGGCCTTCAAGAACGAGGCTTCTGTTGATCAGATATGTAGGGCAGCGACTTGGTCTTCACTGCACACTTTTACCAAATTTTACAAGTTTGATACTTTTGCTTCTTCTGAGGCTATTTTTGGGAGAAAGGTTTTGCAAGCCGTGGTGCCTTCCATTTAGGTGACCTGATTTGCTCCCTCCCTTCATCCGTGTCCTAAAGCTTTGGTATTGGTTCCCACAAGTAAGGATGACGCCGTGGACCGGACACACCTATGTTGGAGAAAACAGAATTTATGTTTACCTGATAAATTTCTTTCTCCAACGGTGTGTCCGGTCCACGGCCCGCCCTGGTTTTTTTAATCAGGTCTGATATTTTATTTTCTTTAACTACAGTCACCACGGTACCATATGGTTTCTCCTATGCAAATATTCCTCCTTAACGTCGGTCGAATGACTGGGGTAGGCGGAGCCTAGGAGGGATCATGTGACCAGCTTTGCTGGGCTCTTTGCCATTTCCTGTTGGGGAAGAGAATATCCCACAAGTAAGGATGACGCCGTGGACCGGACACACCGTTGGAGAAAGAAATTTATCAGGTAAACATAAATTCTGTTTTTAAAATGTATAATTTTGCTTATTTTTAAATAACATTGTTCTGATTTTCAGACTCCTAACCAAGCCCCAAAGTTTTATTTGAATACCGTCAGGTACCTTCTCCAGCTTGCTCCTGTTTGTGTGAAGGGTCTTTTCATATGCAAAAGAAGGGGGAGGGGGGGGTGTCTTATTTACCACTTGCAGTGGGCTTTCCAGCTACCTTTTCAACAGAGCTAAACTGAAAGCTTCTAAGTACGTTTTTAAACCATTTTATACTGGATTTTTATATCAGTATCTGTGCATCTTATTCTTTATAGTAGTGTCTATTACATGCAGTTATATGAAAATGAGTGTATACTGTCCCTTTAAGCTGCTGTCTATAATTGAAGTTCTATAGAATGTTATCTACATGTATAAAATCCCTAGCAGTAGATTTATTTATTCATTTCTTTATTACCTGCAGAACATAGGCAGCATGTTCTAGGGTCAATTATTTGCATAATTTAGCGTCATGAGAAAATGCAGATGTCTTCTATTCAGTCTTCCAGATAATGATACTCTGCAGATGCTAAAAGGAGTGCGTCCAGTTACCACTTCACTTTAAATTGGTTTAAACACTTTTTATTTTGGTGTAATTGTTTAGAACTAGCGCAAGTACCCTCTTTTCTATACTAAGCTAATTAGTTTTGTATGACTTGAACCTTACAAAGCGCATCAGTATAATGTAGTTCTTTTTCTGAATGTCTAACAGTCGGTAACACTTTATTAGACCTCTCCATTCTGCACGTAGGCTTACAGGTTCAGAATCTGTTGTTTGATGTTGCTCTGTAAAGCATCTTTATTGCATCTAAAAGGAAACATTTCAATATGAAAATTGTGTTTTTTATAAAATGATTGTACTTGTTTTTAAAAGGATATTAAACACATTTGGGATTTAAAAAAAATGATGTTTTTTGTCTCCTTTTCCTTTAATTTAATTCTGGATAATAGTGAGCTTTTCGATTCTTGTTAAAAGTGGATACTCCAGGCTTAAAGGGACAGTTTACCACCCAAAATGCTCCCATTTCAAACCTGTTTTAGTGTATTAAATTGTTTACAAGTAACTTGTTTACTCTAATTTTAGCATTTGAAATTGCTGATTTAACCTGTGGTATCCCCACCTATACTGAAAGTTTTTATAGTGGAGTTCAGACTATTGACAAGCCTAAGTAAACACAGCCAGCAGTGGGAAATTACACTCCCAGTGGGATGCATGATAGTTTAGTAATACAATAATTTTCCAGTGTTCTCTCTAAATATTGAGCTTAGGTTTACAAACAAATATAAGATAAGGAAGCAAGTGTGTGTACAGAAAGTGATAACATAATGAGATATGTTATTACCTGAAGCTCAACCCATTGTAATAGGTGGTTGTTTCAAAGCACAAAGCCAGATATTTCATATACACAAATCAATCTGAAAATGCAATTTCTCATACATGTTATACTCTGCAGCTGGTCATTGGAAATACATTAAGGGAATGCTACATTTCACAGTGATTGGTTGTACATTCAAGTATCCCATTTTTTCACCATCACTAATTTGACCTAGGTTACAAGCTACCCATTGCTTGTATCAACAATTAGACAAATAATATAATTTAAAATGTATTTGAATATAATTTTTAGGGTAATCTTTGCGTTGAATACATCGTTCTATCAAGCCTTTATTTAAAAGGAGTGATTACAGACGGACAGGTTTGCAAGAAGATGCTTTACGTGATGAAATGTAGCTTTCTTGTGCCATGCAGGCTTTGCTAAAGCACAACCATTTGTGTCAATTACCACAAACAAGCGAGTGTCAGGCTGATTAATTTCGCCACTTCAGAGGTAGTGAAGAGGTGAAAGAAGCATTTTTTTTGCATTTTCAGGCTCCCTCATGCATCTGCTCCCCAAAACCTCAAAACCTGCTGTGACGATTAAGCCTTTCCACTGAGCCGTCACTATGGTGGGGAGAGTATGGGCATGAAGGGGTTAATAGCACTCAGCCACTGGTTTCCCTTACCTTTATCTCTACAAAGGACCTAAAGGGACACCAAATTAACCCCCAAATCCTGACAACACCACCCCAGTTTAACAATTGCTGCCACCACCAAGTATTTTGAATAAGGGTGTCTTGGAAACCGAATAACTCACTTAACTAACTATTGGGTAACGTGACTTTAACCTTGTCTCTTCAGAGTATGAATTCAGATATTAGAGCCCAAAGACAGAATTAGATTTTCTATATGTTTAATAACAAAATACAAATTACACAGTGCCAAATTACAAAAACATTCAAAATAACAAGATATATGCAAAGATATAAACTAAAATGGGACATAAAATGAACACAAGATCTAAACTTTCAACAGATTATAAAGTTCCTGTAGATATGTGGAGAACTCACTTGATGTTACTGCTTCAGTCCCAGGCAAGTTCTGACTAAGTTTTCTGTTACATTCAATTATATCTCAGTCTGCCTTTGTCTCTTAAAGGACCAGTCAATACAGTAGATTTGCATAATCAACAAATGCATGATACGAAGACAATGCAATAGCACATTCAGGCCCATTTATCAAGCTCCGTATGGAGCTTGAAGGGCCGTGTTTCTGGCGAGTCTTCAGACTCGCCAGAAACACAACTTATGAAGCAGCGGTCTAAAGATCGCTGCTCCATAACCCTGTCCGCCTGCTCTGAACAGGCGGACAGGAATCGCCGGACATCAACCCGATCGAATACGATCGGGTTGATTGACAGCTCCCTGCTGGCGGCCGATTGGCCGCGAGTCAGCAGGGGGCGGCGTTGCACCAGCAGCTCTTGTGAGCTGCTGGTGCAATGTTAAATGCGGAGAGCGTATTGCTCTCCGCATTTAGCGAGGTCTTGCGGACCTGATCCGCAGTGTCGGATCAGGTCCGCAAGCCCTTTGATAAATGGGCCTGTTAGTCTGAACTTCAAATGAGTAGTAGATTTTTTAAAATAAATGGCAAAGTTATGTCTATTTCCACTCCCCATGTATCATGTGACAGCCATCAGCCAATCACAAATGCATATATGTATATGCTGTGAATTCTTGCACATGCTCAGTAGGAGCTGGTGACTCAAAAAGTGTAAATATTAAAAGACTGTGCACATTTTGTTCATGGAAGTAAATTGGAAAGTTGTTTAAAATTGCATTCTGAATCTGAATCATGAAGTTTAATTTTAACTTGAGTGTCCCTTTAAGACCACCGCCCATGTGTTAATTTACGATTAACTAAATTCCAAGGCAAACCATGGTACAAGAGAAAGGGGGGTCTTAAGACCACTGCGTTCCTTAACACACACAGATGTTACACAAAGAAAGAATATTTCATATTAACATGGCAATGCTGAGATCACAATACCACCTCTGCTGGATGCTAATCCAGGTATTAACTTCTCCTTATCAGTGTATCATGACACCTGCAAATGGCACTAAATACATTTTGCCATTAGTGTTTAATGTTCCTTAAGTAAAGCAGCATTTTCTTGTCAGGCTGTCAGTCACATCCCTCTCCATCAGTAGAAGGGAGATATAAGGCCTTGGGTTCTCCATAGAAAACTTTGCCAGTTGGGTGGCATTATGAAGTAGCCAGATGGGGGCAGTATAATACATATATCTAACTATCTAAAGCACAAATTAATTGCATAATTTAACATATATTTATTGAATTTAACATTCAAAATGTTTAATTTTTTCTAATATTAGCCAGGTGGTTTACCCACTAATAAGGTCCTGGGGAGAACACTGGGCCTTATGAGTCAGTGGACATTGATAATGCTTTATTATTCTCAGTTGGCATTAAAACAGCCTAAAGGGACAAAGTGCTCTAACATTTTCTCCCCTATAGTGCTGGAGTGTATTAAATTGTTTTCAAACAAAGCTTTTATGTTTATTTTGCCATTTTAAATAGCTGATTTCACCTGTTAAAGCCATCACCTATACAGAAAAAAGGAACACTGCAGTATTCTATATAGAAAAGCTATGTAAACAAGAGACAGCAGTACAAAATCAACATCCCCATGGATGGTTGTTCCTAGTGCTTGGAATACAATGAACTCTTATCAGTTACTTGCTGCGTCTATTGTCTGTCTGATGTTTTGGTTATACCAGTTGCAGAACATTAATGGAAATTGCACGGTTTATTCTAGCAACTGAAAATGAAATGCCAGTAGCAAATCATTAAGTTGGCAATATGATGCACTGATTTGCCCTCACTAAATGTGCTGATTTGTGAGTTAATACAATTTACTGAGCACCCCCGTTCTGTTGCTCCGTCCTACATTTTTCAGGCAGTTTTGCACCAATCAGAAACTTGTCCATATACACATGACAGGGTGAGCATTACCCAAGTGTATTTTACATTTTGTACGTTACATTTCCTTTTAGGACACCAGAATTTTTCTGTTTATTTCCATGTGCACTCACTCATTGATGCCTTTTTTGTTGTTCTGTGATTAGTTCAAAGTGTTTGTCAATCACAGCTGAAAAGCTATTTACCTGCACTAGGAAGACCCGTCAAGCTTCAAACTCCTAATACAAAATGCAGAAAATAAAGTAGTTAAACAAATGCCAACATTTAGCTACAACACAAACACTCCTGTTTAATATCTTTTTAGCATATTTGTAGGCAAAAATGCTCTGCATGTTTAAATGCTGATCGTTCTTATGTCTGAATACAATGTGCTAATGTTTCTCTCGGTAAAGAGTTTATCTTGGTGTTTCTGTGACCGTCAATCAGTTTTTAGGCAGCGTGATTGGCTATTTGTCTCCTCGTTAGGGTTACGTGAGTCAGCAGGGGCCGCGAGTCAGCAGGGGGTGGCGTTGCACCAGCAGCTCTTGTGAGATGCTTATGCAATGTTAAATGCGGAGAGCGTATTGCTCTCTGCATTCAGCAAGGTCTTGCGGACCTGATCCGCACTGTCGGATCAGGTCCGCAAGACCTTTAATAAATAGGCCCCCATAGGTGTTATCTTTTCATAGTCTTTTTACTACAGATAGCTGCTTTCTTGCTGAGATTAAAATCTTGTTCAGCCAGTGATATTTCCCCCCATCAGTTTAATAATATCTTGCAGAACTTGAAATCCTGCCATCTGACCACAGATGCTATCCTGGCAGGAGGGACTGGCAGGTCCTCTAAAAGAGGAAGTTGTCTTCCTCTCATCTGCTTGCTCCACTGGAAGTGAATTGATTTTGTAATGCAGAGGTCCAAATGTACAATAGCAGATTATAAAACAAAGGAATAATAAATTCACACTTTTGCAGCCCACTAATACTGTTTAATGCATGCTTAGAGTGATGAGAAACGCTGTATATTAAACCCGTGATTTGCTCTTGGTTAATCATTGCTACATATGAGAATTATAGTTTAAACATGTTGATAGATTTGTTTTAGCTAATTTTATTGTGTGAGTTGCTTTTATCTAGAGATCTATTAATTGAGACTGTTTATATGCTTGATTAAAATGAAATATAATTGTTTTTATATTGGTATAGTATTAGAACTATACTGCAGAATATCTAAATGCAAAATATGTGTTAGCATCATTAAGACTCCAATTTTGTAAACACAATTTGCAAATCCAGAGCGGTCTACAAATTCTGTTCTCCTTTCAAAAGCCCTTTGTGTATATTTCCAACCTCTCTTTGCTATGGCTAATCAGAGGCCAGATGTAAATTAACTTGTTTACTGCTCTAAGTAATCACAACATGACATGCAGCAGAGTCAGACAAACTCCAACATATATAAGTATGCTGGGAGCATTTCAACAAGGGAAAATAAATAACACATTCCTTTTTCAGTTCCTAATTAAACATGTTGTGGGATATTTGATTTTAATTTTTAACTTAAAAGATTTTTCTTTCCTTAGACATGGAGAGTCCACAGCGTCCTTCCAATTACTAGTGGGAATATCACTCCTGGCCAGCAGGAGGAGGCAAAGAGCACCACAGCAAAGCTGTTAAGTGTCACTTCCCTTACCCATAACCCCCAGTCATTCTCTTTGCCTCTGTCAATGGAGGAGGTGAAGTTTGGTGTCTGAAGATATTGATTTCTTTTTTCGATACTTTTCCCTGCAACCAAGGATTTCGGTTTAGCTGTGTCCACATCAATCTCTTGAGTAAGAGTAGTGGTGGCTTTTAAGCAGTAAGGAAGTGGTGAGGTGGTTCTTACTTTGGTTTCCTAACATTTTGCTGCCCTAGTCATAGAAAGCCAGAGTTGGTTACTCTTTTCTTTCTTTTTCAACAGATCTCTTCCTACCGGACAGCTAGACTGCAGGTAAGTTATTTTGTCTTCTAGGTACTAGAGACTTGCATTTCAGGAGATTTTTAAGGTTGCAGTATATTGGGACATAATTAAGCCTTTATTCAGGATTTAATTTGGCAGGGGGCAGGCACATAGTGTATGTGGAGACTAGGGGGTATATTTATCAATGGTCTGGCGGACCTGATCCGACAGTGCGGATCAGGTCCGCCAGACCTCGCTGAATGCGGAGAGCAATACGCTCTCTGTATTCAGCATTGCACCAGCAGCTCTTGTGAGCTGCTGGTGCAACGTCGCCCCCTGCAGATTCACGGCCAATCGGCCACCAGCAGGGAGGTGTCAATCAACCCGATCGTACTCGATCGGGTTGATTTTCGGCGATGTCTGTCTGCCTGCTCAGAGCAGACGGACAGGGTTATGGAGCAGCGGTCTGGCGAGCCTGCAGTGTTTCTGGCGAGTCTGCAGGCTCGCCAGAAACACAGGCCCTCAAGCTCCATTTGGAGCTTGATAAATGGCCCCATGGGGTTAATATTCCCTTTGTATATGGAAGGTTTTTTCCTCTGTGGGACTTTGTCAGCATAAGAAAGGATCTGTGTCTTTTTTTATAAAGGCTTAGTTGTGTGATGGGCTTATAATTTTTCACTGTGCTGATTTTATTTTATTAGTCAGTTTTAAACGGGCTGTTGCAGAAAACGTCTGTGATATTTCACCTCCGATATTTCTAGGCAGTAGGAAACGAGCGCTTTTAGTTGCTACACAGTTTCTTTTCTCTGCCGATCATGTGACTTCTCTCTCATCCGTTTAGATATCGGAGCGGAGCGTCGTCACTTCTTTTCAGCATCTTCTGTTGTTGGCTCTGCAGTTCGATAGCTGAAGGAGTTGTTTTGACAGCAAAATTGTTGGAGGTTATTACTGTAGGGCACCTCAGTCTGTTATTTTTATCTAGGCATTCAAATTGTTTTAGCTGTACCGCTTTGAGAATATAAAGACTTTTTTAAAGGGACAGTAGTCCTTTCGCAAAATATTTATGGGGAATTTGTTTTTGACTAATTATGGATATGGATCAAGAGTCTTTGTCCTGTGATAGATGCTTATTATGCCTAGAGTCGCAAATTGTTTTGCCTATGTAATTTTGTACTACATGTTTAGCTAGAACGCTAGAAGGTAAAAAATAAAAATTTGCCCGCTGAGCCCAAATGTCTCTCAGGATGATGGTGCTCAGGCAATGCCACAGTTTTCTCCGCAAACATCCAAAGCCTCAATGGTGTTACATACAGTGCCCTGCAGTTCCTTTCAGCCTCTTAGAGGAGTTTATTTGCCATCAGATTTTGCTGCTCAAATATCCTTTGCAATATCTGCTTTATCTGCTTTTCCCATGATGGGGAAGCACAAGAGGAAATCTAAAAAAATTTCAGAGTGTAAGGTGTCTGTTCCGTCTGCTGCTACGCAGGTTACCCTTCCTCATAAGTCTGATGAGGAGTATACCTCGGTAGCCTCTGAGGGTGAAATCTCAGATTCGGACAGTATAAGTCCTTTGTCTGATGCTGAAGAAGTAAACTTCATGCAGCGTCGCCCGCAAAATCCTCCACCAACTGTTTTTACGCAATTTTGGTATTACATATACGGCGTAGCATACAAATTACGCGCGTATATTTCACCCGTATTTTTGTCTCCCATAGATTAACATAGAACAGCCGCGCAATTTGGTATTCAATATACAGCGTAAGGACTTAAGTGCGCAGAATTCAGAAAATCTACTCCATTCTCATCTCTCCACATATTGCAGGCGCAGCAACCCTTGCACTGACTAAAAAAGCAACGTAACTCCCTGGAAGCCTTAACAAGCACATATATTTAAGCAGTATCTCAAATAGGGACAGTATACTATGATATTGTTTTGTTCTTTGAAGCCACAACCTAATCAAATTAATTGAGCTTGTAGGTATAATCCGATCTCATTACTTTATCACATTGTGTACATAGACTTGCTTATTTACTTTATATCTGTTCTTAAAACAATCACCAATACTTGGAGGAGAGAACAATGGGAAATCATAATTGTATTACCTTTATCTCTTTAGGACCCACTGGAGTGTAATTTATTCTAATATTAACACAGCTTGGCATTAATGCCAAAATATATAAAGGAACAGTCAAGTCCAAAGAAAACCTTCTTGTTTCAAATAGGGCATGTTATTTCAAACAACTTTCCAATTTGATTCTAACACCAATTTTGCTTTGTTCTCTTGGTATTCTTAGTTGAAAGCTAAACCTAGGATGGCTTATATGATAATTTATGAGACCTTGAAGGCCGCCTCTTTGCAATTGTGTCAAACCAATCACAAACAACACAACCTCTCACCTGCAGCCTTAAAACACCTGATAGTGCACACCCTATCAGTAATATCACTATTATATATACCCATGTGTCAATTTATATTGGATGTGAGATACATTGATTTAAATCTTAGAAGTGAATATTACTATATGTACCCTTTATAAACAACTATGTGGATGTGAGTTATAGTACAAGAATATGTCATAAATATGATATTACCTGTTTTTATTGTCATTTCCACACAGGTCATATTATATGTTTTAACAATATTAGTGTAATAAAACACACCTCACATGTATGTGTATGACAAGTACATGGTAAATAACAGAGGACAAGGTATATGGTGAACTATAATAATATTTATTTATTTTTTGGCTTCTTGGATGAGGGAGCTGAGGTCACTGTAGTGGATTTCCTTGTTCTCCTGGTTTTAGAAGATTCTGGTGTTTCTGCTGGTGTGCTGGCCTCAGATGATAGGCTGGAGGCAGTGTCCTGCTGGTGTGCTCAACCAACACAACCAAGAGTTGATTTTGTTCTCTCCATCTATTGTCCATTTGCATCTGCATATCAGACAGAATTTGCATCATCTGTGACTGGTTCTGAACACTTGCACTTCGCTCTGTAGCTGCCATGTCCCTCTGCAGCTCTATGCTACATTGTTGTATCCTCTCTTGGCTCCTGATAAACCTTTCTTGGTTCCTGAAGAACCTCTCTTGGCCTCTTTGTATGCTCTCGGTGCTTGTTATGAGCCTCCTCTTGAGTGCAATTTATTCCTCACCCAGGGGAGAATACAATGCATCCACAGGCTCTTGAGCAGTAGGGCTTCTAGTTGCTTGTGGGGCAGGGTCACCTGCATCTGCTGGTTCTTGTGGGGTAGGGTCACCTGCATCTGCTGGTTCTTGTGGGGCAGGTGACCCTGCATCTGATGATGCTTGAGGTGCAGCTGTAGTTTCTGCTATATTTCCATCTGCAGATGGTGCAGCTCATCCAAGTGATGAGGATGGTGGAGCTTCTCCAATTGATGAGGATGGTGGACCTCGTCCAAGTGATGAGGATAGTGGACCTCGTCCAAGTGATGAGGATGGTGGACCTTGTCCAAGTGATGAGGATGGTGGAGCTCTCATGGTTGATTGATAGTCCCACTGATGACCAGTGTGTGACCACTCAGCCTGTCCAATTGGCACTTCTTGTGACATAGTCTGTGGGTAAAATCCATGACTGCCATGAGAATGTGTTGTGGGGGGGGGGGGTAAATACACGGACACTTAGTTGCTGTCTTCGCTCCCCCTCAAAGGATATTCCTCTGGCCAGGAATCTTGCCAGGGGTCATATGGCAATGGTGGTGGCATCACTCCCGGCTCCTCAACTAAAGCCATCCAACCATGCTCATGCCTGGGAGCATACTGTTCTTGTGGTTGCCTGAAGACTGGTGGTGGTGGTGGTGGCATGGATGTTTGTATCCTTGTGATAGGAGGTTCTGTGGAGGAGTCGAAGGATGAGAGGGATTAGTACAGTAAGATATATGTCCATGTGGGCATACAATGTACATTGATACATGCTAGGGCCTATACTGATTCTCATATCAAACTCTATAACATGCATGTTCACATTGTGAGTTGTTTTCTGATTGATTTGAATATGAGCAGTATACAGGGATGTGTTTCATACAATAGTTATGTGTCCATTCACACATAATGGCCTGTGTTACTCTGAGACATGTTAGTATTGCACTATTCCACCTCATATCATGAATTGCATTGTGTTAAGTAGCAGTAATGTCAAGTATAATTGTAGATGTTTTTGTTAGTATGCCAAATACCATGCTCCTCATTGTGTACATGAATGTGTGATATTATAGGATGTTATATCTCAAATACATATAATACTGGTGTGTGGGATGTTACTCACCAGCATGATGTGCTGTGGTTGCAGCCCATGAGTCACGAGCCCCTGGAAGTCCAGAAACTGCTGTGATACTCAGGGACCTGCGTATCATCTCCTGCCAGGTGTTATACACTATATCCAGGGATGGACCATTGCCTGTTCCCTTCTGGTGCATAGCTTCCTGCCCCATCTTTTCTTTGACCCGCCTCTTGCAGTCATTCCAACGCTTTTTCAGGCCCTCAACAGTCCTCCTCTGCAGGGCCACACTGTTGATGGCATCCTCAACTGCCAACCATGCCGTTTTTTTCTTTTTCGCATTGCCTTTGCCCTTCTCCTGCCCGAAGAGGTCAATATAATTGTCCATGATGGCCTGGACAAGAGCAACATTTTCAGCAAATGAGAAGTTGGGACATCTCAACCTCTCATCCTCCATGGACACTTGACTTCCTACCTGTGATGTCCCTGGTGTGGGTTCCTCCCTATCCTCTCCCTCCTCCCCCCTTTTGTCCCCATGTGCACCCTCTGTCCCTCTCCTAGATGTGCCTGCTCTCTGTGGCTCTCGGGCATCTCCCCTCCCATCATCCCTTCTGGCTCTCCCTCTCCCCACTCCACTTACTCCCTGACGGGGGGCCCACTGCTCCTCCTCCCCTCTCCTATACTCCTCTCCCCTCCTCCCCTGTCCCGTCCTCCCTACCTCTCCCTGCCATCCTCACACTAAATCACACTACACACACTCACAATCATTTCCAGTTCAATCACACACAATCACAACCAAACACTCAGCCTATCACACTGTAAAAATAAAATAAAATATGTGTGAGGTGTTAGAAAAAAAAAGTGTGGTGCATTTGTATATGTATGTATGCAAATGTGTGCAATATGTAAGAATATGTGTAAGTGTACAAGCTTACTCAACAACAATGCGACCTAACTAACTCCTCTGTTTGCGCCTCTCTCTCTACTCTGACTAATCCTCCACTCCAGTGTAGTGTGTTGTAGCTCAATGAACAATCCAAACACACTGAAGAAAATGGCTGCTGCGCATGGGTTTATATATGAATTTTGAATAGCATAATTACGTGTCACATTTTTATTTGAAACCGGTTTCATTTTTACGAGTGTTAGCCTAATTTGCATAAAACTACTCTTTCTTGACACTTTCCGTGGACATAATACTGGCGTAAGTTACTTGCGACAACTAAAAGGTGTATTTGCGCACATTTCAGTTGATCGCCAGTTTTTCCTACTTACGACAGTCTATCATCTAGCAGCGCCCTATATGTAATACCCCGATGTGAGAGGTGAAATTACGGGCAGCGCTGGTTTCAACGATTGCAGCATCTTATTGGTGCGATGCCTTGTCTGAATTAATTTTAGAAGAAACTCTGTTGGAGGAGATCCAAGATAGGTTTAAGGCTCTCAAATTAGCCAATTCTTTTATCTCTGATTCTAACATGCAAATCATTAGACTGGGAGTCAAGATGTCTGGCTTCACTATTCTAGCCCGTAGGGCCCTGTGTCTTAAATCCTGGTCAGCTGATGTTACCTCTAAGTCTAAGCTCCTGACGCTTCCTTACAAGGGTAAGACCTTGTTTGGGCCTGGTCTGGCAGAAATAATTTCTGATATTACGGGTGGAAAAGGGTCTTTTCTACCACAAGACAAGAAGAACAGACCTAAAGGACGTCAGAGTAATTTTCGTTCCTTTTCGTAACATCAAAGGTCAAAAGTCTTCCTCTCCCTCTTCCAAGCAGGAGCAGTTAAAGTCTTCTTGGAGACCCGATCAGTCTTGGAACAAGGGGAAATGATCAAAGAAACCCTCGGCTGAGTCTAAGTCAGCATGAAAGGTCTGCTCCCGGTCCGGGATCGGATCAAGTGGGAGGCAGACTTTCCCTGTTTTGTCAAGCATGGATTTGAGATGTCCCAGATCCTTGGGCTGTGGACATAGTATCTCCGGGTTACAAAATAGAATTCAAATCTTATCCTCCCAAGGGCAGATTTCTCCTCTCAAGGTTATCTGCGGATCAGGTAAAAAGAAAAGGCATTCTTAAAGTGCGTTCAGGACCTCTCTTCATTGGGAGTAATTGTTCCAGTTCCAGTAAAAGAACAGGGTCTAGGATTTTATTCAAATCTGTTTGTGGTTCCCAAAAAAGAGGGAACTTTTCGGCCCATTTTAGACCTAAAGTGTCTCAACAAGTTTCTCAGGGTTCCATCCTTCAAAATGAAAACCATTAGTTCCATTCTTCCCTTTGGTCCAAGAAGGTCAGTTCATGGCGACCATAGACCTGAAGGATGCGTTCAGGACCTCTCTTCATTAGGAGTAATTGTTCCAGTTCCAGTAAAAGAACAGGGTCTAGGATTTTATTCAAATCTGTTTGTGGTTCCCAAAAAAGAGGGAACTTTTCGGCCCATTTTAGACCTAAAGTGTCTCAACAAGTTTCTCAGGGTTCCATCCTTCAAAATGAAAACCATTAGTTCCATTCTTCCCTTTGGTCCAAGAAGGTCAGTTCATGGCGACCATAGACCTGAAGGATGCCTATCTTCATGTTCCCATCCACAGGGATTATCACCAGTTCCTGAGATTTGCTTTTCAAGACAAGCACTTTCAGTTTGTTGCTCTTCTGTTTGGCCTTGCCTCAGCTCCCAGAATTTTCTCAAAGGTTCTGGGAGCTCTCTTGGCAGTTGTCAGGTCTCGAGAATTGTGGTTGACTCTTATTTGGATGACATAATGGTTGAGGCACCAACTTTTCAACAAGCAAACTTGCATACAGAGATCTTGTTGTCTTTTCTACGTTCCCACGGTTGGAAATCTGGAGAAGAGTTCACTTGTTCCAGCTACAAGGGATTGCTTCTTAGGGGCAATCATAGATTCCCTATCCATGATGATTTTTTTGACGGAGGTCAGAAAATCAAAACTTTTCTCCTCTTGCGTCTCTCTACAGTCTACTGTTCCTCCATCAGTGGCTCAGTGTATGGAGGTAATTTGTCTGATAGTCGCTTCCTTTTTTTTGTTTTTTCTTCAAAATTTTTATTGAACAAGATTGTCATATAACAAAGTTAGGCATAAAGTGGAAGTATGTAAAGTAAGTACATAAATACATGGTAAATACAGTTTTTAATGAGATACTATATTCCCTTATATTGAAAGACTGATCAAAGTATAATTCCCCCATATTGAAATATATCGTCCGCTCTTGAAATGCTTTTCACAGAAAAGGATTGGGTAGGGGTGTGTGAGCGGGAAAAAAGGGCCACTTTTAGACCTGTTATCTGAAATTGAGCGATATAATGATAAGGGAGCCATCATTGCTGATAATTTGAGTTAAAGGGACACTGAACCCAATTTTTTTATTTCATGATTCAGATAGAGCATGAAATTTTAAGCAACTTTTTAATTTACTCCTATTTTCTTCATTCTCTTGCTATCTTTCTTTTAAAAGCAGGAATCTAAATCTTAGCAGCCAGCCCATTTTAGGTTCAGCACCATGGATAGTGCTTGCTTATTGGAGGCTGACATTAAACACCAATAAGCAAGCATAACCCAGGTTCTCAACCAAAAATGGTCCGGCTCCAATGCATCACATTCCTGCTTTTTAAATAAATATAGCAAGAGAACGAAGAAAATTAATAATAGGAGTAAATTAGAAAGTTGCTTAAAATTGCATGCTCTATCTGAATCATGAAAGAAAACATGTGGGTTTATAGTCCCTTTAAGCAAATTAATTAAAATGTAAGTACTAATATCTCTATGGGGAACAAGGAGAGGAAAAGAGGAGAGCCTAGTAATATGTAGTTTTAGATATACCTCTAAATCCAGCAAACAAACAATTATTATTGCAGATACACTAAAATACATAACATCCCTGAGTCTGCAGGTATATAATATATGTTAAGAAACACTGAAGGGTACAAGAACTCCAAATAACAGACACTCTAGTGAGCAGGTTATTACTTAGTATTGTGAAGCGCCGTCCCGGCTGCAGACAGCACCCCACCAGAATAGGTTGAGTTGGAGTGCTCTTTTAAAAGTCCCTACCTGCTATGTGAGGTAGTTGAACCCCCAGTACCGCACCAGAAACTGTATAATATATGCAGTGATTTAAGGGATCAACTTGAACTGCTTTGAACACCCTCACATTATACAAGCATAACAAATGCTATGCCATATGGTGAAGTATACTACTGAGTCAGGTTAGGCAATAGAAGTAAAGGGGAAAATGTTCTACTTATTATTATATTAGGGTATAATTCACAAGGGTCTGTATTAAAGCCTCCAAAGTTTAGAATTAAATGGGATTGAAGCACATATTTACTGCCTATTAGAGGCTAACACCTAGATACTTAAATATAAATGATCTTGCTTATAGGTATGAAGTTGTTTGTAAGGACTTAGGGAACAGATAGTACTATAAATATGAATACTAGAAGTTCTGAATTAGGAGGGGAGCCATGGAGGTACCTACAAAAATAATAATTCACTATTCATAACATATAAACCGATACAGGTTTGGCTTAAGTACAACAGAAAAACATATATGTATTATCTGCTCATTAAAGAGAAAAAGCATGTGGATGACAAAATGCACTTAAGTCCGCTGGAGCCAACAGGTATAAGCAATGCATGGGGACAAAATGTCTAGGTGGACATCTGGAGTGATCTGTATCTATTATCTAAGTCTCAGACGTAGAGTCTTCATGAACATATTAGTGTAGTCACTTGCACCAAGTTCTATTTTAAATAATAGTAGGAGCTCACACTGACTTTACTCAAGCTGAGTCCTGAATATTAGAACTCGCTTCTCCCCCATTGCACTCTTGTTCTCTCTCAAAAGTATGGAGCCTATTCCTCCGGTGTCAGTTGAAAACAAATAGATCTCACAATACCTAGAAGAACCGTCTCCATTGGTGAACAGCAGCTGGTTCTATCCCACTCCAAGTCGGAAAAGCAGGTGGGCATTAGCTGGATTGTGATGCTCTTTATGATAACTCTGCCTGCCAAGAGTCACCAGGGGTCCACCTACATGTACATATCTCTGCATCCCAGTAGTGTGGTAGAGCCCATCACCTTCCGTCTTATGAGTGTCCAGAAGAGGGAGATTCTGGTAAGCAAGGCCAACCACATTCTTTAGACTAGACAACATTGGCACATATGTTTTAATAGGAACCCTTTTCCGATTCCTGGTGTTAGGTGCTGTGGTAGGGTAGGAGGCACAAATTAAAAAAATTATCTTCCAAATTGTTAGGCGATGGCTTCATCATAATGAGACTTTGGTGTATGATCAGCTCCCGATCGGCATCAGACTTTTGCCCATGCGCCAGGTCTCCCAATGACGTTGGATCTGCTCTCCGGTGTGCCACCATTGTCAGAGAAAAACTATCACAACACTTCCCCAACGGCTCACTTGTCCTCACTGACCGAACGACATGCATAGGTCTTGGCATTAGAAGTAAGTTGCATAACTCATGCTTTAGGCTATTATAGTGGTTTTCTATTAACTGTGTCATCTTTTCTTTCCTCCATATTATGAGCAGGTTTTAATCGGCTCCACAATGTTAACGCTTGTTTACAGGATAGATGGTTCCTTCTGTGCGGAAATAGGAAGGTCTCAGATGTGGTAGTTAAAAACTACCTTGTAACCCAGAGTCTGGGGGGGGGATTCATGCGGTAGCCCCAGACACGCGGTAAGCTGAATGTAGTACTCCAAGCTTCAGGAACTAGGCAGATGCTGGTCCGCGTGGCTTTCCAAAGAGCATAGGCCAGGGTTGCCCTAGAAAATCAGCTCGAGGACCTTGCTAGCATATAGCTATGTATATCCTCTCTTGTTGAAGTACAGTTGGCTTGATAATTGTATTAATTCCTGGGGTAAGATAAGTTTACGGCCAGGAGCTTCACTGAGACGCGTCCTGCCGCTTTGGAAGTTGGCTCTGCCCCCCGGACATCATTCCTTTTGCTCAATTCCGTTTGAGAGCTCTGCAGTTATGCATGCTCAGACAAAGGAATGGAGATCATTCAGATCTGTCTCAGAGTATAGATCTGGATCAGTTGACAAGAGACTCTCTCTCATGGCTGGTTTCTCAGGATCATCTGTCTCGGGGCACATGCTTCTGAAGATCCTCCTGGGTAATCGTGACCACGGACGCCGAGCAGTTTGGTACTCGTCAAAGGCGCAGGGACTATGGACTCGGGAGGAGTCTGCTCTCCCCATAAACATCTTGGAGTTGAGAGTGATCTACAATGCTCTGATGGCTTTGCCTCAATTGTCCTTGGCCCGGTTTATCAGGTTCCAATTGGACAACATCACCTCAGTAGCTTACATCAACCACCAGGGAGGAACTCGGAGTTCCTTAGCCATGAAGGAGGTGGCTCGGATTATTCAGTGGGCGGAAGCTCACAATTGTTGTCTATCAGCCATCTACATTCCAGGAGTGGACAACTAGGAGGCGGATTTCCTGAGCAGACAGACATCTCATCCCGGAGAGTGGGCTCTCCATTCAGAGGTGTTCTCCAGGTTAACCCTCAAGTGGGGGTTGCCAAAGTTGGACCTGATGGTGTTTCAGCAGAACGCCAAGCTTCCAATGTACAGTTCATGGTCAAGAGATCCGCAGGCCGCTCTGATAGATGCTTTGGCGGTTCCTTGGGATTTCGGTCTAGCATACCTGTTTCCTCTGTTTGCGCTCCTTATTATGAGTCATTGCTCGTATCAAACAGGAGAGAGCGTTGGTAATTCTAATAGCCCCTGCAGGGCCTCACAGGATCTGGTTTGCAGACCTAGTGAAGATGTCATCTCTTCCACCCTGGAGGTTACGTCTGAGGTAGGACCTTCTAATTCAGGATCCATTCCTCCATCCGAATCTTGTTTCTCTGAAGCTGACTGCTTGGAGATTGAACGCTTAGTTCTGGCTAAGCGTGGGTTTTCCAGGTCTGTCATTGATACTTTGATTCAGGCTCGCAAGCCTGTAACGCGTTAAATTTACCATAGGGTATGGCGTAAATACCTTTATTTGTGTGATTCAAAGGGCTACTCTTGGAGTAGGGTCAGGATTCCTAGGATTTTGTCTTTTCTCCAGGAAGGTCTCTAGAAAGGGTTGTCAGTCAGTTCTCTGAAGGGTCAGATTTCTGCTCTATATATTCTTTTACATAAGCATCTGGCTGATGTGCCAGATGTTCATTCTTTTTGTCAGGCCCTGGTCAGAATCAGGCCTGTGTTTAAACCTGTTGCTCCTCCTTGGAGCCTTAACCTTGTTCTTAAAGTTTTGCAGCAGGCTCCGTTTGAGCCAATGCATTCCATAGATATTAATCTGTTATCTTGGAAGGTTTTGTTTCTTATTGCTATCTCTTCTGCTTGAAGAGTTTTGGAACTCTTGGCTTTGCAGTGTGATTTGCCTTGCCTTATGTTTCATGCGGATAAGGCGGTTCTTCGTACTAAATCGGGGTTTCTACCTAAAGTGGTTTAGGATAGAAATATTAATCAGGAAATTGTTGTTCCTTCTCTCTGTCCTAATCCTTCTTCTCATAAGGAATGTCTGTTGCACAACTTGGATGTGGTGCGCGCTCTAAAATTTTA
Source organism: Bombina bombina (assembly GCF_027579735.1). Classification (NCBI taxonomy): domain Eukaryota; kingdom Metazoa; phylum Chordata; class Amphibia; order Anura; family Bombinatoridae; genus Bombina; species Bombina bombina. The sequence goes on from NC_069505.1 coordinate 251,108,174, forward strand.
TCTACAGGCTACTAAGGATTTTTGCCTGTCCTCTGTCAGAAGGCTACTGCTACTTCTCTTTCCCTATGGTTGAGAAGTATGATTTGTTTTGCTTATGAGACTGCTGGACAGCAGCCTCCTGAGAGTATTACAGCTAATGTCCAGCATTACAATGTCTCATCTTTGTGGGCTTTCAAAAATGAAGCTTCTGTGGAAAAGATTTGCAAGGCTGCAACTTGGTACTCTCTGCATACTTTTTCCAAATTCTACAAATTTTATATTTTTTGCCTCGGCTGAGTGTTCCTTTGGGAGAAAGGTTATTCAAGCAGTGGTGCCTTCTGTTAGGTTTGCCTGTCTTGTTCTCCCTCCCTATTCATTACGTGTCCTCTAGCTTGGGTATTGGTTCCCAATGTCTTAGGAAAGAAAATAAAATGTATGCTTACCTGATAAATTTCTTTCCGGACATGGAGAGTCCATGACCCCACCTGGTAATTTAGACAGAATTTTTTTTCTAAACCTCAGACACCTGTACACCGTTGTGTTATCTTCTTTTTCCATTTCCCTTCGGCTGAATGACAGGGGGTTATGGGTAAGGGAAGTGACACTTAACAGCTTTGCTTTGGTGCTTTTGCCTCCTCCTGCTGGCCAGGAGTGATATTCCCACTAGTTATTGGAATGACGTTGTGGACTCTCCATGTCTGGAAAGAAAGAAATTTATCAGGTAAGCATACATTTTTTTTTTTTATTTTTTTTTAAATGCCTAATTTCTTTTTTAAGGAGGTGAGATCCCACGAAAATTCTTACTTGTAGGAATTCATATCATGGCCACCAGGAGGAGGCAAAGACACCCCACACCAGAGCTTTAAGCATCCCTCCTACTTCCCATTTCCTCCCAGTAGTACCCCCAAAATCTGTTACACATCTACTACCTCCAAAAAACACCCATGCTATATTGTTTCTAAATTTCGTCCTGAGTTTAGAAATACCCAATGTTTACATGTTCTTAGCTTTATTTGCAGGTTATAGGGCAATAAGTACAAGTAGCACTTTGCTATTTCCAAACCATTTTTTTTTCTTCAAAATTAGCAATAGTTACATTGTAACACTGATATCTGTCAGGAATCCCTGAATATCCCTTGACATGTATACATTTCTCCAACATAGGTGTGTCCGGTCCACGGCGTCATCCTTACTTGTGGGATATTCTCTTCCCCAACAGGAAATGGCAAAGAGCCCAGCAAAGCTGGTCACATGATCCCTCCTAGGCTCCGCCTTCCCCAGTCATTCTCTTTGCCGTTGTACAGGCAACATCTCCACGGAGATGGCTTAGAGTTTTTTAGTGTTTAACTGTAGTTTTTATTATTCAATCAAGAGTTTGTTATTTTAAAATAGTGCTGGTATGTACTATTTACTCTGAAACAGAAAAGAGATGAAGATTTCTGTTTGTAAGAGGAAAATGATTTTAGCAACCATTACTAAAATCGAGGGCTGTTTCCACACAGGACTGTTGAGAGGAATTAACTTCAGTTGGGGGAACAGTGAGCAGACTTTTGCTGCTTGAGGTATGACACATTCTAACAAGACGATGTAATGCTGGAAGCTGTCATTTTCCCTATGGGATCCGGTAAGCCATTTTTATTACAGAAAGAAAAAAAGGGCTTCACAAGGGCTTTTAAGACTGTAGACATTTTCTGGGCTAAAACGATTTATATATAAGCATATTTTATACTCCATATCCTTGAGGAATTATTTTAATCTTGGGAACTATGTAAAATAACCGGCAGGCACTGTATTGGACACCTTATTCTCTAGGGGCTTTCCCTAATCATAAGCAGAGTCTCATTTTCGCGCCTCTATTGCGCACTTGTTTTTGGGAAGCATGACATGCAGATGCATGTGTGAGGAGCTCTGATACATAGAAAAGACTTTCTGAAGGCGTCATTTGGTATCGTATTCCCCTTTGGGCTTGGTTGGGTCTCAGCAAAGCAGATACCAGGGACTGTAAAGGGGTTAAATATAAAAACGGCTCCGGTTCCGTTATTTTAAGGGTTAAAGTTTCCAAATTTGGTGTGCAATACTCTTAAGGCTTTAAGACACTGTGGTGAAATTTTGGTGAATTTTGAACAATTCCTTCATACTTTTTCACAATTGCAGTAATAAAGTGTGTTCAGTTTAAAATTTAAAGTGACAGTAACGGTTTATTTTAAAACGTTTTTTGTACTTTGTTATCAAGTTTATGCCTGTTTAACATGTCTGAACTACCAGATAGACTGTGTTCTGAATGTGGGGAAGCCAAGGTTCCTTCTCATTTAAATAGATGTGATTTATGTGACACAAAATTTAGAGAAAATGATGCCCAAGATGATTCCTCAAGTGAGGGGAGTAAGCATGGTACTGCATCATCCCCTCCTTCGTCTACACCAGTCTTGCCCACACAGGAGGCCCCTAGTACATCTAGTGCGCCAATACTCCTTACTATGCAACAATTAACGGCTGTAATGGATAATTCTATCAAAAACATTTTAGCCAAAATGCCCACTTATCAGCGAAAGCGCGACTGCTCTGTTTTAGAAAATACTGAAGAGCATGAGGACGCTGATGATATTGGTTCTGAAGTGCCCCTACACCAGTCTGAGGGGGCCAGGGAGGTTTTGTCTGAGGGAGAAATTTCAGATTCAGGGAACATTTCTCAACATGCTGAACCTGATGTGATTACATTTAAATTTAAATTGGAACATCTCCGCGCTCTGCTTAAGGAGGTGTTATCTACTCTGGATGATTGTGAGAATTGGTCATTCCAGAGAAACTATGTAAAATGGACAAGTTCCTAGAGGTCCCGGGGCCCCCCGAAGCTTTTCCTATACCCAAGCGGGTGGCGGACATTGTAAATAAAGAATGGGAAAGGCCCGGTATACCTTTCGTCCCTCCCCCCATATTTAAAAAATTGTTTCCTATGGTCGACCCCAGAAAGGACTTATGGCAGACAGTCCCCAAGGTCGAGGGGGCGGTTTCTACTCTAAACAAACGCACCACTATACCTATAGAAGATAGTTGTGCTTTCAAAGATCCTATGGATAAAAAATTAGAAGGTTTGCTTAAAAAGATGTTTGTTCAGCAAGGTTACCTTCTACAACCAATTTCATGCATTGTTCCTGTCACTACAGCAGCGTGTTTCTGGTTCGATGAACTAGAAAAGGCGCTCAATAATAATTCTTCTTCTTATGAGGAGATTATGGACAGAATTCATGCTCTCAAATTGGCTAATTTTTTCACCCTAGACGCCACTTTGCAATTGGCTAGGTTAGCGGCGAAAAATTCTGGTTTTGCTATTGTGGCGCGCAGAGCGCTTTGGCTAAAATCTTGGTCAGCGGATGCGTCTTCCAAGAACAAATTGCTTAACATTCCTTTCAAGGGGAAAACGCTGTTTGGCCCTGACTTGAAAGAGATTATCTCTGATATCACTGGGGGCAAGGGCCACGCCCTTCCTCAGGATAGGTCTTTCAAGGCCAAAAATAAACCTAATTTTCGTCCCTTTCGCAGAAACGGACCAGCCCCAAGTGCTACGTCCTCTAAGCAAGAGGGTAATACTTCTCAAGCCAAGCCAGCCTGGAGACCAATGCAAGGCTGGAACAAAGGAAAGCAGGCCAAGAAACCTGCCACTACTACCAAGACAGCATGAGATGTTGGCCCCTGATCCGGGACCGGATCTGGTGGGGGGCAGACTCTCTCTCTTCACTCAGGCTTGGGCAAGAGATGTTCTGGATCCTTGGGCACTAGAAATAGTCTCCCAAGGTTATCTTCTGGAATTCAAGGGACCTCCCCCAAGGGGGAGGTTCCACAGGTCTCAATTGTCTTCAGACCACATAAAAAAACAGGCATTCTTACATTGTGTAGAAGACCTGTTAAAAATGGGAGTGATTCATCCTGTTCCATTAGGAGAACAAGGGATGGGGTTCTACTCCAATCTGTTCGTAGTTCCCAAAAAAGAGGGAACATTCAGACCAATCTTAGATCTCAAGATCCTAAACAAGTTTCTCAAGGTTCCATCGTTCAAAATGGAAACCATTCGAACAATTCTTCCTTCCATCCAGGAAGGTCAATTCATGACCACGGTGGATTTAAAGGATGCGTATCTACATATTCCTATCCACAAGGAACATCATCGGTTCCTAAGGTTCGCATTCCTGGACAAGCATTACCAGTTTGTGGCACTTCCGTTCGGATTAGCCACTGCTCCAAGAATTTTCACTAAGGTACTAGGGTCCCTTCTAGCGGTGCTAAGACCAAGGGGCATTGCAGTAGTACCTTACTTGGACGACATTCTGATTCAAGCGTCGTCCCTTCCTCAAGCAAAGGCTCACACGGACATTGTCCTGGCCTTTCTCAGATCTCACGGGTGGAAAGTGAACGTAGAAAAAAGTTCTCTATCTCCGTCAACAAGGGTTCCCTTCTTGGGAACAATAATAGACTCCTTAGAAATGAGGATTTTTCTGACAGAGGCCAGAAAATCAAAACTTCTAAACTCTTGTCAAATACTTCATTCTGTTCCTCTTCCTTCCATAGCGCAGTGCATGGAAGTAATAGGTTTGATGGTAGCGGCAATGGACATAGTTCCTTTTGCGCGAATTCATCTAAGACCATTACAACTGTGCATGCTCAGTCAGTGGAATGGGGACTATACAGACTTGTCTCCGACGATACAAGTAGATCAGAGGACCAGAGATTCACTCCGTTGGTGGCTGTCCCTGGACAACCTGTCACAGGGGATGAGCTTCCGCAGACCAGAGTGGGTCATTGTCACGACCGACGCCAGTCTGGTGGGCTGGGGCGCGGTCTGGGGACCCCTGAAAGCTCAGGGTCTTTGGTCTCGGGAAGAATCTCTTCTCCCGATAAATATTCTGGAACTGAGAGCGATATTCAATGCTCTCAAGGCTTGGCCTCAGCTAGCAAAGGCCAAGTTCATACGGTTTCAATCAGACAACATGACGACTGTTGCGTACATCAACCATCAGGGGGGAACAAGGAGTTCCCTGGCGATGGAAGAAGTGACCAAAATCATTCAATGGGCGGAGACTCACTCCTGCCACTTGTCTGCAATCCACATCCCAGGAGTGGAAAATTGGGAAGCGGATTTTCTGAGTCGTCAGACATTTCATCCGGGGGAGTGGGAACTCCATCCGGAAATCTTTGCCCAAATTACTCAATTGTGGGGCATTCCAGACATGGATCTGATGGCCTCTCGTCAGAACTTCAAGGTTCCTTGCTACGGGTCCAGATCCAGGGATCCCAAGGCGACTCTAGTAGATGCACTAGTAGCACCTTGGACCTTCAAACTAGCTTATGTATTCCCGCCGTTTCCTCTCATCCCCAGGCTGGTAGCCAGGATCAATCAGGAGAGGGCATCGGTGATCTTGATAGCTCCTGCGTGGCCACGCAGGACTTGGTATGCAGATCTGGTGAATATGTCATCGGCTCCACCATGGAAGCTACCTTTGAGACGAGACCTTCTTGTTCAAGGTCCGTTCGAACATCCGAATCTGGTCTCACTCCAACTGACTGCTTGGAGATTGAACGCTTGATTTTATCAAAGCGAGGGTTCTCAGATTCTGTCATTGATACTCTTGTTCAGGCCAGAAAGCCTGTAACTAGAAAAATCTACCACAAAATATGGAAAAAATATATCTGTTGGTGTGAATCTAAAGGATTCCCTTGGGACAAGATAAAAATTCCTAAGATTCTATCCTTTCTTCAAGAAGGTTTGGAGAAAGGATTATCTGCAAGTTCTTTGAAGGGACAGATTTCTGCCTTGTCTGTGTTACTTCACAAAAAGCTGGCAGCTGTGCCAGATGTTCAAGCCTTTGTTCAGGCTCTGGTTAGAATCAAGCCTGTTTACAAACCTTTGACTCCTCCTTGGAGTCTCAATTTAGTTCTTTCAGTTCTTCAGGGGGTTCCGTTTGAACCCTTACATTCCGTTGATATTAAGTTATTATCTTGGAAAGTTTTGTTTTTGGTTGCAATTTCTTCTGCTAGAAGAGTTTCAGAATTATCTGCTCTGCAGTGTTCTCCTCCTTATCTGGTGTTCCATGCAGATAAGGTGGTTTTGCGTACTAAACCTGGTTTTCTTCCGAAAGTTGTTTCTAACAAAAACATTAACCAGGAGATAGTCGTGCCTTCTTTGTGTCCGAATCCAGTTTCAAAGAAGGAACGTTTGTTGCACAATTTGGATGTAGTGCGTGCTCTAAAATTCTATTTAGATGCTACAAAGGATTTTAGACAAACATCTTCCTTGTTTGTTGTTTATTCTGGTAAAAGGAGAGGTCAAAAAGCAACTTCTACCTCTCTCTCTTTTTGGCTTAAAAGCATCATCAGATTGGCTTACGAGACTGCCGGACGGCAGCCTCCTGAAAGAATCACAGCTCATTCCACTAGGGCTGTGGCTTCCACATGGGCCTTCAAGAACGAGGCTTCTGTTGATCAGATATGTAAGGCAGCGACTTGGTCTTCACTGCACACTTTTACTAAATTTTACAAGTTTGATACTTTTGCTTCTTCTGAGGCTATTTTTGGGAGAAAGGTTTTGCAAGCCGTGGTGCCTTCCATCTAGGTGACCTGATTTGCTCCCTCCCTTCATCCGTGTCCTAAAGCTTTGGTATTGGTTCCCACAAGTAAGGATGACGCCGTGGACCGGACACACCTATGTTGGAGAAAACAGAATTTATGTTTACCTGATAAATTACTTTCTCCAACGGTGTGTCCGGTCCACGGCCCGCCCGGGTTTTTTTAATCAGGTCTGATAATTTATTTTCTTTAACTACAGTCACCACGGTATCATATGGTTTCTCCTATGCAAATATTCCTCCTTTACGTCGGTCGAATGACTGGGGAAGGCGGAGCCTAGGAGGGATCATGTGACCAGCTTTGCTGGGCTCTTTGCCATTTCCTGTTGGGGAAGAGAATATCCCACAAGTAAGGATGACGCCGTGGACCGGACACACCGTTGGAGAAAGTAATTTATCAGGTAAACATAAATTCTGTTTTTTTTTAGAAGACAACCCAAAGTATTAACCTAGGCCCATTTTGGTATATTTCATGTCACCATTTCACCACCAAATGTGGTCAAATTAAAATAAATCATTAACCTTTTCACAAACTTTAGGTTTCTCACTAAAATTATTTACAAACAGCTTGTGCAATTATGGCACAAATGGTTGTAAATGCTTCTCTGGGATTGGCATTGCTTTTTGCTAATTAGAAGGCTGCTAAATGCTGTTGTGCACCACTCTTGTATTATGCCCAGCAGTTAAGGGGTTAATTAGGTAGCTTGTAGGGTTAATTTTAGCTTTAGTGTAGAAATCAGCCTCCCACCTGACACATCCCACAGCCTGATTCCTCCCCCACCTCACAAATGTCACCGCCATCTTAAGTACTGGCAGTAAGTCAGTTTTTTTTTTAAATTTTTATAATTATTCTGCAATGTTGGATCCCCCCTTAGCCCCCAACCTCCCTGATCCCCCCAGCAGCTCTCTAACCCTCCCCCTCTACCTATTTGTCACCAGCTTGGGTACTAGCAGCTGTATGCAACAAACACAACAACCTTTTTTTGTAAATAAATGAATAAAACCCCCATTTTCTGTAGTGTAGCTGCCTCCCTCATTACCCTCCCCCCTCCCAGTTCCCTTTTCAAACATTTATTCCCCCCTCTCCCTCCATCTCTAACACTTTTCTGTTGTGTAGCGCTCCCAGCCCGCTGCTACCGGCACCATCATTTGGCCTGACAGGAAGTGGACTAGCGATGGGGCGCCCACCCGCCTCCCTGCAATGGCTCCCACCCGCGAATGATCGGCACCATCGCTGGCCAAAGCAGAGAGGGCCACAGAGTGTCTCTCTCTGCATCGGTGGCTAAAAAAAGGGTATTACAGGATGCCTCAATATCGAGGCATCACTGCAATACCTTGAAAGCGCCTGGAAACTATCACTTCCAGCGCTTGAAACCCCAGAGGACGTGTCAGGTACGTTCTTGGTCCTTAACTGACACTTTTTGTAGGACGTGCCTGACACGACCTCAGTCGCTAAGGGGTTAACTTTGAAATTTGCCAGATAATTTTCTACTGCTCATTTCATGTTCAAAGTAAGTTCTATTGAATTGCCTTTTTATTGTGTATTTGCCAATTATACAATTCTACTGTATGTGGTTATTAAAGGGACAGTCTAGTCAAAATTAAACTTTCATGATTTAGATAGAGCAGCAATTTTAAGTAACTTTCTAATTTACTCCTATTATCAATTTTCTTCCTTCTCTTGGTATCTTTATTTATAAAAGCTGGATGTAAGCTCAGGAGCCGGCCCAATTTTGGTTCAGCACCCGGGTAGCGCTTGCTGTTTGGATGGCTACATTTAGACACTAATCAGGAAGCACTACCCAGGTGCTAAACCAAAAATGGGCCATCTCCGAAGCTTACATTCCTACTTTTTAAAAGAAACATAACGAGAACAAAGAATAATTGAAAGTTTAATTCTGACTAGACTATCCCTTTAATGTGATGGATTTTCAATTTAATAATAGCTAAATATAATTCTATGGTAAAAACCACACAATAAAAGTTATTAAACACTAACGGGTCCGTCCATCATTTTTGCAAAGAGTTTTATTAGGAACCAACACACATGTTATAATAAGTTGAATATTTACAGGTTATTGTACACATATATTTTACAACAAAACAGTCCAATTAATACAGGGCAACTTTAGCTACCACAACCCCCGAAGAATACTTAGCCAAATCCCCTGTGTGTTTTCTCTCTTTGTCTAAAATCAGCCATCTCCAGCAGGAGTGGGAGGGGGCGGGGGGCAAGAGAAGAGAGATGAAACTAATTTGGTTTTCCAATTTTATGCACAATTCTAGGGGTCTATCATATGCCATTCAAAAGTAGCCATAGAGTTGGTCAAAAGCCTTGTGTGGAATATGAAGGTGTATGGGGGGGGGGGGTTCTTTTATGAAAAAGGCCTTTTGTCTCTCACTACCACTTAAATTGCATACACATATACATATATATAGTATCTCACAAAAGTGAGTACACCCCTCACATTTCTGTAAATATTTTATTATATCTTTTCATGTGACAACACTGAGGAAATGACACTTTGCTACAATGTAAAGTAGTGAGTGTACAGCCTGTATAACAGTGTAAATTTGCTGTCCCCTCAAAATAACTCAACACACAGCCATTAATGTCTAAACTGTTGGCAACAAAAGTGAGTACACCCCTTGGTGGAAATGTCCAAATTGGGCCCAATTAGCCATTTTCCCTCCCTGGTGTCATGTGACTCGTTAGTGTTACAAGGTCACTGGAATTTCAACATGGCAACTCATGGCAAAGAACTCTCTGAGGATCTGAAAAAAGAATAGTTGTTCTACATAAAGATGTCCTAGGCTATAAGAAGATTGCCAAGACCCTGAAACTGATCTGTAGCACAGTGGGCAAGACCATACAGTGGTTTCACAGGACCGGTACCACTCAGAACAGGCCTCACCATGGTCGACCAAAGAAGTTGAGTGCACATGCTCAGCGTCATATCCAAAGGTTGTCTTTGGGAAATAGACATATGAGTGCTGCCAGCATTGCTGCAGATGTTGAAGGGGTGGGGGGTCAGCCTGTCAGTGCTCAGACCATACGCCGCACACTGCATCAAATTGGTCTGCATGGCTGTCTTCCCAGAAGGAAGCCTCTTCTAAGGATGATGCACAAGAAAGACCGCAAACAGTTTACTGAAGACAAGCAGACTAAGGACATGGATTACTGGAACCATGTCCTGTAGTCCGATGAGACCAAGATGCACTTATTTGGTTCAGATGGTGTTAAGCGTGTGTGTGGCGGCAACCAGGTGAGGAGTACAAAGATAAGTGTGTCTTGCCTACATGAATGCCAACATGTACTGTGACGTACTGTGACATACTGAAGCAGAGCATGATCCCCTCCCTTCGGAGACTGGGCAGCAGGGCAGTATTCCAACATGATAACGACCCCAAACACACCTCCAAGACGACCACTGCCTTGCTAAAGAAGCTGAGGGTAAAGGTGATGGACTGGCCAAGCATGTCTCCAGACCTAAACCCTATTGAGCATCTGTGGGGCATCCTCAAACAGAAGGTGGGGGAGCGCAAGGTCTCTAACATCCACCAGCTCTGTGCTGTCGTCATGGAGGAGTGGAAGAGGACTCCAGGGGCAACCTGTGAAGCTCTGGTGAACTCCATACCCAAGAGAGTTAAGGCAGTGCTGGAAAATAACGGTGGCCACACAAAATATTGACACTTTGGGCCCAATTTGGACATTTCCACTTAGGGGTGTACTCACTTTTGTTGCCAACGATTTAGACATTAATGGCTGTGTGTTGAGTTATTTTGAGGGGATAGAAAATTTACACGGTTATACGGGCTGTACACTCACTACTTTACATTGTAGCAAAGTGTCATTTCTTCAGTGTTGTCACATGAAAAGAAATAAAATATTTACAAAAATGTGAGGGGTGTACTCTTTTTTGTGAGATACTGTATGCATTTCCAATTTACCTCCATTAACAAAATGTGCACAGTCTTTTTATATTTAAACTTTTTGAGTCACCACTGCCTACTGAGCATGTGCAAGAATAAGCGTGTATGCATTTGTGAATGGCTGATTGCTGTCACATGGTACGTGTATGCATTTGTGATTGGCTGATGGCTGTCACATGGTACAGGGGGAGTGGAAAAAGACATAACTTTAAATTGTCTGAAAAAAAAATCTACTTCTCATTTGAAGTTCAGACTAAGTGCTATTGCATTGTCTTGTTATCTTGCATTTGTTGATTATGCAAATCTACTGTTGACTGGTCCTTTAAACAACATTCCAATTTACTTCTATTATCTAATTTGCTTTATTCTTTAGATATCCGTTGTTGAAGAAATAGCAATGCACAAAGGTGAGTGAATCACACATGGCATCTATGTGCAGCCACCAATCAGCAGCTACTGAGCCTATCTAAATATGCTTTTCAGCAAAGGATATCAAGAGAATAAAGCAAATTAGATAATAGAAGTAAATTAGAAAGTTGTTTAAAATTGCATGTTCTATCTGAATCATGAACATTTTTTTTTTATGGCCCTTTAACCCGTTAACGACCAAGGACGTGCCAGGCATGTCCTACAAACAAATAGACTTAAGGGCCAAGGACGTGCCAGGCACATCCTCTGGGGTTTGAAGCTCTGGAAGCGATCGTGATCGCTTCCAGATGCTTCCAGGGTATTGCAGTGATGCCTCGTTTTTGAGGCATCACTGCAATACCCTTTTTACCCCACTGATGCAGAGAGAGACACTCTGTGGCCCTCTCTGCATCGGCCATCAATGGTGCCGATCGATAGTGGGTGGGAGCAGCAGCAGGGAGGCGGGTGGGTGGCCCATCAATGCTCACATCCGGCTCCTCTTACGCTGATGTGTTAGTTACGTTTCTCCGATCGCGGCGGGGTGGACGCGGTGGCGTGCACGCTCTACATTTGCACAACTAGTAGAGAGGGAGGGTGGAATAAAAGGTGCTGGGCAAGGGATCTGGGAGGGAAGGGTGGGTAGGGTATTGAGGGGGGCAGCTACACTACAGAAAATATTACATTTTACATTTAAAAATTAAAAAAACAATTTTTGGGGGGGCAAATTGGGTACTGTCAGACAACAGTACTCAAGATGGCGGCAAATAAGTAGAGAGGGGGGGTTAGAGAGCTGTATGGGGGGATCAGGGAGGTTGGGGGTTAAGGGGGGATCCAACACTGCAGAATCAATATAAAAATTAAAAATAAAAAAAATTATAGTACTGGCAGACTTTCTGCTAGTACTTAAGATGGCGGTGACAATTGTGAGGTGGGGGAGGGAAGAGAGCTGTTTGAGGGGGTAAAGGAGGGATCAGGGGGTGGGATGTGTCAGGTGGGAGGCTGATCTCTACACTAAAGCAAAAAATGAATCCTTCAAGCTTCCTAATTAACCCCTTAACTGCTGGGCATAATACAAGTGTGGTGTGCAGCGGCATTTAGCGGCCTTCTAATTACCAAACAGCAACGCCAAAGCCATATATGTCTGCTATTTCTGAACAAAGGGGATCCCAGAGAAGCATTTACAACCATTTGTGCCATAATTGCACAAGCTGTTTGTAAATAATTTCATTAAGGAACCTAAAATTGTGAAAAAGTTAGCGATTTTTTTTTATTTGATCGCATTTGGCGGTAATATGGTGGAATGAAATATACCAAAATGGGCCTTGATCAATACTTTGGGTTGTTTACTACACTACACTAAAGCTAAAATTAACCATACAATCTACCTAATTAACCCCTTCACTGCTGGGCATAATACACGTGTTGTGCGCAGCAGCATTTAGCGGCCTTCTAATAACCAAAAAATAATGCCAAAGCCATATATGTCTGCTATTTCTGAACGAAGGGGATCCCAGAGAAGCATTTACAACCATTTGTGCCATAATTGCACAAGTTGTTTGTAAATCATTTCAGTGAGAAACCTAAAGTTTGTGAAAAAGTTTGTGAAAAAGTGAACAATTTTTTTTATTTGATCGCATTTGGTGGTGAAATGGTGGCATGAAATATACCACAATGGGCCAAGATCAATACTTTGGCCTCTAGTTATTAACGTGTCTACTTACCTGCCATCGCCGGCCCCAATATGCTCGCCTAAGCTCGCCTCACATCGCCTCCGCAGACCTGAATAAGCTCGCCATAGTTATCAAAAAAGCTGTTTATCATACCCCGCCGCCACCTACATAATACCTATTAACCCCTATCCTGCCCCCTTTATACCGCCGCCACCTATAATAAATGTATTAACCCCTATCCTGCTGATCCCGTACCCCGACGCAACGAAATAAATTGTTTAACCCCTAAACCGCTGCTCCCCTACACCGTCGCCACCTATAATAAATTTATTAACCCCTACCCTGCCCCCCTTATACCGCCGCAACCTATAATAAAATTATTAACCCCTAAACCTAAGTCTAACCCTAACCCTAACACCCCCTAATTTAAATATTAATTAAATAAATATAAATAAATATTACTCTTATTAAATTAGTTATTCCTATTTAAAACTAAATACCTACCTATAAAATAAACCCTAATATAGCTACAATATTACTAATAATTATATTGTAGCTATTTTAGGATTTATTTTTATTTTACAAGCAAATTTCAATTTATTTTAACTAGGCACAATAGCTATTAAATAGGTATTAACTATTTAATAGCTACCTAGTTAAAATAAAGACAAATTTACCTGTAAAATAAAAACTAACCTAAGTTACAATTACACCTAACACTACACTATCATTAACTAAATTATTCCTATTTAAAACTAAATACTTACCTGTAAAATAAACCCTAAGATAGCTACAATGCAATTAATAATTACATTGTAGCTATTTTAGGATTTATTTTTATTTTACAGGTAACTTTGTATTTATTTTAACTAGGTAGAATAGTTATTAAATAGTTATTAACTATTTAATAACTACCTAGCTAAAAGAAATACAAAATTACCTGTAAAATAAATCCTAACCTAAGTTACAATTAAACCTAACACTACACTATCATTAAATAAATTAAATCTACAAATACCTACAATTAAATACAATTAAATAAACTAACTAAAGTACAAAAAATAAAAAAATATTACAAGATTTTTAAGCTAATTACACCTAATCTAAGCCCCCTAATAAAATAACAAAGCCCACCAAAATAAAAAAATGCCCTACCCTTTTCTAAATTACAAAAGTTAACAGCTCTATTACCTTACCAGCCCTTAAAAGAGCCTTTTGCGGGACATGCCCCAAAATATTCAGCTCTTTTGCATGTTAAAAAAAATACAACCCCCCCCAACATTAAAACCCACCACCCACATACCCCTACTCTAACCCAAACCCCCCTTAAATAAACCTAACACTACCCCCTGAAGATCTCCCCACCTTTAGCCGTCTTCAGCCAGCCGACCACCGATGGAACAGAAGAGGACATCCGCAGCGGCCGAAGTCATCATCCAAGGGGCGCTGAAGAGATCTTCCATCCGATAGAAGTCTTCATCCAAGGGGCGCTGAAGAGGTCTTCCATCCGATAGAAGTCTTCATCCAGGCGGCGTCTTCAATCTTCATCCATCCATCCGGAGCGGAGCCATCTTCAAAGCAGCCGACGCAGAGCCATCTTCTTCCACCGACGCCTACTCGCCGAATGAATATGCCTTTAAGTGACGTCATCCAAGATGGCGTCCCTCGAATTCCGATTGGCTGATCCAATCAGCCAATCAGATTGAGCTCGCATTCTATTGGCTGTTCCGATCAGCCAATAGAATGCAAGCTCAATCTGATTGGCTGATTGGATCAGCTAATCAGATTTTTCCTACCTTAATTCCGATTGGCTGATAGAATCCTATCAGCCAATCGGAATTCGAGGGACGCCATCTTGGATGACGTCACTTAAAGGAATATTCATTCGGCGAGTAGGCGTCGGTGGAAGAAGATGGCTCCGCGTCGGCTGCTTTGAAGATTGCTCCGCTCCGGACGGATGAAGATTGAGGAAGCCGCCTGGATGAAGACTTCTATCGGATGGAAGACCTCTTCAGCTCCCCTTGGATGAAGACTTCTATCGGATGGAAGACCTCTACAGCGCCCCTTGGATGATGACTTCGGCCGCTGCGGATGTCCTCTTCTGTTCCATCGGTGGTCGGCTGGCTGAAGGCGGCTAAAGGTAGGATGATCTTTAGGAGGGTAGTGTTAGGTTTATTTAAGGGGGGTTTGGGTTAGAGTAGGGGTATGTGGGTGGTGGGTTTTAATGTTGGGGGGGTTGTATTTTTTTTAACATACAAAAGAGCTGAATACTTTGGGGCATGCCCCGCAAAAGGCCCTTTTAAGAGCTGGTAAGGTAATAGAGCTGTTAACTTTCGTAATTTAGAATAGGGTAGGGCATTTTTTTTTATTTTGGGGGGCTTTGTTATTTTATTAGGGGGCTTAGATTAGGTGTAATTAGCTTAAAAATCTTGTAATATTTTTTTATTTTTTGTAACTTAGTTTTTTTTATTTTTTGTACTTTAGCTTGTTTATTTAATTGTATTTAATTGTAGGTATTTGTAGTTAATTAATTTAATTTATTCAATGATAGTGTAGTGTTAGGTTTAATTGTAACTTAGGTTAGGATTTATTTTACAGGTAATTTTGTATTTCTTTTAGCTAGGTAGTTATTAAATAGTTAATAACTATTTAATAACTATTCTACCTAGTTAAAATAAATACAAAGTTACCTGTAAAATAAATATAAATCCTAAAATAGCTACAATGTAATTATTAATTACATTGTTGCTATCTTAGGGTTTATTTAACAGGTAAGTATTTAGTTTTAAATAGGAATTATTTTTTTAATGATAGTGTAGTGTTAGGTGTAATTGTAACTTAGGTTAGTTTTTATTTTACAGGTAAATTTGTCTTTATTATTACTAGGTAGCTTTTAAATAGTTAATAACTATTTAATAGCTATTTTGCCTAGTTAAAATAAATTGAAATTTGCCTGTAAAATAAAAATAAATCCTAAAATAGATACAATATAATTATTAGTTATATTGTAGCTATATTAGGGTTTATTTTATAGGTAGGTATTTAGTTTTAAATAGGATTAATTTAGTTAATAATACTAATTTTATTTAGATTTATTAAAATAATATTTAAGTTAGGGGGGTGTTATGGTTAAGGTTAGACTTAGCTTTAGGGGTTAATAAATGTATTAGAGTAGCGGTGAGGTCCAGTCGGCAGATTAGGGAGGCTGGGGTTAAGGGGGGATCCAATACTGCAGAATCAATATAAAAATTAAAAATAAAAAAAATTATAGTACTTGCAGACTTTCTGCTAGTACTTAAGATGGCGATGACAATTGTGAGGTGGGGGAGGGAAGAGAGCTGTTTGAGGGGGTAAAGGAGGGATCAGGGGGTGGGATGTGTCAGGTGGGAGGCTGATCTCTACACTAAAGCCAAAAATGAATCCTTCAAGCTTCCTAATTAACCCCTTAACTGCTGGGCATAATACAAGTGTAGTGTGCAGCGGCATTTAGCGGCCTTCTAATTACCAAACAGCAACGCCAAAGCCATATATGTCTGCTATTTCTGAACAAAGGGGATCCCAGAGAAGCATTTACAACCATTTGTGCCATAATTGCACAAGCTGTTTGTAAATAATTTCAGTAAGAAACCTAAAATTGTGAAAAAGTTAGCGATTTTTTTTTATTTGATCGCATTTGGCGGTAATATGGTGGAATGAAATATACCAAAATGGGCCTTGATCAATACTTTGGGTTGTTTACTACACTACACTAAAGCTAAAATTAACCCTACAATCTACCTAATTAACCCCTTCACTGCTGGGCATAATACACGTGTTGTGCGCAGCAGCATTTAGCTGCCTTCTAATAACCAAAAAATAATGCCAAAGCCATATATGTCTGCTATTTCTGAACGAAGGGGATCCCAGAGAAGCATTTACAACCATTTGTGCCATAATTGCACAAGCTGTTTGTAAATAATTTCAGTAAGAAACCTAAAATTGTGAAAAAGTTAACGATTTTTTTTTATTTGATCGCATTTGGCGGTAATATGGTGGAATGAAATATACCAAAATGGGCCTTGATTAATACTTTGGGTTGTTTACTACACTACACTAAAGCTAAAATTAACCCTACAATCTACCTAATTAACCCCTTCACTGCTGGGCATAATACACGTGTTGTGCGCAGCAGCATTTAGCGGCCTTCTAATAACCAAAAAATAATGCCAAAGCCATATATGTCTGCTATTTCTGAACAAAGGGGATCCCAGAGAAGCATTTACAACCATTTGTGCCATAATTGCACAAGTTGTTTGTAAATCATTTCAGTGAGAAACCTAAAGTTTGTGAAAAAGTTTGTAAAAAAATGAACAATTTTTTTTATTTGATCGCATTTGGTGGTGAAATGGTGGCATGAAATATACCACAATGGGCCAAGATCAATACTTTGGCCTCTAGTTATCAACGTGTCTACTTACCTGCCATCGCCGGCCCCAATATGCTCGCCTAAGCTCGCCTCACATCGCCGCGGACCTGAATAAGCTCGCCATAGTTATCAAAAAAGCTGTCAAAAAGCTGCGCACCAAGTATGGGGCGATGAGCAGCGGACTGTGATAGTTATCACTCATCCGAGCTTGCTGCTCTTCGGCTTTTTCCCAGCTTTATTGATAAGCTGTCACTAAGCACCCACACTAAACTACACTGTTCTACCCCCTATACCGGAGCCCCCCGCAACTAAATAAAGTTATTAACCCCTAAACCGCCGCTCCTAGTCCCCGCCGCAACTATAATAAATTATTAACCCCTAAACCGCCGCTTCCTGAGCCCACCGCCACTCTAATAAACTGATTAACCCCTAAACCGCCGCTCCCGGACCCCGCCGCCACCTACATAATACCTATTAATCCCTATCCTGCCCCCTTTATACTGCCGCCACCTATAATAAATGTATTAACCCCTATCCTGCCGATCCCGTACCCCGACGCAACGAAATAAATTGTTTAACCCCTAAACCGCTGCTCCCGGACCCCGCCGCAACCTATATTAAACATATTAACCCCTAATCTGCCCCCCCTACACCGTCGCCACCTATAATAAATTTATTAACCCCTACCCTGCCCCCCTTATACCGCCGCAACCTATAATAAAATTATTAACCCCTAAAGTCTAACCCTAACACCCCACTAACTTAAATATTAATTAAATAAATCTAAATAAATATTACTCTTATTAAATTAGTTATTCCTATTTAAAACTAAATACCTACCTATAAAATAAACCCTAATATAGCTACAATATTACTAATAATTATATTGTAGCTATTTTAGGATTTATTTTTATTTTACAAGCAAATTTCAATTTATTTTAACTAGGCACAATAGCTATTAAATAGGTATTAACTATTTAATAGCTACCTAGTTAAAATAAAGACAAATTTACCTGTAAAATAAAAACTAACCTAAGTTACAATTACACCTAACACTACACTATCATTAAAAAAATAATTCCTATTTAAAACTAAATACTTACCTGTAAAATAAACCCTAAGATAGCAACAATGTAATTAATAATTACATTGTAGCTATCTTAGGATTTATATTTATTTTACAGGTAACTTTGTATTTATTTTAACTAGGTAGAATAGTTATTAAATAGTTATTAACTATTTAATAACTACCTAGCTAAAAGAAGTACAAAATTACCTGTAAAATAAATCCTAACCTGTTACAATTAAACCTAACACTACACTATCATTAAATAAATTAAATTAATTAACTACAAATACCTACAATTAAATACAATTAAATAAACTAGCTAAAGTAAAAAAAACTAAGTTACAAAAAATAAAAAAATATGACAAGATTTTTAAGCTAATTACACCTAATCTAAGCCCCCTAATAAAATAACAAAGCCCCCCAAAATAAAAAAAATGCCCTACCCTATTCTAAATTACGAAAGTTAACAGCTCTATTAGGTTAGTTTTTATTTTACAGGTAAATTTGTCTTTATTATTACTAGGTAGCTTTTAAATAGTTAATAACTATTTAATAGTTATTTTGCCTAGTTAAAATAAATTGAAATTTGCCTGTAAAATAAAAATAAATCCTAAAATAGCTACAATATAATTATTAGTTATATTGTAGCTATATTAGGGTTTATTTTATAGGTAAGTATTTAGTTTTAAATAGGATTAATTTAGTTAATAATAGTAATTTTATTTAGATTTATTAAAATAATATTTAAGTTAGGGGGGTGTTAGGGTTAGGGTTAGACTTAGGTTTAGGGGTTAATTCGTTTAATATAGATGTCGGCG
The DNA here is from genome assembly GCF_027579735.1 of Bombina bombina. NCBI lineage: Eukaryota > Metazoa > Chordata > Amphibia > Anura > Bombinatoridae > Bombina > Bombina bombina. Next base: position 251,127,073 of record NC_069505.1, read on the forward strand.
GTATGGGGGGGCAGGATAGGGGTTAATACATTTATTATAGGTGGCAACGGTGTAGGGGGGCAGATTAGGGGTTAATAATTTTAATATAGGTTGCGGCGGGGTCAGGGAGCGGCGGTTTAGGGGTTAAACAATTTATTTAGTTGCGGCGGGGTACGGGAGGATAGGGGTTAATAATTTTATTATAGGTGGTGGCGGTATAGGGGGGGGCAGGATAGGGGTTAATAGGTATTATGTATGTGGCGGCGGCGTCCGGGAGCGGCGGTTTAGGGGTTAATAAGTTTATTAGAGTGGTGGTGGGCTCCGGGAGCGGCGGTTTAGGGGTTACCATGTTTAATATAGGTGGCGGCGGTGTAGGGGGGCAGATTAGGGGTGTTTAGACTCAGGGTACATGTTAGGGTGTTAAGTGTAGACAGCTCCCATAGGAATCAATGGGATGTCGGGCAGCAGCGAACATGAGCTTTCGCTATGGTCAGACTTCCATTGATTCCTATTGAAAACCAGGTACGCTGGGCCGGAAAAGTGCAGAGCGTACCTGCTAGTCATTTGATCACTCCCAAAAGTAGTCAGATTGTGCTGAACTTGCGTTCGGAACATCTGGAGTGACGTAAGAATTGATCTGTGTCAGACGGAGTCCGGCGGATCGAACCTTACGTCACTATATTCTACTTTTGCCGGGCAGCAGGGCTTGATAACTTAGGCGAATCAGCCTCGCCACAAATACGCTGCGGAATTCTAGCGTATTTGAGGTTGACGGCTTGATAACTAGTGGCCTTTGGGTTGTTTACTAAAAAAAATATATATATACATGTAAAGGGTTATTCAGGGATTCCTGACAGATACCAGTGTTACAATGTAACTATCGCTGATTTTGAAAAAAAATAAAATTTGGAAATAGCAAAGTGCTACTTGTACTTATTGCCCTATGACTTGCAAAAAAAAACAAATAACATATAAACATTTGGTATTTCTTAACTCAGGACAAAATTTAGAAACTATTTAGCATGGGTGTTCTTTGGTGGTTATAGATGTGTAACAGATTTCGGGGGTCAAAGTTAGAAAAAGTGTGTTTTTTCCATTTTTTCATCATATTTTATAATTTTTTTAATAGTAAATTATAAGATAAGATGATAATGGTATCTTTAGAAAGTCCATTTAATTGCAAGAAAAACGGTATATAATATGTGTGAGGACAGTAAATAAGTAAGAGGAAAATTACAGCTAATCACAAACACCGCAGAAATGTAAAAATAGCCCTGGTCCCAAACGGTCAACAAATGAAAAAGTGGTCTGGTCACTACCTGTCAATTAATGGAGCACATCTCTAATTAGTCCCAGCAATAAAAATGACATATATTAGATTATTCAGTATAGATACATTTTAATTGTACAATGACAGTTTCTTCATTTAAAAATGTATAAATCACTTATGAACACCTGTCGTTTGCATTAATAATTCTTTGTGAAACTATATTTTAGTTCATCTTCTATTCTTTATTTTCACTACATGTAGTTTGTGCAATTAAACAGGGGCTGGTAAATACAGGACAAACATTTGCTATTTGTAAATCATGTTTGAGCATAAAATATATCATTTAAGTAGTAAAAGTATATTTATTTTTCATATTTTACATAGATCACTTTTTAGTACAGTTCTTCGACCTCTGATAGTTTTACATTGGGATTAAGGTGTCAATTTATTAAAGTCTGGCGGACATGATACGCTGTACCGTATCATGTCTGCCAGACATCGCTGAATGCGGAGAGTATACGCTGTCCGTATTCTGCATTGCACAAGCAGTTCTAGTGAACTGCTTGTGCAATACCGCCTCCTCCAGATTCACGGCCAATCGGACGCTAGCAGGGGGTGTCAATCTTGTTAACAATCTTGTTAATCTTGTTAACAAGTGAACGCTATACTTGTTGTTTATATGCCGCACAATTTCCTGTACAGATTAGCATGTATCTTGTTAACAAGTGAATGTTATACTTGTTGTGTATATGCCGCACAATTTCCTGTACAGATTAGCATGTATCTTGTTAACAAGTGAATGTTATACTTGTGTATATGCCGCACAATTTCCTGTACAGATTAGCACGTATCTTGTTAACAAGTGAACGTTATACTTGTGTATATGCAGCACAATTTTGTGTACAGATTAGCACATATCTTGTTAACAAGTGAACGCTATACTTGTTGTGTATATGCAGCACAATTTCGTGTACAGATTAGCACGTATCTTGTTAACAAGTGAACGTTATACTTGTTGTGTATATGCTGCACAATTTCGTGTACAGATTAGCACGTATCTTGTTAACAAGTGAACGCTATACTTGTGTATATGCTGCACAATTTCCTGTACAGATTAGCGCGTATCTTGTTAACAAGTGAATGTTATACTTGTGTGTGTGCTGCACAATTTCCTGTACAGATTAGCACGTATCTTGTTAACAAGTGAACACTATACTTGTTGTGTATATGCTGCACAATTTCGTGTACAGATTAGCACGTATCTTGTTAACAAGTGAACGCTATACTTGTTGTGTATATGCTGCACAATTTCCTGTACAGATTAGCACGTATCTTGTTAACAAGTGAACACTATACTTGTTGTGTATATGCTGCACAATTTCCTGTACAGATTAGCACGTATCTTGTTAACAAGTGAACACTATACTTGTTGTGTATATGCTGCACAATTTCCTGTACAGATTAGCGCGTATCTTGTTAACAAGTGAATGTTATACTTGTGTATATGCTGCACAATTTCCTGTACAGATTAGCGTGTATCTTGTTAACAAGTGAATGTTATACTTGTGTATATGCTGCACAATTTAGTGTACAGATTAGCACGTATCTTGTTAACAAGTGAACGTTATACTTGTTGTGTATATGCTGCACAATTTCCTGTACAGATTAGAGCGTATCTTGTTAACAAGTGAACGCTATACTTGTTGTGTATATGCCGCACAATTTCCTGTACAGATTAGCGCGTATCTTGTTAACAAGTGAATGTTATACTTGTGTATATGCTGCACAATTTCCTGTACAGATTAGCGCGTATCTTGTTAACAAGTGAATGTTATACTTGTTGTGTATATGCTGCACAATTTCCTGTACAGATTAGCGTGTATCTTGTTAACAAGTGAATGTTATACTTGTGTATATGCTGCACAATTTCCTGTACAGATTAGCACGTATCTTGTTAACAAGTGAACGCTATACTTGTTGTGTATATGCTGCACAATATCCTGTACAGATTAGCGCGTATCTTGTTAACAAGTGAATGTTATACTTGTGTATATGCCTCACAATTTCCTGTACAGATTAGCATGTATCTTGTTAACAAGAGAATGCTATACTTGTTGTGTATATGCCGCACAATTTCCTGTACAGATTAGCACGTATCTTGTTAACAAGTGAATGCTATACTTGTTGTGTATATGCCTCACAATTTCCTGTACAGATTAGCATGTATCTTGTTAACAAGAGAATGCTATACTTGTTGTGTATATGCCGCACAATTTCCTGTACAGATTAGCGCGTATCTTGTTAACAAGTGAATGTTATACTTGTTGTGTATATGCCGCACAATTTCCTGTACAGATTAGAACGTATCTTGTTAACAAGTGAATGCTATACTTGTTGTGTATATGCTGCACAATTTCCTGTACAGATTAGCATGTATCTTGTTAACAAGTGAATGCTATACTTGTTGTGTATATGCTGCACAATTTCCTGTACAGATTAGCATGTATCTTGTTAACAAGTGAACACTATACTTGTTGTGTATATGCTGCACAATTTCCTGTACAGATTAGCGCGTATCTTGTTAACAAGTGAATGCTATACTTTTTGTGTATATGCTGCACAATATCCTGTACAGATTAGCGCGTATCTTGTTAACAAGTGAATGTTATACTTGTTGTGTATATGCCGCACAATTTCCTGTACAGATTAGCGCGTATCTTGTTAACAAGTGAATGTTCTACTTGTTGTGTATATGCCGCACAATTTCCTGTACAGATTAGCGCGTATCTTGTTAATAAGTGAACGTTATACGTGTTGTGTATATGCCGCACAATTTCCTGTACAGATTAGCGCGTATCTTGTTAACAAGTGAATGTTATACTTGTTGTGTATATGCCGCACAATTTCCTGTACAGATTAGCGCATATCTTGTTAACAAGTGAATGTTATACTTGTTGTGTATATGCCACATAATTTCCTTTACAGATTAGTGCGTATCTTGTTAACAAGTGAATGTTATACTTGTGTATATGCTGCACAATTTCCTGTACAGATTAGCATGTATCCTGTTAACAAGTGAACGCTATACTTGTGTATATGCAGCACAATTTTGTGTACAGATTAGCATGTATCTTGTTAACAAGGGAACGCTATAGATTACCAATAGAAATGCTTTATTTTGAAGTTGGAAACAAAGAGGACTTTAAATTGAGGAATCTGTGTTTGTGCTCGGATGCTATTATAACACTGTTATTACTTGGCAGAAACAATGACTCACTAATAAACTGCTAATCAGATAAATATGGAAATTTGTGATATTCAGTCACAGAGCTGTTTAACTCATTGGCAGAGATATTAGATTTAGGCTCTATTACCGCTGCGTGTTTAGCTAACTTTGAAACAATAAAAAGGTATGAAAATGTGAAAATGCTACATTGCCATTAAATTACACTCTTCTCTCTGTGCTATTCCCCCTATTCTTTACTGGCACTTATCTTGATTCTTCTTGATTTCAGTCTCAGGATTTTGTTATGAGGTTGTTATATGCAGAACCCTACAATGCTGTGAGAATGGTCTGCATAATGCTGCGCTTGGCATTTAAAGGAACATAAAACACTTTAAGAATGTAAAATAAAAGGGTTAACTATGCACAGTAAAACAATTTAGAGAATGAGAGAAAAAAGTGAGAAAGAGAGAGAGAAAAAGATAAAGAGAGAGAGAAAGATAAAGATAAAGACAGAGAGAGAGAAAAAGATAAAGAGAGAGAGAGAAAGATAAAGAGAGAGAGAAAAAGAGAGAGAAAAAGATAGAGAGAGAGAGAGAAAAAGAGAAAGCTAGAGAGAGAGAAAGAGAGAGGGAGAAAGAGAGAAAAAAAGACAGAGGCCTAGATTTGGAGTTTGGCGTTAGCCGTGAAAACCAGCGTTAGAGGCTCCTAACGCTGGTTTTAGGCTACCTCCGGTATTTGGAGTCACTCAAAAAAGGGTCTAACGCTCACTTTTCAGCCGCGACTTTTCCATACCGCAGATCCCCTTACGTCAATTGCGTATCCTATCTTTTCAATGGGATCTTTCTAACTCCGGTATTTAGAGTTGTTTCTGAAGTGAGCGTTAGACATCTAACGACAAAACTCCAGCCGCAGGAAAAAAGTCAGTAGTTAAGAGCTTTCTGGGCTAACGCCGGTTTATAAAGCTCTTAACTACTGTGCTCTAAAGTACACTAACACCCATAAATTACCTATGTACCCCTAAACCGAGGCCCCCCACATCGCCGACACTCGAATAATTTTTTTTAACCCCTAATCTTCCGACCGCCACCTACGTTATCCTTATGTACCCCTAATCTGCTGCCCCTAACACCGCCGACCCCTGTATTATATTTATTAACCCCTAATCTGCCCCCCACAACGTCGCCTCCACCTACCTACACTTATTAACCCCTAATCTGCCGACCGCAAAGCGCCGCCACCTACGTTATCCTTATGTACCCCTAATCTGCTGCCCCTAACACCGCCGACCCCTATATTATATTTATTAACCCCTAATCTGCCCCCCACAACGTCGCAGCCAGCTACCTACAATAATTAACCCCTAATCTGCCGACCGCAAAGCTCCGCCACCTACGTTATCCTTATGTACCCCTAATCTGCTGCCCCTAACACCGCCGACCCCTGTATTATATTTATTAACCCCTAATCTGCCCCCCACAACGTCGCCTCCACCTGCCTACACTTATTAACCCCTAATCTGCCGACCGGAGCTCACCGCTATTCTAATAAATGTATTAACCCCTAAAGCTAAGTCTAACCCTAACACTAACACCCCCCTAAGTTAAATATAATTTACATCTAACGAAATTAATTAACTCTTATTAAATAAATTATTCCTATTTAAAGATAAATACTTACCTGTAAAATAAATCCTAATATAGCTACAATATAAATTATAATTATATTATAGCTATTTTAGGATTAATATTTATTTTACAGGTAACTTTGTATTTATTTTAACCAGGTACAATAGCTATTAAATAGTTAAGAACTATTTAATAGCTAAAATAGTTAAAATAATTACAAAATTACCTGTAAAATAAATCCTAACCTAAGTTACAATTAAACCTAACACTACACTATCAATAAATTAATTAAATAAACTACCTACAATTACCTACAATTAACCTAACACTACACTATCAATAAATTAATTAAATAAACTACCTACAATTACCTACAATTAACCTAACACTACACTATCAATAAATTAATTAAATACAATTCCTACAAATAAATACAATTAAATAAACTAGCTAAAGTACAAAAAATAAAAAAGAACTAAGTTACAAAAAATAAAAAAATATTTACAAACATAAGAAAATTATTACAACAATTTTAAACTAATTACACCTACTCTAAGCCCCCTAATAAAATAACAAAGCCCCCCAAAATAAAAAAATGCCCTACCCTATTCTAAATTACAAAAGTTCAAAGCTCTTTTACCTTACCAGCCCTGAACAGGGCCCTTTGCGGGGCATGCCCCAAAGAATTCAGCTCTTTTGCCTGTAAAAAAAACATACAATACCCCCCCCCCAACATTACAACCCACCACCCACATACCCCTAATCTAACCCAAACCCCCCTTAAATAAACCTAACACTAAGCCCCTGAAGATCTTCCTACCTTATCTTCACCCTGCCAGGTTCACCGATCCGTCCAGAAGAGCTCCTCCGATGTCCTGATCCAAGCCCAAGCGGGGGGCTGAAGAGGTCCATGATCCGGCTGAAGTCTTCATCCAAGCGGGAGCTGAAGAGGTCCATGATCCGGATGAAGTCTTCATCCAAGCGGGAGCTGAAGAGGTCCATGATCCGGATGAAGTCTTCTATCAACGGCATCTTCAATCTTCTTTCTTCCGGATCCATCTTGCAGACCTCTGACGCGGAACATCCTCTTCTCCCGACGCCTACTAGCCGAATGACGGTTCCTTTAAGGGACGTCATCCAAGATGGCGTCCCTCGAATTCCGATTGGCTGATAGGATTCTATCAGCCAATCGGAATTAAGGTAGGAATATTCTGATTGGCTGATGGAATCAGCCAATCAGAATCAAGTTCAATCCGATTGGCTGATCCAATCAGCCAATCAGATTGAGCTCGCATTCTATTGGCTGATCGGAACATCTCAATCAAAAGAGCTGAATTCTTTGGGGCATGCCCCGCAAAGGGCCCTGTTCAGGGCTGGTAAGGTAAAAGAGCTTTGAACTTTTTTAATTTAGAATAGGGTAGGGCATTTTTTTTATTTTGGGGGGCTTTGTTATTTTATTAGGGGGCTTAGAGTAGGTGTAATTAGTTTAAAATTGTTGTAATATTTTTCTTATGTTTGTAAATATTTTTTTATTTTTTGTAACTTAGTTCTTTTTTATTTTTTGTACTTTAGCTAGTTTATTTAATTGTATTTATTTGTAGGAATTGTATTTAATTAATTTATTGATAGTGTAGTGTTAGGTTAATTGTAGGTAATTGTAGGTAGTTTATTTAATTAATTTATTGATAGTGTAGTGTTAGGTTTAATTGTAACTTACGTTAGGATTTATTTTACAGGTAAATTTGTAATTATTTTAACTATTTTAGCTATTAAATAGTTCTTAACTATTTAATAGCTATTGTACCTGGTTAAAATAAATACAAAGTTACCTGTAAAATAAATATAAATCCTAAAATAGCTATAATATAATTATAATTTATATTGTAGCTATATTAGGATTTATTTTACAGGTAAGTATTTATCTTTAAATAGGAATAATTTATTTAATAAGAGTTAATTAATTTCGTTAGATGTAAATTATATTTAAGTTAGGGGGGTGTTAGTGTTAGGGTTAGACTTAGCTTTAGGGGTTAATACATTTATTAGAGTAGCGGTGAGCTCCAGTCGGCAGATTAGGGGTTAATGTTTGAAGTTAGGTGTCGGCGATGTTAGGGAGGGCAGATTAGGGGTTAATACTATTTATTATAGGGTTAGTGAGGCGGATTAGGGGTTAATAACTTTATTATAGTAGCGCTCAGGTCCGGTCGGCAGATTAGGGGTTAATAAGTGTAGGCAGGTGGAGGCGACGTTGTGGGGGGCAGATTAGGGGTTAATAAATATAATATAGGGGTCGGCGATGTTAGGGCAGCAGATTAGGGGTACATAGGGATAATGTAAGTAGCTGCGGTTTACGGAGCGGGAGATTAGGGGTTAATAATAATATGCAGGGGTCAGCGATAGCGGGGGCGGCAGATTAGGGGTTAATAAGTGTAAGGTTAGGGGTGTTTAGACTCGGGGTACATGTTAGAGTGTTAAGTGCAGACGTAGGAAAGGTTACCGCATAGCAAACAATGGGGCTGCGTTAAGAGCTGAACGCAGCTTTTTTGCAGGTGTTAGGTTTTTTTTCAGCTCAAACAGCCCCATTGTTTCCTATGGGAGAATCGTGCACGAGCACGTTTTTGAGGCTGGCCGCTTGCGTAAGCAACTCTGGTATCGAGAGTTGAAGCTGCGTTAAAAATGCTCTACGCTCCTTTTTTGGAGCCTAACGCAGCCTTTATGTGGACTCTCAATACCAGAGTTATTTTTATGGTGCGGCCAGAAAAAAACTGGCGTTAGTTTTTCGGGTCGTTACCGACAAAACTCCAAATCTAGCCGAGAGAGAGGGAGAAAGAGAGAGAGAGAGAGAGAGAGAGAGAGAAAGAGAGAGAGATAAAAAGAGAAAGAGAGAGAGGGAGAAAGAGAGAGAGAGAGAGAGAGAGAGAGCAAGAGTAAATGAGAGAGTTCTAATACTAACCACAACTGTAATAATCTACTAGTATATACTTTTATTGTGCAGATATATTGATGCTAATCCTCCACCTTCATCAAGAAGTGATATCAATTTCACAACTGTAATCAATTGACATAAACTAGAAACTTATCTCACTGTAATACACCAATTAAATAACATGTTCCTGGAACATATTTGAACTAACAACAGATAATAGATAATAATAATAACAACAATATTTTTGTTTTTTTATATACGTTTTTAGTGCTGAAGATATTGTAACAAAACTGAGCGGAAACCAACTTACAGTAGAATATTTTGAAGAAAGTGGTTTTACAGAACCTATTCTCGTGCCAAAGAAGGATGGTTTGGGCATATCTGTACCTGCACCTACCTTTTATGTCAGTGATGTTGAAAATTATGTGGGTGAGTATTTTTTTTTTATTATTCTTTATCTATAAGGATTTTTGTCTTTGATTGCAAATAGTGTTTTTGCTAATATAATCAGTTATGTTTATAGTATTAAACTATACAAAAGTGTGCTGCATTACATCTGTATTATTGTGATACTAATTTAGAAAAGGAAAAAGATACAAAGGTCTGTGTAGTCCTATATATGCACAAATAGCCTTTGTTTGAGGGAATTTGGCTTAAAGATGCAGAATATCTTCGCTGTCACAATGATCTTGGGATGGACGGAAGCTGAAGGGTGAAAAAACATTTTCAGGAGCTTCAGAAAATTGGAAAGAAACACAAATTGTAATATTAGACAATGTTTGTTATGTACTAGAAGTAGGAAGTAAAATCTGCTGGGCTATGGTTAATATATATGCAGAGGCTAATCACAGGATTTTCAGACACCTTCACATAAGCAAAACATATAAAGTCAAAGCAAACCTCAAATATAGCAGCTAATTAAATATTTAATATAACTGGATGAAAGTTTTCATGCATGTTTTCTTTCAGTTAACAATTAATATCAATTATTGAGTGCTGTGCAATTAATAATTTTATATAATTCGGGTTTTCATCCATGTTTATTATAAAATGACCACAAACACTTCATTTGAATCATATATGAATATTTAGATGGTCATTGTGACGTAGTAAAGGGGTTTAACAACCCTGCTACAGTCACCAGTCACATAAAGGGTTAACTGACTCTTTCCACTTTAACTAATTTGTCACCGTTTAGGTTCAAGGGTTAACAAACACTATCTCGTCAGATAAATGCCCAAACTCCCCTTTAATGCCACCCACACTAAATCATCTCTACTTCCACCCCCTCAGGATTATTATATGGGGAATCCTAAAGAAAAACCAAGACTAACAGAATAAAAATCCCAAAACACAATTTGGCAAAAATCAGTCTAAAAACACAATACTGTTATTAATAGTTTCTTCAGGAAGGTGGCACAGATATTAGATAAAAGCAAAAACTTAATAAAGGAATTTCAATTGTGAACAAAAATATATTTTATATAAAAAAAACATATTAACAAACACAGTTGCACACAAAGCTAAATAAAGTAAAGTAAAATAACAGGACCTAATACTGTACTAGCATAGATTTCTTTTTTTTTTTTTTTTTTGCAAGAATGTTGTTAACAGTCTCCTATGTAGAATGACAATATTTAGCTGATTTCATCATTAAATACATAATTTTCTTTTTAAACGGGGAGAGTCCACAGCTGCATTCATTACTCTTTGGAAATAAAGAACCTGGCCACCAGGAGGAGGTAAAGGCATCCCAGCCAAAGGCTTAAATACCTCCCCCACTTCCCTCATCCCCCAGTCATTCTTTGCCTTTCGTCACAGGAGATACTTACATCTTCTCTGGATGGGGTAACCCGATGGTTCCTCAGGGTTTATAGTTTGAAGCCAGCTCCGGGTTCCGGGTGTCCGTTTTATGGACCTGATCCTTGTATTTCTGTGTCCAGATCTCTTATATGGATCTGGACGGCCCAGTTTTCCGGTTCCGGAATGTCCTCTTGTCCCTTTTGGCGGGGTTTTCTTTCTCTTAACAGATAATTTGAATCTTCTGGGCCAGCTGTAGTAGCCGTATGGTTCCTATCCATCTGTATTGTCCTTTTAACGCCTTTCTACAGCTTTACGCTCCATGCCTCCAGGCGGGTGATCGGTTATGTTTGCATTTCCCCTCCCTTTGGGGGAGGACTGCCTTTACCACAGTATCCGCCTGGTGCCCCAGAGCCTTTACTGTAGTTTCAGTATAGGGTCTCCTTTTTGGGAGTGTCCCTTCTCTTGGGAAGGGAGCTGTGTCTGGGTTCTGTAACCCAAACTTGTCCTTGGGGGATCTGGATCCCCTCTTTGTTTCCTTTCTGAGGGTTTTGGTGGTTCGGGGAACTGTTAATTTCCTTATCCTTTCGGACATTGCCAGTCGCTTTGGTGCTGGGTCTGTTGCCTCGGAGGGGGGGGGGGGGGTCAGGGATCTGACTGATCTGTTGAGCCTTGACCGCGTATCATTGATAGTTTTTGTGGGCCTTCCTTACGTGGGAAGCTTTGCGGTGTTCCCTTCCCTCAGCAGATAGATTTTTCTCTGCTGGGTCAGGGTGCTATCCTTCTTCCCTGTTTTTACTTGGGAGGGAGTTGCTCTTTTTCTGAGTTTTCCTCTGGGAGAGTCCTGGTGCACATTCCTAGGTTTTGATTAGCTAGTGTTGGCGGGTTGCGTCCGCTTAGACCTCTTTTGCAGTCTGGAGCATACTCAGATATTATGGTGCTGGATTTTTTTAGCGGCTCCCGGAGGTGGTTTTATTCCTCGGTTGCTATTTCCTGAGTGCAGGTTTTGCACTCTGTGTATGGGAGGCGGTCTACCTTGTCCCTTTAGGTTTCCGGATGGGGCGTTACTTGGTTCCTTAGACTCCATGCAGATAGGGGTCTGGGATTTCCTCCCTTCACTCTGCTCGGTCGGTAGGTTTCGTTCTCTACGCGATTTTGTCCTGTTGCAACCTTGGTTGCGCTCTTGGAGTTATGATCGGGTTCTTTATTGCCTTAGTTGTTTGTCTGGTGGTCCTTTGGACTCTCTTATCTGAGTACTTCTTCTTCTTCTTCCCTTCTGGAAGAATGTGGAAGTCCCCCTTCCCTCGGGTCGGGGGTGCATTTATGTGTGGGCTTGGAGCCTGCGGGACTTTGTCTGCTCGGTTGAGTTTAGTGATTCTGGGCGGTCCCTAGCATGGGCCTTGCTGGTTTTAACTGATGAGCAGTTACTTGGTCCTTTCCAATTTTTGTTCCTTCTGCTTTGTTTTTTTTTGTCGGGGTTTGGGTGATTTCAGGCTGTGGTGCCCTCAGAAGGGGCTGCCTCTTGTACCCCCCTGTTCTGCATTCAGTGTCATCTATAGTTTGGGTATTGATTTCCCAAAAGTAATGAATGCAGCTGTGGACTCTCCCCATTTAAGAAGAAAAACTTAAATTATGCTTACCTGATAACTTCTTCTGACGGGGAGAGTCTACAGCTCCCCACCCCCGTGTTTTTATCTCTGGGGCAGCCGTATATTTATTTATTTTTTTCTTCTGGCACCTTTTTCACCTTGATATTTCTCCTACTGTTCCTTGTTCCCTCAGTAGAATGACTGGGGGATGAGGGAAGTGGGGGAGGTATTTAGGATTTTGGCTGAGGCGTCTCTCCCTCCTTCTGGTGGCCAGGTTCTGTATTTCCCAAAAGTAATGAATGCAGCTGTGGACTATCCCAGTCAGAAGAAAAGAAAATTATAAGGTAAGCATAATTTAACAGGAAAGTAAACCCACAAATATTATTTTATGATTCAGATAGAACATACAATTTTAAACACCTTTCCAATTTAATTTGATTATCAAATTTTGTTCATTCTCTTGTTAGCCATTGCTAAAGGGACAACATTGCACTACTGACAGGAAGCTGAAGATATCTATGTAGCCAATCACAAGAGACAAATGTGTGCAGGCACCAATTAGCAGCAGCTCCCACTAGTGTATGATATGTGCATATTCATTTTTAACAAGGGATATTAAGAGAACGAAGCACATTTGAAAATAGAAGTGAATTTAAAAGTGTCTTAAAATTACATGCTCTACCTGAATCATGCAAGTTTAAAGGGACAGTCAACACCAGAATTTTTGTTGTTTTATAAGATAGATAATCCCTTTATTACCCATTCCCCAGTTTTGCATAACCAACACTGTTATATTAATATACTTTTTACCTCTGTGATTAACTTGTATCTAAGCATCTTCTGACAGCCCCATAATCACATGACATTTTATTTATTATCTATTGACTTTCATTTTAGCCAATTAGTGCAGTGTCTTCCACAATCCACGGCGTGCTCACAATGTTATCTATAGGGTTTACCTGAACTAGCTCTCCCCTGCTTTGAAAAGCAAATACAAAAGCATGTGATTAGAGGCGGCCTTCAAGGGCTTAGAAATTATCATATGAGCTTTCCTAGGTCTAGCTTTCAACTAAGAATACCAAAAGAACAAAGCAAAATTGGTGATAAAAGTAAATTGGAAAGTTGTTTAAAATTACATGCCCTATTTGAAACATGAAAGTTTTTTTTGGACTTGACTGTCCCTTTAATTTTGACTTTCCTATCCCTTTAAGTTTTTTCTCTGAACCAAATATCATGCACTTGTTGAAGGTATGGGATATCTTATGATTTTATTTAGGTATATCCAGTACCAAAAAGCTTATAATAAATCTCATTGTGATACCATGATGATTATTTTGATACTAAACATGACATGTCTGTAATATTTGGTCACGCAGTAAAATAAAAATGGTCAAACCCAGTGCTAACAAAGAATGGGTTAAGCTTGAACACGACCTATCTAGCTCTAGAAGCCTAGGATCTGTGTGTTGGACATACAGACAACATAGGACTTTACCACCACTTACTCCTTCGTTAGTATCCGATACACTCTCCACATGGGACCTCCTCACAAGATCACAGAAAGGCATATCTACCATACCCTCACCATTACTCCCCTACTACACAACAAAGACTTTCCCCTGCTACTCCAAAAACGGCCTAAGGAATTGTACACACTAACTGCGGGACTACCCTGCCATCTAGTCCTAGAAAAAGGCACCATCATACAGAAAACCGCACTTGCGGACAAAAACATCATCTTTTTTGAAAGATGGTTTGAATATTTACAATTAGCCCACTTTTTCTCCCACCACAAAGATAAACCCAATTTGGTTAGAAACCTAAGCCCATTCGAAACACTTTGTCATTCCCCACTATTAGCGAAGGGCACCCTTTCTAAGATATATAAAATTCTTATTGCCTTACATTCTAAAAGCCTTCCGCCATACACAAAAGCATGGGAAGCTGAATTGGGATACGAGATCCCTTCTGAGACATGGGACATAATATTCCAACAAATGGGAAAGGCTCCCTTTTCAATGGGCATCACAGAGACGAACATAAAACTCCTAGAAAGATGGTACCTTTACCCCAGCAGGCTCGCTAAGATTTATCCCCACACTGACCCACTGTGCTGGAGAGACTGTAAACAAGTAGGAACACTTCTCCACATATGGTGGGATTGCCCTACACTTCAGCCTTTCTGGCTAGACATCCACAGAGAAATTCAAAAGGTCCTCTCCACAGCCATCCCCTTTGACCCTTTAACACTATTATTTAACAAACCGCCTAAGATCAAATGCAAGTACAGACAGGTCTTACTATACATTATGTTAAGCGGTGCAAAGCAACTGGTTCCCAGACTTTGGAAACAGCAAAGTATTCTAACTCAGAGAGATTGGGCGCAAAATGTCACTCTCCTCCTATCCCTGGAAAGGTTTCACTATCAGAAAACAAAAAGGATGGACTTTTATTGTGCCATGTCTTTCTTTTGGGAAACATATACCTACACACTTGCTAGGACTCCACCTTAATTAACTAATAATTCCCTAGCACTAAGATACCCTGAGAGGCTTATAAACTCCCCACAGACCATAACAAAACAAAGAAACACATGACTTATTTGGGGCCTTACCCTAGATCCGCACCTTGGCTTGTCTTGTTCCCTGGACCTTAAATCCTGTCATTTATCTATTATTTCACTGACTGCAACCTATTTCTATGTGTGTTTATATAAGTAAGATTTTTTTCTTTCTTGTTTGGATCTCTGTTACGTAGCATGGTTTAAATGTTAGGTGGACGTTTCATCCACATGTGTTGTTAAGAAAAAAAAGAAAAACTTTACAAGCTACTATGAACTTTGACAGAACTTTTTGTGGGACTCTGCAAATGCCAAGTTCTATGGATCTGTACACAACAGATAGTAATGATCCCGCCTTTTGTATCTTTCTTACTCATAGTTTTATTGTCATTGTTATATTACGCCGGATTAAATCCATGGCAATTGTAAAACCTTCATTTACACCAATAAAGCTTGTTGAAAAAAAAAAAAAAAAATGGTCAAACCATATCTTGAGATATCCTAGAGTGTCAATTTTAACTGACCTTAGGTCTGTGTCTTGATAGAGGACACTGTATTTTGTCACTCTGTGTTGGCAGTTTGGTCTATAATGATCACTCTGCCGAGAAGAGTGAATTGCACCTTGTTTCTGGTTTACCAAATGTACATAATAAAATTAATTCTTCCCAAAAGTTTGATTTTTAAGAGAGGGTTGTGATAAAGAGTTATATATAAATAGCAAACATGGAAATACAGGGCACAGAAGAAAATGAAAGAAAATAATCACTGACACCCCAAAATCATGAGGTCTTCATAACAATCATATTTCATTTGTATACAAGATTTATCTTTAAGTGTGGTTTGAAGAATGTTTTTAACTTTTAATAACTTCTTTTGTAAACTAATTAACTGAACGTGCAAGAATGTTACGTTTGGCGGAAAAAATATGTGCCAACATCCATGAAATGCCACCAGAAACAGACAAAATGGGTTTTCAGCACATCCGCAGTCTAGAATTTGAGAACTCAAGAAATCCAATAAGAAGCTACTGGAGAAGTGTTTTTTAATGTATTAGAATACCATTTGTTGATTGTGTATTTAGAGGGATTTTGTTTGTTTGTTACTAACATAGTTGATTAGTTGATATTCTTGTTTATTTTAATGAGTAATGTAATGCAATCAATTCCAATTTTAAAAATGCATGGAAAGCCATGTGGTGAACTTCTGATTAGAGGGCTGTGATTTATTTATTTTCATGTAATTGTGAGAAAAACTTTATGTTATGGTGGTTATAACACAATTCAAGCATAAGAAAGACAGATTTTCCCCATTATGTTGTATATAGTACTTTGTTGGCTTTACTAAATAAAATACCAGTGCTTTTAATAAATTGGAATTCCATATAGAAATCAAGAAACTACCTGGGTGTAGAAAATCCTAGGTTCAATAAAGCCTTTTGCAATACTATTATCTCATAGGAATTAAATTGCCTCTGTATCATAACTAGTTTGTTTGTAACCTGCCCCTTTTTACAGCTTCGACTGACCCTCAATTATAATCAATGGAGCAGTATTTATCATGTAGCCTTGCGGGGAATAGATTGAACTCCACTGGGAAGGATTATCTAAAAACCAGAGTGCAAGTGGAATAATAAAGTACTTTTCACACAATTAATTTTTTAAAATTCCAAATGCACATTCCCAAGGATAGAAATCAGATGTGCATGTCAGTAAAGATCACCAGTCTACTGCAACTGCCTCCCCCTACTTAAAGTGAATGTAAATTTTGATGCTAAATTGCCCGGTTTTTAAAAATTTGATTAAAAACGGGCACTTTAATTCATCAAAATTTACATTTCACTTGTGTTGTCAAAAAATCCGCTCCGCCCGTCGCAAGCCATTTCTGAAGCGGAGAGAGTTGGAAGCAGCATCCGCTGCTAAATACATAGACCCCTTAGTATTTCAAAGCATTTTTTACGTTTTCTTTTGTGCATATGTTAGAGTGGACCGTTTTATAAATGGTGCATTTCCCATGTTTTCCTTCCATCCTCCAATCACGGCTTCCCCCCGGGGGAATCAGTGTCTGATTCAACGCCGTGATTGGAGGAAGCCGGATTCCTCATTTTAGACCCAGGAAGAGGCTTTGCGACGGGTGGAGGAAGCTGGAGCGGCTGTCAAGTTTAAAAGATTACCAGGGGAATTACCAGGGGAAATTTCCACTTTTATCACTGTTTTATGCATCTCCATGAAGCCAATTAAATACAATTTTTGTGAATTTGATACGCTTGGAAGGCTTGCTGGTTTTTCTTCTATTTGTTGCAGATAGTTCAAATCCTCTATCTTGACGCAAAGAGAAAACTCAGCGCGTGTCTCAGTGTTATCTGGTTCTTCAAGGGTTTACCCCCTTTATCCACAGACAAATTTATAGTAATACATTTTCTCCTCCCTCTAATAGATACTGTATATAATTCACAGCTTACGATTTCCCATAAAACACAACATTTTAATCATTTTATACACTCCACGATGAAGAATACTGTCATCACTAAAATGTCTTTAATATATCACAGAACAAACAAAGGAAAACATGGGAAATGCACCATTTATAAAACGGTCCACTCTAACATATGCACAAAAGAAAACGTAAAAAATGCTTTGAAATACTAAGGGGTCTATGTATTTAGCAGCGGATGCTGCTTCCAACCCTCTCCGCTTCAGTTCCGACTGAATCAAAATTTAAGAAGCAGCGGTCCTAAGACTGCTGCTCCTTAACTCGCCCGCCACCTCTGAGGTGGCGGACAGCAATCAGCCCGATCGAATACGATCGGTTTGGTTGACACCCCCTGCTAGCAGCCGATTGGCTGTGAATCTGCAAGGGGCGGTATTGCACCAGCAGTTCACAATGATAAATGCCAACAGCATATGCTATAGCGATCATGTCTGTCCGCACCTACATAAATAGACCCCCCAGAGAGATCTGCGGGATGAGATACTTCACATGAGCTTTAAAGTCCTCATGAATTCTGCATGCTGAGTTGAGGTTTAGGTGAAAAATACCAACCACATGCCTGAAATATCAATGGTCAGCTGCTTGGTCATACCTGTGAGTTCCCCCAAGACACCTCTTGTTCTATCCAGTGAGACTACTTTTCTATAACAAAACAGACAAGGTCATATTTTATACTTAGGAAGATTTACATTAACTGTGTTTTACATGTCTTCTGAAGTTGTGTTTGTTATTGTTTTTGTCATATTATTATAGTAAATAATATTCAATTCTCCGTCTAGGGTTTGTCACTTGATGAGTGATCAGTAACAGATGGTATGATTCCGCTCAAAGGAGAGAGAGGAAAGCTGTTAGTGAAAATCATTTCCTTAATTATAAGTATCTTATGCCCCAGTTATCTTGTAACCTCGGACAACATTTAATCTGGGTTACCTAAAATGAAACAATATCCATAACTATCAAATATTAGTTGGCACTAATCAATCAGCTTGTTCTATACCATAAATGCAAAAGGCTAAATCTATACTTTAGCTTTCTCATAAGGCTTTCACTAGATAGTTAAAATAAGCTTTTCTAACTACTGGTCTAATTATTGTTTTGATTGGTGTGGGCAACTGTTCTATATACCTATGAATTTAAAGGGACACTGAACCCAAGTTTTTTCTTTCGTGATTCAGATAGATCATGCAATTTTAAGCAACTTTTAAATTTACTTCTATTATCAATTTTTCTTCCTTCTCTTGCTATCTTTATTTGAAAAAGAAGGAATCTAAGCTAAGGAGCCAGCCATTTTTTTGTTCAGAACCCTGGACAGCTCTTGTTTATTGGTGGGTGAATTTATCCACCAATCAGCAAGAGCAACCCAGGTTGTTCACCAAAAATGGGCTAAACTTACATTCTTGCTTTTCAAATAAAGATACCAAGAGAATTAGAAAATTTGATAATAGGAGTAAATTAGAAAGTTGCTTAAAATTGCATGATCTATCTGAATCAAGAAAGAAAAAAATTGGGTTCAGTGTCCCTTTAAATACCCTAAAAGGAGACCTAACTAAATTCTAACTAACTATACTAATACTATATTTATATATTATAACTCTACAGTTTTAACCGCTTAGCAATAGGTTTTTGATTCATGCACAAGATATCATGTCTTGGGTATTTAACACGTCAGGAGCGTCTGTTAATGAATCTGTAAAAACAAATATGGGCAAAGTGATTCTCAATAAATTTTGAACATGACCTCACATTTTCAGTGAATATTTTTGGCAACCTCACGTGCGCATGTCAATTTAGCCCAATAAGGAATATTTGTGCAGAGTCATATAGTGTCATATGGATGGATGATGGTATACATTTATCAACAATTAACACTTTGTTGCAATTAGCATACACTGATAAACCAATTGATAGTAAAACTATTGCTCGCTTACAAAAATGTATTCATAAATAAAGCTTTTCCTGTTGGTATAGTCAACAAGCCCACTGGCAAGCAGCAAATCAGTTGCATATCCTTTAAATTAACGTTAACCCCACAAAACACTGAAAATCAACTGACTCATTCATATAGGTCACATCATTTAAATTTTACATTATTGAAATATGCACACTTTTTATTCACACTTTCTGAGGCACCAGCTCCTATTGAGCATGTGCAAGAATTCACAGTGTATACATATATGCTATTTGTGATTAGCTGATGGCTGTCACATGATGCAGTGAGATGGAAAATGAAACTAAAAAAGTGCTTTTGCATTGTCTTTTTATTATTTGTTGATTATAATTCTACTGTATTTAATGTTCATTTAAAACCAACTATCAAGTGTAGCATCTTATTCCATTATGTTATTGCAAAGCCAAACACAGTATTCTAATATTCTATTAAACAGTATTAAATCCACTGTATACAACCACAGACTCAAAACTTCCTGAATTCTCCACCACTTGCATGTGAGCTCTATTATACCTGATTACAAAAAATATTAAGTTATTTATAGAATATAAAGTTCCTCTCCTCCTCCTTTGTTATCTTCTTGCTCCACCTTAGCATGTAGCCTATGAGCCCAGCAGTTTGTAGATCACCTTCATGAGAGCTCTTGGCAGGGCCCTCTACCCATTTGTTCCCTATAAAGTCTACCTTGTATATCATACCTGTTTATAGCGCTGTGGAATCTATTTGCGCTCTACAAATAACTGCTAATAATAATAGTTTGTAAAACTGATAAGTGTGTATATTTACTAACCGATTAATTTATAATTGCATTGCAATTTGTTGCGTAAAAATAGACCCACTGTAAAATTAAATTATTATAAAAGTTTAATGCATTTTAAACTTTAACCAATAAAGAAATAAAAACAACTATTTCGTTAGCTGTGGAAAAAAAACAACTCAAGGGTTCATTTGTAAAGCTCAGAAAGCAAACAAACTTGTATTGAGAAGGTAAGAAAAAAATCTAACTTTAAAAAAAAAGCAATACAAAATGTATTTACAAATTACATGTAACATAACTTCCAGTTCTGTTTAATGTGTCATTTGTGCGTATCTATATAATGATATAATAAACAAAGGTTAATGGTCAGTGGCTGTGCACAGCAGGGGACACCCTCTTACCGATGATAATCAATACTAGGTCATGTGGTAAAGGAAGAGAATGAGAAAGAAAATATATAAAATGCAGTGAAAGCAAAATATAAAAAAGCAATGAGATATAAATTAAATTAAAATAATTTGGTTTCTTATTTCTGTTAGATTTATATGATATAGTGAACAAGTATTTATAGAGATCTCTGTAACTTCTGCATATAACATTCAGCCCCTGGCAGGAAATGGCTTAATATTAAAATTGAAAAATAAATAAATTTAAGTATTGTTTGTGCTCCACATTTGTGTTTTCTACATGTGAGCACTGCTGCCTAGAAATACACATGACCAGGTACTAGAAACACCATTCTATATTGCAAGGCTGCTTTACTGTAGCAAAACAGACATATAAATATATTACAATTACAAATATTTACATTTGTAATTTTTTTATGTTGCTAGTGATTCTTGTTTTCCATGTGAGATATGTTTTGGGTACTTCACTCAACTATAGATATTAATGCTAGGAATACCCACTAATGATACTCTCAAATAATTTCAAACATGATCTCGTCTTTACAATGAGGTCTCATCAATTTATGTCATACTCTCTGCCTCCCCTGCTTACTCAATCACTCTGTATACCTTTCTTTCTATAACCCTCTCTGAATATTACCTTCCACACCTCCTGGTACTATGCAGTGTGATTTTGTATGTTTTTGGAATTCTTATCTCATGTAGCAATGAAACTAAATCTGTAACAGAGCTGAAGAGCAGAGATAAACACAATTTTGAATAACTGCAATTTTTTATGTTCCTCTACAGTCTTTTAGTCCTAGTTTTTAGTAAGTTTCTACTTTCTGAAATCATATTCTTTCTACACGTTTTGGTCATATTGCTGTAGTTTACGTTAGGACACAGCTGACCACTCCTACCGGTGTACTAATGTAAAGCTAAGCAGGGTAAGATGATTACATCTTCCGGTGTACTAACATAAAGCTGAGCAGGGTATGATGATAACATTTACCAGTGTACTGACGTAAAGCTGAGCAAGGTATGATGATCACATCTACAGGTGTACTAATGTAAAGCTGGGCAGGGTAAGATGATCACATCTACCGGTGTACTAACGTAAAGCTGAGCAGGGTATTATGATCACATCTACTGATGTACTAACATAAAGCTGAGCAGGGTAAGATGATCACATCTACCGGTGTACTAACGTAAAGCTGAGCAGGGTATGATGATCACATCTACCGGTGTACTAACGTAAAGCTGAGCAGGGTATGATGATAACATCTACCGGTGTACTAACGTAAAGCAGGGCAGGGTAAGATGATCACATATACTGGTGTACTATCGTAAGGCTGAGCAGGGTATGATAATAACATCTACCGGTGTACTAACATAAAGCTGAGCAGGGTAAGATGATCACATCTACCGGTGTACTAACGTAAAGCTGAGCAGGGTATTATGATCACATCTACTGATGTACTAACATAAAGCTGAGCAGGGTATTATGATCACATCTACTGATGTACTAACATAAAGCTGAGCAGGGTAAGATGATCACATCTACCGGTGTACTAACGTAAAGCTGAGCAGGGTATGATGATCACATCTACCGGTGTACTATCGTAAGGCTGAGCAGGGTATGATAATAACATCTACCGGTGTACTAACATAAAGCTGAGCAGGGTAAGATGATCACATCTACCGGTGTACTAACGTAAAGCTGAGCAGGGTATTATGATCACATCTACTGATGTACTAACATAAAGCTGAGCAGGGTATTATGATCACATCTACTGATGTACTAACATAAAGCTGAGCAGGGTAAGATGATCACATCTACTGATGTACTAACATAAAGCTGAGCAGGGTAAGATGATCACATCTACCGGTGTACTAACATAAAGCTGAGCAGGGTATGATGATCACATCTACTGGTGTAGTAATGTAAAGCTGAGCAGGGTATCATGATCACATCTACTGGTGTAGTAATGTAAAGCTGAGCAGGGTATGATGATCACATCTACCGGTCTACTAACGTAAAGCTGAGCAAGGTATGATGATCACACCTACAGGTGTACTAACGTTAAGCTAGGCAGGGTAAGATGATCACATCTACCGGTGTAATAACATAAAGCTGAGCAGGGTATTATGATCACATCTACCGGTGTACTAACGTAAAGCTGAGCAGGGTATCATGATCACATCTATCAGTGTAATAACTTAAAGCTGAGCAGGGTATGATGATCACATCTAACGGTGTAATAACTTAAAGCTGAGCAAGGTATGATGATCACATCTACCGGTGTAATAACGTAAAGCTGAGCAAGGTATGATGATCACATCTATCAGTGTAATAACTTAAAGCTGAGCAGGGTATGATGATCACATCTAACGGTGTAATAACTTAAAGCTGAGCAAGGTATGATGATCACATCTACCGGTGTAATAACTTAAAGCTGAGCAGGGTATGATGATCACATCTACAAGTGTACTAACGTCAAGCTGAGCAGGGTATGATGATAACATCTACCGGTGTACTAACGTAAAGCAGGGCAGGAGCTGAGCACGGTATGATGATCACATCTACCGGTGTACTAACATAAAGCTGAGCAGGGTATGATGATCACATCTACAAGTGTACTAACATAAAGCTGAGCAGGGTATGATGATAACATCTACCGGTGTACTAACGTAAAGCTGGGCAGGGTATGATGATCACATCTACCAGTGTACTAACATAAAGCTGAGCAGGGTATCATGATCACATCTACTGGTGTAGTAATGTAAAGCTGAGCAGGGTAAGATGATCATATCTACCGGTGTACTAATGTAAAGCTGAACAGGGTAAGATGATCATATCTACTGGTGTAGTAACGTAAAGCTGAGCAGAGTATGATGATCACATCTACTGATGTAGTAACGTAAAGCTAAACAGACAGGGTAACATGATCACATCTACTGGCGTAGTAACGTAAAGCTGAACAGGGTAAGATGATCATATCTACTGGTGTAGCAACGTAAAGCTGAGCAGAGTATGATGATCACATCTACTGATGTAGTAACGTAAAGCTAAACAGACAGGGTAACATGATCACATCCACCGGGGTACTAACATAAACCTGAGCTGGCTAAGATGATCACATCCTCCGGTGTACTAACGTAAAGCTGAGCAGGGAATGATGATCACATCTACTGGTGTACTAACGTAAAGCTGAGCAGCGTAAGATGATCACATCTACTGGTGTACTAACATAAAGCTGAGCAGCGTAAGATGATCACATCTACCGGTGTACAACTTAAAGCTGAGCAGTGTATGATGATCACATCTACTGGTGTACTAACGCAAAGCTGAGCAGGGTGTGATGATCACATCTACTGGTGTACTAACGTAAAGCTGAGCAGCGTAAGATGATCACATCTACTGGTGTACTAACATAAAGCTGAGCAGCGTAAGATGATCACATCTACCGGTGTACAACTTAAAGCTGAGCAGTGTATGATGATCACATCTACTGGTGTACTAACGTAAAGCTGAGCAGGGTATGATGATCACATCTACAGGTGTACTAACGTAAAGCTGAGCAGGGTATGACGATCACATCTACCGGTGTATTAACCTAAAGATGAGCAGGGTATGATGATCACATCTACTGGTGTACGAACGTAAAGCTGAGCAGGGTATGATGACCACATCTACCGGTGTAGTAATGTAAAGCTGAGCAGGATATGATGATCACATTTACTGGTGTACTAACGTAAGGCTGAGCAGGATTATTATTATTCTTCTTCTTTATAAAGCGTCAACAGATTCCGCAGCGCTGCCCATGAGTACAAGGATAACGGTACAATGGAGAAACAATATGATAAAAGACAAAGTTTTACAGACAAATACGGGGGGGGGCTGAGGGCCCTATTCCCGTGGGAATTTACAATCTAGATGGGTAGGAGGATGGGAAACAGGAGGTGGGGACTGCAAATGTGAGAATAATATTAGTGAGGAGATAGAGGGCAACTGTTAGTTAAGTGAAGTTAGTTTGTTAATAAGTCGGGTGATAAACTTCCCTGAACAGAAAGGTCTTTAGGGAACGTTTAAAGGAGGAGAGGTTAGGGGCAAGTCTGACAGCTCGAGGAAGTGCGTTCCAGAGGGTTGGTGCCGCACAAGAGAAGTCCTGTAGTCTAGCATGAGAGGAGGTGAAGCAGGTCATTGTTGGATCTTAGGGGGCGGGCGGGAGTATATTTGTTGATGAGTGAGGACAGGTAGGGTGGGTCAGCATTGATGAGGGCTTTGTAGGTCAGGGTGAGAATTTTGAATTTAACTCTGCTGTGAATGGGGAGCCAGTGAAGGGACTTGCAGAGAGGTGCAGCAGAAACAGAGCATTGAGAGAGGTGGATTAGCCTGGCAGATGCATTTAGGATGGATTGGAGGGGAGAGAGGCGGGAGAGAGGGAGGCCAGTTAGTAAGTTGTTACAGTAGTCAAGTCGGGAAATTACCAGGGAGTGGATTAGCTGTTTAGTAGTTAAAGCACTCAGAAACGGACGAATTTTGGAGATATTGCGTAGGTGGTTGTGGCAGGATGAAGAGAGCAGTTGGATGTGGGGAATGAAAGACAGATTTGAGTGAAGCGTGACTCCGAGGCAGCGAGCTTGGGGTGATGGGGAGATAGTTGTGCCACCAAAAGTGATAGAAAAATTAGAAAATGGAGTAGAGTTAGAGGGGGGAATTAGAAGTAGTTCGGTCTTGGACGTGTTTATTTTTAGGTGGTGAGAAGCCATCCAGGAGGAAATGCCAGATAAGTAGTCGCTGATGTGAGAATTGACAGAAGGAGAGAGTGCAGGGGTGGAAAGGTAAATCTGGGTATCATTAGCATAGAGGTGATAGCTGAAGCCATAGCTGTTGATATGTTTACCCAGTGAAGAAGTGTAAATAGAGAAGAGTAGAGGACCCAGGACAGAGCCTTGAGGTAATCCGACAGAGGCAATAGAGAGGAAGAGTCACCAGCAAAAGAGACAGAGAAGGATCTATTAGAGAGATAATAGTGAATCCAGGAGAGGGC
Organism: Bombina bombina; assembly: GCF_027579735.1. Classification (NCBI taxonomy): domain Eukaryota; kingdom Metazoa; phylum Chordata; class Amphibia; order Anura; family Bombinatoridae; genus Bombina; species Bombina bombina. The sequence continues at coordinate 251,152,680 of NC_069505.1, forward strand.
AGTGTCACAGAGCCCAAGAGAGCTGAAAGTCCATAGGAAAAGGGGATGGTCAACAGTGTCAAAGGCAGCAGAGAGGTCAAGTAAGATGAGTATAGAGTAGTAGCCTTTGTTTTTAGCAGAAAGGAGATCGTTAGTAACCTTGGTGAGGGCAGTCTCAGTTGAGTGTTTGGGATGGAAGCCAGATTGCAGGGGGTCGAGCAATGAGTTGGAGGACAGGAAGTGGGTTAGGCAATTGAAAACTAGTTTTTCAAGAAATTTTTAAGCTAGCGGGAGCAGTGATATGGGGTGGTAGTTTGCAGGGGAGTTAGGGTCAAGGGAGGGTTTTTTGAGGATGGGGTGACCTTTGCATGTTTGAAGGAGGCCAGGAATGATCCGGTAGAAAGGGATAGGTTGAATATGTGAGTAAGAGCTGGTTCTACTGGTGAACTAATGTAATGCTGAGCAGAGTAAGATGATCACATCCACCGGGGTACTAACATAAAGCTGAGCTGGCTAACATGATCACATCCACTGGTGTACTAATGTAAAGCTGAGCAGGGTATGATGATCACATCTACTGGTGTACTAATGTAAAGCTGAGCAGGGTAAGAGGATCACATCTACCGTTGTAGTAACGTAAAGCTGAACAGGGTAACATGATCATATCTACCGGTGTACTAACGTAAAGCAGAGCAGGGTATGTTGATCACATCTACCGGTGTTCTAACATAAAACTGAGCAGGGTATGATGATCACATCTACCGGTGTACTAATGTAAAGCTGAACAGAGTAATATTATCACATCTACCGGTGTACTAACGTAAAGCTGAGCAGGGTAAGATGATCATATCTACCGGTGTACTAATGTAAAGCTGAGCAGTGGAAGATGATCACATCTACCGGTGTACTAACGTAAAGCTGAGCAGTGTATGATGATCACATCTACTGGTGTACTAACGTAAAGCTGAGCAGGGTATGATGATCACATCTACAGGTGTACTAACGTAAAGCTGAGCAGGGTATGACGATCACATCTACCGGTGTATTAACCTAAAGCTGAGCAGGGTATGATGATCACATCTACTGATGTACTAACGTAAAGCTGAGCAGGGTATGATGATCACATCTACAGGTGTACTAACATAAAGCTGAGCAGGGTATGATGATAACATCTACCGGTGTACTAACGTAAAGCTGGGCAGGGTATGATGATCACATCTACCAGTGTACTAACATAAAGCTGAGCAGGGTATCATGATCACATCTACTGGTGTAGTAATGTAAAGCTGAGCAGGGTAAGATGATCATATCTACCGGTGTACTAATGTAAAGCTGAACAGGGTAAGATGATCATATCTACTGGTGTAGTAACGTAAAGCTGAGCAGAGTATGATGATCACATCTACTGATGTAGTAACGTAAAGCTAAACAGACAGGGTAACATGATCACATCTACTGGCGTAGTAACGTAAAGCTGAACAGGGTAAGATGATCATATCTACTGGTGTAGCAACGTAAAGCTGAGCAGAGTATGATGATCACATCTACTGATGTAGTAACGTAAAGCTAAACAGACAGGGTAACATGATCACATCCACCGGGGTACTAACATAAACCTGAGCTGGCTAAGATGATCACATCCTCCGGTGTACTAACGTAAAGCTGAGCAGGGTATGATGATCACATCTACCGGTGTTCTAACATAAAACTGAGCAGGGTATGATGATCACATCTACCGGTGTACTAATGTAAAGCTGAACAGAGTAATATTATCACATCTACCGGTGTACTAACGTAAAGCTGAGCAGGGTAAGATGATCATATCTACCGGTGTACTAATGTAAAGCTGAGCAGTGGAAGATGATCACATCTACCGGTGTACTAACGTAAAGCTGAGCAGTGTATGATGATCACATCTACTGGTGTACTAACGTAAAGCTGAGCAGGGTATGATGATCACATCTACAGGTGTACTAACGTAAAGCTGAGCAGGGTATGACGATCACATCTACCGGTGTATTAACCTAAAGCTGAGCAGGGTATGATGATCACATCTACTGATGTACTAACGTAAAGCTGAGCAGGGTATGATGATCACATCTACAGGTGTACTAACGTAAAGCTGAGCAGGGTATGACGATCACATCTACCGGTATATTAACCTAAAGCTGAGCAGCGTAAGATGAGTACATCTACCAGTTATTAACCTAAAGCTGAGTAGGGTAAGATGATCACATCTACTGGTGTACTAATGTAAAGCTGAGCAGGGTAAGATGATCACATCTACCGTTGTAGTAACGTAAAGCTGAGTAGGGTAACATTATAACATGTACCGGTGTACTTACGTAAAGCTGAGCAGGGCAACATGATCACATCTGCCGGTGTACTAACGTAAAGCTGAGCAGGGTATGATGATCACATTTACAGGTGTACTAACGTAAAGCTGAGCAGAGTATGATGATCACATCTACCAGTGTAGTAACATAAAGCTGAGCAAGGTATGATGATTACATCTACCGGTGTACTAACGTAAAGCTGAGCAGGGTATGATGATCACATCTACAGGTATACTAACGTAAAGCTGAGCAGGGTATGATGATCACATCTACTGGTGTAGTAACGTAAAGCTGAGCAGGGTATGATGATCACATCTACCGGTATACTAACGTAAAGCTGAGCAGGGTATGATGATCACATCTACTGATGTACTAACGTAAAGCTCAGCAAGGTATGATAATTACATCTACCGGTGTACTAACGTAAAGCTGAGCAGGGTATGATGATCACATCTACAGGTATACTAACGTAAAGCTGAACAGGGTAAGATGATCACATCTACTGGTGTAGTAACGTAAAGCTGAGCAGTGTATGATGATCACATCTACCGGTATACTAACGTAAAGCTGAGCAGGGTATGATGATCACATCTACTTGTATACTAACGTAAAGCTGAGCAGGGTATGATGATCACATCTACCGGTGTAGTAACGTAAAGCTGAGCAGGGTATGATGATCACATCTACAGGTATACTAACGTAAAGCTGAGCAGAGTATGATGATCACATCTACCAGTGTAGTAACATAAAGCTGAGCAAGGTATGATGATTACATCTACCGGTGTAGTAACGTAAAGCTGAGCAGGGTATGATGATCACATCTACCGGTATACTAACGTAAAGCTGAGCAGGGTATGATGATCACATCTACTGGTATACTAACGTAAAGCTGAGCAGGGTATGATGATCACATCTACCGGTGTAGTAACGTAAAGCTGAGCAGGGTATGATGATCACATCTACCGGTATACTAACGTAAAGCTGAGCAGGGTATGATGATCACATCTACTGGTATACTAACGTAAAGCTGAGCAGGGTATGATGATCACATCTACCGGTGTAGTAACGTAAAGCTGAGCAGGGTATGATGATCACATCTCCCGGTGTAGTAACGTAAAGCTGAGAATGGTAAGATGATCCCATCCACCGGTGTACTAACTAAATGTAGCGGTGCTTACCAGCTTATGGAGATAGCAGGCAGTGTAGCGGGTAGTGTGTCTTCAGAATAGGCACCGTTCACTGTCTCCTTCCTCTCAGTCCTGGGAGCACAGGCAGAGCGCCTCAAAGCGCAGAGAAAGCTGTACAACCACTTAGTACTTCTGGGCATCACCTACGGGGTTAAACTGATTCAGATAAAAATGATAACTTTTATTAGGAGTACAGCCTAAAACTAAAAGAGCATCTGTTTAAAAAAACAGCAGTTCCGGGGTCACAGCACGGCAGATGCAGACATTCATGTTTCATGTGGGTCTACCACACTTGATCACTGCTAGCTGGTGCCGTTGCTGAGACCTCTATTTAAAGAGAAATATACACATTAATTAAAAACAAATAATTAAAGGGACAGTATACACTCATTTTCATATAACTGCATGTAATAGACACTACTATAAAGAATAAGATGCACAGATACTGATATAAAAATCCAGTGTAAAACTGTTTAAAAACTTACATAGAAGCTGTCAGTTTGGCTCTGTTTAAAAGGTAGCTGGAAAGCCCACTGCAAGTGGCAAGTAAGACACTCCCCCCCTCCCCCTCCTTTTGCATATGAAAAGACCCTTTACACAAACAGGAGCAAGCTGGAGAAGGTAGCTGACGGTATTCACATAAAACTTTGGGGCTTGGTTGTCATTTAAAATAAGCAAAACTAAACATTTATTTTGAAAAAAACCTTTATGGGCTATATAAATAGATCATCTACAAAACATTTATGCAAAGAAAAAATGAGTGTATAATGTCCCTTTAACCCCTTTCCTGCCTTTTTCACCAGTTGTTTCTAACACAGATCACGATGGTGAGTTGTCTGATACCTAACCTATGTGATGATTGTTTGTTCATACATCATATTTCATTTTATAAACGTATAATATATATTGATTATTTTTGTATTTAAGTGTTATATATGTATTAGCTTGTTAACCTTCTTATGTATATATTATAAGGAATGTCAAACTGGATCCTGACAGCTAAATAAATACATTTACATCACTTTCCATATTTATTCCCAAAGGATGTCTGGTATTCAAGTAAAAAATCCACTGGGCCTCCTTATAGTTAAGCTTATATTACCTATCCCCCCTCTCTTGTGTAGGGGGACATGATCTATGGCTTGAATAGACAAAAGTGATGCATCCTGCATGTTCAAATTTGAAATGTTTGGCCACTGGGGTGAATGTATCAGGATTTTCTATGTCCCTTATATGTTCTAGGGCTCTATCCTTAAAAAGGCATTTCGTTTTGCCTACGTACTAAATTTGGCACCCCCTACAGGTGAGGAGACAGATGACATGGATAGAATTACAATTTAATTTGAATCTAATATCATATGTTCAGTTTGTAACACTTCAGGTAAAGCTACTTCCGTCTGTTACATAATGACAAGTTTTACACGTTGAGCTTTACATTTGTAGAAGCCCTGTTTATTTGGTAACCATGTTCTGGTATTTTTTGTTGGAAGATCAGACGGTGCTAATATATTTCCAATGGTCTTACTTTTTTTTGCCACAAATTTACAACCCCCTCTGTATCAGGTGATGCCCGGAAGTACTAAGTATTATAATAACATCTACAGGTGTAGTAACGTAATGCTGAGCATGATATGATGATCACATCTACCGGAGTACTAACGTAATGCTGAGCATGATATGATGATCACATCTACCGGTGTACTAACGTAACTCTGAGCCAGGTGTGATGATCACATCTAGCAGTGTTCTAGACAGATTAACTCACCTATTACAAAAATTGCACGTATTAAAAAAATTAATTTCCTGGTGTCCTTTGTTGAAGCTTAGCTCGTTTCTATTAGAGTGGTAGGACTGTGCATGTCTTGAGCACTATATGGCAACAATGCTTGGAAGAACGACATGCATGCAATGCTTTAGTTGCTTGCATGCTCCTGAGCCTACCTCATTGTGTTTTCATAGAAAGGAACTAAGTTTCTACAAGCAAGACACAGAAAAGGGGTTACGTTTTATTTTTTTTTGTTTTGTTTTTTAATTACAAGCTCTACCTGAATTATGAAAGTTTGATTTTGACTTTCATGTTCCTTTTAACTGTGTTGAGTATTATGGATGACCATTATGCATTGGTATTGTACATACAGCCAGGACGAGAAATAAAATGTTAATCTGAAATTGATTCTCAACCCCTCCCCTCAAATAAAATGGCTTCCTTCCTTCATTATTAAAGCTCAGCAGGAATCGCTGCCATAGACTCTTTAAACTACCTGAAAGTTCTGTGAATGTACTCACACGTGATCAGTGAATTATATGAATGCTTAATATAATAAATAAAGAACAATGTAGTCTGTCACAATGTGGTGCCAAGGTTAAATATTACTCATGTTAATAAATCACTGTAGTCTAATGTCTTCATATGACTGTCATTTCCTGACACTGACTTGGGTTTCCCTGACTGACTGTTTTTTTGCAGGTCCAGAAAGAGTGGTTGATGTCACAGATGTCACAAAACAGAAAGACTGCAAGATGAAGCTTAAAGAGTTTGTAGATTACTATTATAGCACTAATAGAAAAAGGGTCCTCAATGTCATCAACCTGGAGTTTTCAGACACAAGGTATGTTATGAACAGCTGTGTTATTTTCATGCTTTATTTTCTAGCAGTGGCAATAACTTATCTATTCGTCTCATCTTGTTCAATTTATTTAAGTGACAGGAAACATTTATTTCTTTCCTAAAATATGGAGAATCCACAACGTCATTCCAATTACTAGTGAGAATATCACTCCTGGCCAGCAGGAGGAGGCAAAGAGCACCACAGCAAAGCTGTTATGTGTCACTCCCCTACCCATAATCCCCAGTCATTCTCTTTACCTCTGACAATGGAAGAGGTGAAGTTTGGTGTCTGAAGAAATGAATTCCTTTTTCGGGTACTTTTCCCTGCAAGCAAGGATTTAGCTTTAGGTTTAGCTGAGTCCACGTCAATCTCTTCAGTAGAGTAGTGGTGGCTTTTAAGCAGTTAGTAAGTTGTGAGGTAGTCCTTGCTTTGTTTCCTAACACATTGTTGCCCATGGTACAGAAAGCCAGAGTTGGTTAGTTTGTTCTTTCTTTTTCTACAGGTCTCTGTAAGGAGTATGTGTCTTTTATGCCTTGTGAGCTGTCTTCCTGCCGGGCAGCTAGACTGCAGGTAAGTGCTTTTGTCTTCTAGGTCTTGGAGACTTGCACTTCAGAAGAAGACTTCATATGCAGTAGATGGGGACATTTTTAAAACCCTTTATACAAGATTTTCTTTGGCAGTGGGCAGGCACATTATGTATGTTGAGACTAAGGGGTCTATTTATTAATGTGCGAGCGGACATGATACAATGTAGTGTATCATGTCCGCCGTACATCGATAAATGCATTTATCATTACACAAGCCGCTAGCAGGGGTATCAATCAGCCCGATCGTATAGGATTGGGCGGATTGACGTCCGCGGCCTCAGAGCAGGCGAACAAGTTATGGACAGCCTGATGAAACGGCCATTCAGCCGAGAAACGCGTTGCTGTTATTGTTTTTAACCATAGATTTTCCTTTTTATATGAGACACCTTGCTGCCTGTGCAATCATTACCTACGTGCCACATATTTCCACATTGGATTTACAGCGTCTCCCATTCCCGAGACCAGTCACTATCAGTTTCAGTGACCTACGGGCAATCCGAGCCTTAAGGACAACTCGCCTGTGATTGGAGTTCTGGAGATCACGTGTACCGGCTCCTGGGCGTGTCTGTCCGGCGACCCTGAATAGTCCTGATCCGTTGTTCTAGGCATAGTATGTGTGCCGCTTCGCTTGTGAGTATATCCAGCACGGGGGGGAGTTGTTGGGAACCACCGGTATATTGCTCCTGCGATACTGTTTTATGGTTGGCGCCTCTCTCTTCCTCTCTTTCTGTGAACAAGTTATGGAGCAGCGGAAACAAGAGCATCAAGCTCCATTCGGAGCTTGATAATTTGGCCCCTAGGGGTTAATCTTTTCTTTATTGGGACGTTTTTACTCTTTGGGCTAATTTTGTTGAAATTCTTTATTAGTATGTGTGTGGCTTATGTTTTATACAGGGATTTATGTATAAACTTAAAATTTGGTAGTTGGTTTTCTTTGCTTGCTTAGCTAGAACAGGCTAACTGACAGACTGCTTGAGTGTTTGTGTTAATTAAGCTGCGGTGTTGTAGGCAGAGGGAAACATGCATCTTTTACTTGCTGTGTAGTTTCCTCTCTCTGCCGGTCATGTGACGTCTCTCTGGTGTCGTATATATTTGCGGATCAGCGTCCTTGAATTTCAGTCTCTTCAGTGTCGGTTTACTTTATCATCGTTTTATAGACTTCTGGCAGCCAAATTATGTATAAGTGTTACAGTAAGGCACCTCAGCCTGTCTGAGGTGTAGGGGGCCTGATTGGTTTATTATTTTAAAGATTTTTTGCGTAACGTTAAGCAGCTGTGGCATTAAAAATTCTTAAAGTGACAGTGTATTTAAAAAAATTCTACACTTTGGGGAATTTTTTATTTAGTATTATGGACATGGACCAAGTCTTTTGACAAATGCTTGTTATGCCTTGAGGCTCAAATTGTTTTGCCTATGCAATTCTGTGCTGTATGCTTAACTAGTACACTTCATTTTAAAGATAAATTGTTTCCCTCTGAACCCAATGTCTCTCAGGATGATGCTGTTCAGGCAATGCCACAGCTTTCTCCTCAAACGTCCCAAGCCTCTATGGCGTCACATACAGTGCCCTGCAGTTCCTCTCAGCTTCCTGGATGAGTTTATTTGCCTGCAGATTTTGCTGCACAGGTATCTTCTGTGGTATCTGCTGCATTATATGCTTTTCCTATGTTGGGGAAACACAAGAGGAAAATTAAACATTTTTCAGATAGTAAGGTATCTATCGCATCTGCTGCTATGCAGGTTACCCTGTCTCATAAGTCTGATGAGGAGGATACGTCAGTAGCCTGAGGGTGAAATCTCAGATTCGGACAATATAATTCCTTCATCTTCATGTTCCCATCCACAGGGATCATCACAAGTTCCTGAGATTCGCCTTTCTAGACAAACACTTTCAGTTTGTGGCTCTTCTGTTTGGCCTTGCCATAGCTCCCAGAATTTTCTCAACGGTTCTGGGGGTTCTCTTAGGTCTAAGGGAATTGCAGTGGTTCCCTATCTGGACAACATATTGGTTCAGGCGCAGTGGTGTATTTAGGTTTTGTGCTGGCCTAGGCACTCATAATTTTGCTGCCCCCTACCTCCCACCATCCTAGCTTTTAGGCCTTTTTCAGCCTTGATATTTTTTGGTTAGGGTGTAACATAACATTTTTTACTCTCCATAGCATTTCCAAAATAAAAAATAGCAAAACACTCGCATAGAAAGGGAGAGAGAGAAAAAATTATGGGAGAGGACAAAATGGAGGAAGAGCACAGAAAGAAATGAGGGACATGAGAAAAGGGAGGGAGAGGAGAGAAAATAAGAAGGGGGGGGGGAAGGGAGAGGGGGAAGGAGAACAGGGAGGAGAGAAGGGAGAGCCTTTATCAGACTCTCACACACATACACACTCTCACATACACTCTGTTTCACACACACACCCTCTTACATACTCCCTTTCACACACACACTCTCAGACACACAGACTCTCTTACTCTGACATTTTTATTTCACTCACAAACTCTTGCAAATTCTCACAGACACACAAGCACTCTTCCACCCTATTTCTCATACACTGTTTCGAAATCTCATACACTCTCTCTCCATTTCCCCCACACACATTCACACACACACACTTACACCATCATTAAAAAGCCCAGGTATAGCAGCATTTTTATGGTGCTTTTTCCTTTATTTTTATTTCATTTAAAAAAAAAAAAAAAAAAATGCCGCTGCCACCTACGTTATCCCTATGAACCCCTAATCTGCTGCCCCTAACACCGCCACCCCTATATTATATTTATTAACCCCTAATCTGCCCCCCTCACCGTCGCCTCCACCTGCCTACACTTATTAACCACTAATCTGCCGAGCGGACCGCACCGCTACTATAATAAAGTTATTAACCCCTAATCCGCCTCACTCCCGCAGAACCCTTGATTCTATTACACAGCAGTCAGTGTAAACATGCAGTAATACTAATGACTAAGGAGCACGCTCAGAGCACTAGCAAGACTCAGTGAGAACAATGTGGTATTAGAGGGATAGCACCATAAAACCGCAACTAATGCTAACACACTACTGTCAGTCACTGAGGTGCTGGAAAAGCAGGGCGGCAAGACGAGTTCAAAATGAGCTAATAACGAATGGTGTACTGTTTACTTTCTAAAGCAAAAACCTACTTACCTTACCGCTGTGAACTCTGAACCGCTGCAATTGCAATCCCCTCAGTCACAAGCCAGTGTCACAGACTAAGATGCAAGTGAAAAAGCTCCCGCCTCCTGACACTAACTCCCGCCACCTGCGCTAAATAACTACTCCAGCTCTCTCCCCCGGACTGACCATTTAAACATATAAAAATAATAATCAATTAAAAAAAAAATGCATGTAAACTTAGCCTGTGCGTCCTTTTAAAAAGCATGTGCACTATCCTATGGACAGCATGCATATAATCATCTGGGTCTGCCACCCCCCCAAATCTGCTGCCCTAGGTCCGTGCCTTGTTGGCCATAATACGCCCCTGTTCAGGCGCCATCTTTTCAACAAGCAAACTCTCATACAGAGATCTAGTTGTCTTTTCTACGTTCCCATGGATGGAAAGTGAATCTGGAGAAGAGTTCCCTTGTTCCAGCTGAAAGGGTGGTTTCCTAGGAACGATGAGCGAATCTAGATAGAAAGTAAGAAGGCGCCAGACATAGGGTAATATTGTTACGATCTGCAGACACGCTCAAGTAACATATAGATGGAATACTTACAAACGCAACGGCACCAAATTGTGCCTAGTGAGACAAACCGGGACCTCAACCGTCGCCCGGAAGACCAACCAATGGCATGCACCAAACTCCCGCAGTCACGTGAATGTAGTAGCCAATCACCGTTTCTTTGGGCTCACACACCTTCCTTGCAGACGTCCGAGTCAAACAATAGGATCACAGTGTAGACAAACCAGGTGTCCCATACACTGCGGTTTCGAGATATTGATTGGTAACAGTGCTAGAGTGAAAGTAAAACCCACTCCAAACGAGGTACACTAAAAACAATTTATTTAAAATGTTTTAAAATCAGCAACGCGTTTCTCGACCATGCAAGGTCGTTTCATCAGGCTTTAATACACAGTATGGTATTCCCGCTGCTTATGTACCTCTTCTAACCAATCAAAACATCTATAGCCTCACACACCTTTAAGGAGGGCGGATATGTTATTCTCAGTGAGCACGTCTATTTCAGACCACATTGGAAATCATGCTATTATTCTTAACTTTGCATCGTATCATAGCAATGCTAATATACGTCCTCTACATATTTGAATTTTATTTTGATCTTATGTGATTTCATTTCATTATACTATCTTGCGTGACAAATTCTCTTTGAATATTTCATTAGTTATTATTATTCTATTTCCTCTAAAATGAACTATATACTATTAAATGAGCTCTATATATAATACATCTACAGTATATTCCAATGTAATCTCAATAGAAATGTGCCCGAATTTTACCTTAGTCTCAATCGTTATGTCAATATCTTATGTGAAATTTACACATTCTGACGTTACGCTATATAGCGTTTCAAAATAACAAATTATGTTTATGAATTTGTTTCTTATGGTTTTATGATATAGTTATTAAGTGTCATAAAATTAAGTATCAATAAAATCAATTATTATGTGTTCTAAACCATTTGACCAAAATGACATATTTGTTCATAATTTGCATATTAATGCTTATGTATTTGACCATCAATTTGTATAGGGTAATTGTTCTTGACTGGTATCATAATAGAGTTGGCTATGGTTTAATTGACCAAAAAGACTTATTGTCTTTATCTCAAAATACACTCCTATTTATGTCTTTGTATTGTTTATTGTTCTCTATACGTAATAATGTATTTACTTTGTTTATTCAATAGTTTTGATTATTTAATTTTGTTGATTAATTAAAGGCTGCAAGGTCAATATTCAAGTTAAGGCCTAGTGGATGTAAGGTTTGTAACCTATATATCCAAAAGGTCTCTCTTTGTCTTAATCTGAAAAAACGGTTGTAGAGATCAGATTTAGGGATATGTTCTATTGGAGTTATTTTTAAACAGCATGGATTTCCGTCATGTTTTGCATTACAGTGTCTGGATACACTATGTAATTTATAATTCTTTTTAACATTACGAAAATGTTCGGACCATCTTACACTTAGGCGTCTGCAAGTGCGACCTATATATTGATGTCCACAAATACAAGTCAACATGTATATTATATAGTTAGATGCACATGCCTTTTGGATATATAGGTTACAAACCTTACATCCACTAGGCCTTAACTTGAATATTGACCTTGCAGCCTTTAATTAATCAACAAAATTAAATAATCAAAACTATTGAATAAACAAAGTAAATACATTATTACGTATAGAGAACAATAAACAATACAAAGACATAAATAGGAGTGTATTTTGAGATAAAGACAATAAGTCTTTTTGGTCAATTAAACCATAGCCAACTCTATTATGATACCAGTCAAGAACAATTACCCTATACAAATTGATGGTCAAATACATAAGCATTAATATGCAAATTATGAACAAATATGTAATTTTGGTCAAATGGTTTAGAACACATAATAATTGATTTTATTGATACTTAATTTTATGACACTTAATAACTATATCATAAAACCATAAGAAACAAATTCATAAACATAATTTGTTATTTTGAAACGCTATATAGCGTAACGTCAGAATGTGTAAATTTCACATAAGATATTGACATAACGATTGAGACTAAGGTAAAATTCGGGCACATTTCTATTGAGATTACATTGGAATATACTGTAGATGTATTATATATAGAGCTCATTTAATAGTATATAGTTCATTTTAGAGGAAATAGAATAATAATAACTAATGAAATATTCAAAGAGAATTTGTCACGCAAGATAGTATAATGAAATGAAATCACATAAGATCAAAATAAAATTCAAATATGTAGAGGACGTATATTAGCATTGCTATGATACGATGCAAAGTTAAGAATAATAGCATGATTTCCAATGTGGTCTGAAATAGACGTGCTCACTGAGAATAACATATCCGCCCTCCTTAAAGGTGTGTGAGGCTATAGATGTTTTGATTGGTTAGAAGAGGTACATAAGCAGCGGGAATACCATACTGTGTATTAAAGCCTGATGAAACGACCTTGCATGGTCGAGAAACGCGTTGCTGATTTTAAAACATTTTAAATAAATTGTTTTTAGTGTACCTCGTTTGGAGTGGGTTTTACTTTCACTCTAGCACTGTTACCAATCAATATCTCGAAACCGCAGTGTATGGGACACCTGGTTTGTCTACACTGTGATCCTATTGTTTGACTCGGACGTCTGCAAGGAAGGTGTGTGAGCCCAAAGAAACGGTGATTGGCTACTACATTCACGTGACTGCGGGAGTTTGGTGCATGCCATTGGTTGGTCTTCCGGGCGACGGTTGAGGTCCCGGTTTGTCTCACTAGGCACAATTTGGTGCCGTTGCGTTTGTAAGTATTCCATCTATATGTTACTTGAGCGTGTCTGCAGATCGTAACAATATTACCCTATGTCTGGCGCCTTCTTACTTTCTATCTAGATTCGCTCATCGTACCACAAACCATTGGAAGAGCTGCTGTATTTTGGATTCGATTGGACTTTTTATTTGACATTGTTTGTTATTATCTTCCGTGAGCGCACCTCTACAGGGAGTCCTAAAAAACCCTGAAACCTTGGTTTCCTAGGAACCATAATAGATTCCCTATCTATGAAAATGTTTCTGACAGAGGTCAGAAAATCCAAGATTTTTTCCTCTTGCCTTTCTCTTCAGTCTACTGTTTGGCCATCAGTAGCTCAATGTATGGAGGTAATTGGTCTGATGGCCGCTACCATGGTCATTATTCCCTTTGCTCGATTCCATTTGAGAGCTCTGCACATATGCATGCGCAGACAATGGAACAATGGAACGGAGGTCATTCAGATCTGTCTCAATGGAAAGATCTAGAACTGTCGACAAGAGACTCTATCCTGTGGTGGCTTGCTCAGGAGCATTTGTCTCAGGGCACATGCTTCCGGAGACCTTCCTGGGTGATAATGACCACAGATGCCAGCCTGCTAGGCTGGGGAGCAGTCTGGGACTCGTTAAAGGCTCAGGGACTATGGACTCAGGAGGAGTCTGCTCTTCCAATAAACATCTTGGAGTTGAGAGTGATTTACAATGCTCTGATGGCTTGGCCTCAATTGTCCTTAGCCCAGTTTATCAGGTTCCAGTCAGACAACATCACCTCAGTGTCTTACATCAACCACCAGGGAGGAACTCAGAGTTCTTTAGCCATGAAGGAGGTGCCTCATATTATTCAGTGGGCTGAAGCTCACAATTGTCTATCTGCCAACCACATTCCAGGAGTGGACAACTAGGAAGCGGATTTCCTGAGCAGACAGACATTTCATCCCGGGGAGTGGGCTCTCCATTCGGAAGTGTTCTCCAGGTTAACCCTCAAGTGGGGGGTGCCGGAGTTGGATCTGTTGGCGTCTCAGCAGAACGCCAAACTTCCAATGTCAAGAGATCCGCAGGCCGCTCTGATAGATGCTCTGGCGGTTCCTTGGATTTTCGGTCTAGCATACCTGTTTCCTCTGTTTGTGCTCCTTCCACAAGACATTGCTTGTATCAAACAGGAGAGAGCGTCAGTAATTCTAAAAACTCCTGCATGGCCTCGCAGGATCTGGTATGCAGACCTAGTAATGATGTCATCTCTGACACCTTGAGGGTTGCCTCTGAGGAACGACCTTCTAATTCAGGGTCTATTATTTAATCCAAATCTCGTTTCTCTGAAGCTGACTGCTTGGAGATTGAACGCTTAGTTCTGGCTAAGCGTGGGTTTTCTGAGTCGGTCTTTACCATAAGGTTTTGCGTAAATACCTTTATTGGTGTTAATCCAAAGGCTACTCTTGGAGTAGGGTCAGGATATCTAGGATTTTCTCTTTTCTCCAGGAAGGACTGGAGAAAGGATTGTCAGTCAGTTCTCTGAAAGGTCAAATTTCTGCATTATCTATTCTTTTACATAAGCGTCTGACAGATTTGCCAGATGTTCAATCTTTTTGTCAGGCCCTGGTCAGAATCAGGCCTGTGTTTAAACCTGTTGCTCCTCCTTGGAGCCTTAAAGGGACAGTCTACACAAGAATTGTTATTGTTTTAAAAGATAGATAATTCCTTTATTACCCATTCCCCAGTTTTGCATAACCAACACAGTTATATTAATATACTTTTAACCTCTGTGATTATCTTGTATCTAAGCCTCTGCAAACTGCCCCTTTATTTCAGTTCTTTTGACAGACTTGCAGTTTAGCCAATCAGTCCCAGATAACTTCACGTGCATGAGCACAGTGTTATCTATATGAAATACATGAACTAACACCCTCTAGCAGGGCCGCCATCAGGGGGTGACAGGGGTGACTCCTGTCAGGGGCCCAATGGGCCAGGGGGGCTTATGAGGCAAGAACTAAAAAAAATTTTTTTTTTAAATTTTGGCAGCCACCAGTGGGTACTACAGCAGTGTGCTAATTGAGCATGGAAAATGTTATTACAAGGAGTAAAGTATTAGCATTTGAGAGGATTTCTGAGTGTGCACTAAACCACTATGCACAGTGTCAGACTTGGCACTTTGTTTGTATAGTGTGTGCCTTAATCAGACGGCATATCACTTTCATTTGCAGAGAAGGTAGGACTTACTTAGCAAATGTTTTTTATTTCTTTGTGCAATTTCGGATTGTAACTTCAGTGTGGTAGTAGTTGTATGGTGGGGCCAGGGGTCCATAAAAACTCTTTTTTTTTTAGCAGCAGTCTACAATGCTGAAAGGTTTCCTCCTCAATACACAAATGGTAGGTGCCCTTTTGGCAGATATGCATTTATATATATATATATATATATATATATATATATTACATTCCAGTTTACTGTCCCTTTATGCAGGGACTTTCCAGATACAAGGAGGCATTTTATCTAAGATTTTTACATCTGCATAAAATGTTATACTCTCAGACTAAGATTGCTCAGTGTTTGAAATGAGATAACTTCAAACTGTTCAGTTTATACTACAGCTGACTTAATTTTGAAATACATACCAACAAGCCTAAATCCTGCATTTAACCAGATCTAATGGTATGAGTACCACAGCTTACCCTTCCTTTCAGCCACTGCATGCTGTTTTCATCATTTAGTGGGCAT
The DNA here is from genome assembly GCF_027579735.1 of Bombina bombina. Taxonomy (NCBI): domain Eukaryota; kingdom Metazoa; phylum Chordata; class Amphibia; order Anura; family Bombinatoridae; genus Bombina; species Bombina bombina. Next base: position 251,168,583 of record NC_069505.1, read on the forward strand.
CTTCCTTTACAAAAAGATAATCAGAACTCCATATTTTGTTTTCTACATCTCCTTTTTTTTTTTTATAAAACTGTAGTTTACCTCATTACTTGTCAGGTCCATGTAAACAAGTTCTGAGTGTCTGTTTGGGTGTCTGATTGTGTTTCTTTGCGCATCTGCTAGAGTGTCTATATGTGAATCCTTATGTGTGTGTGCGTGTTTCAATGTATGAGTGTGTCTGTGTGTGTGTATGTTACTACCTTTACAATATTTCCAAGTTTAAATAGACACTTAAGAATAGAGTGCATATACGTTTTAGTCACTTGGTCAAAAATTGCACATGTCAAAGGAGGGGGGGGGGGGCTGATCAATGGTTAAGTCAGGGGCCCCAAACTTTCTAGTGGCGGCCCTGCCCTCTAGTGGTGAAAAACTGTTAAAATGCATTCTGAAAAGAGGTGGCCTTCAAGGTCTAAGAAATTAGCATATGAACCTCCTAGGTTAAGCTTTCAACTAAGAATACCAAGAGAACAAAGTAAAATTGGTGTTAAAAGTAAATTGGAAAATTGTTTAAAATTACATGCTCTATCTGAATCATGAAAGTTTTTTTTGGCCTAGACTGTCCCTTTAACCTTGTTCTTAAAGTTTTGCAGCAGGCTCCATTTGAGCCAATGCATTCTATAGATAATACGTTGTTATCTTGGAAGGTTTTGTTTTTTATTGCCATCTCTTCTGCTCAGAGAGTTTGGAACTCTCAGCTTTGCAGTGTGATTCGCCTTACCTTATCTTTCATGCAGATAAGGCAGTTGTTCGTACTAAATTGGGGTTTCTTCCTAAAGTGGTTTCGGATAGGAATATTAATCAGGAAATTGTTGTTCCTTCTCTCTGTTCTAATCCTTCGTCTCATAAGGAACGTCTGTTGCACAACTTGGATGTTGTGCGTGCTCTAAAATTCTACCTACAGGCGACTAAGGATTTTCGCCACTCTTCTACCCTGTTTGTTTGTTTCTCAGGAAAGCGTAAGAGTCAGAAGGCTATCGCTACTTCTCTTTCCCTCTGGTTGAGAAGTATAATTCGTTTTGCTTATGAGACTGCTGGTCAGCAGCCTCCTGAGAGAATTAAAGCTCATTCCACTAGGGCTGTCTCCTCTTCTTGGGCTTTCAAAAGAAGCTTTGGTGGAACAGATTTGCAAGGCTGCAACTTGGTCCTCTCTGCATACTTTTTCTAAATTTTCTAAATTTGATACTTTTGCCTCGGCTGAGGCCTCTTTTGGGAGAAAAGTTCTTCAAGTGGTGGTGCCTTCTGTTTAGGTCTGCCTGTCTTGTTTTTCCTTCCTATTCATTCCGTGTCCTCTAGCTTGGGTATAGGTTCCCACTAGTAATTGGAATGACGTTGTGGACTCTCCATGTCTTAGGAAAGAAAATAAATTTATGCTTACCTGATAAATTTCTTTCTTTCCGGATATGGAGAGTCCATGACCCCACCCTTAATTAAGACAGTTATTTTTTACTAAACCTCAGGCACATCTACACCTTTGTGTTATTCTTTTTCCATTTCCCTTCGGTCGAATAACTGGGGATTATGGGTAGGGGAGTGACACTTAACAGCTTTGCTGTGATGCTCTTTGCCTCCTCCTCCTTCTGGCCAGGAGTAATATTCCCACTAGTAATTGGAATAATGTCTTGTACTCTCCATATCCGGAAAGAAAGAAATTTAATAGGTAAGCATACATTTTGTTTTCATGGTTCAGATAGAACATACAATTTGAATAACATTTCTAGTTTACTTATATTGCCAACTTTGCTTATTTTTATTTTCTATCCTTTGTTGAAAGAGCAGCAATGAACTACTGGGAGCTACTTGAACATCTAGTGAGCCAATGACAAGAAGCATATATGTTCAGCCACCAATCAAGCGCTAGCTGCCAGTAGTGCATTGCTATTCCTGAGCCTACCTAGGTATGGTTTTCAATAAATGACACCAAAAAAATGAAGGAAATTAGATAAGACATAAATTGGAAAGTTGAACCCTTTACCAAGAGTAACATGTATATATATTTCATACAGTACATTGCACTGTACCGCATAACGTGTGTATATATATATATATATATATATATATATACTTTGCAGCTTCAGGAAACTACAGCAGCCTTGTCTGTAAAGTGTCAGCGAGATTTGCTGTTCCTGAGCTGCAGGCATCTCTCTCTATATAGAAATGGAGCATGATTGGTGCTCCGGTTCCATATGAAGGCAGATGCCTGATCGTTACAGACAGTGGCACTGTGTGTGTTACTTTCTGTAACCATCAACTTCTTGTGCCTGTGGGAGGTGTGTGAGGGAAGTCTACAGAAAAATGTTTAGGGTAGAGGGAGGGAGGGGAAGCTACACTACGGAATAAAGAAGCGGAATTGGAAGGGGGGGCACCATAATTAATGATCGCGGGAAGGGGGGAGGTAAGGCCACCACTACACTACAGAAAAAATAATCAGTTATTGAATAAATAAAATAATAATAAAAACTAACAAACTGGCCCAGAGGCAAAACTTTTTTTTCCCTTTCTGCGATGAGATTTTTTACTGAAAAATTTTCTGCAGGTCATTTTGAAATGAAATTCATTTTTAAAATAGACAGTTACACTACAGCACTAGTTTAATTGCAATGTGTTGATTACCTGTAGAATATAGCAGTCTTTAAAGTTTATAATATATTGCAGAAGTTGAAAATTGCATTGCAAATTCACTACTGAGAAAAAAAGAAATTGTTTTTTTATAATGTCTCTTGAATAAATGTGCTTCCTTTGCTCTTTGTCTAACATCATATAATTATAAGGTAAGCATGTAGTAATTAAAAATGTGCATTGCTCACAAGAATGGCTTTACCTTCTGGGGCGCGATCCGATATACGGCGCAGGTTTCGGCGCAAGCGTGGAAACCTGCGCCGCCCATAGTTTCAGCTCGCAACTCGAGCTATCCCATATACGGCGCCGTCAGAGGCTAAAGTGCCGTAAGTCTCACAAACCAGCGATGTCCAGAAATCTGCGTAAGTACAAATTTCTGGAGTCGCCAGTGACTTACGGCACTTTAGAAACTGCCGCCACATAAAAAACCTGACTAAGTTATTAAATCACCCGTACTGTCTAACACGCCTCCCAAACATAGCCCGACACGTATACCCCTCTATCCGCTATCCCCCCTCACTCTCCTAATAATAATAAATGTATTAACCCCTAAACCGCCGCTCCTGGACCCTGCCGCACCTAATAAAGTTATTAACCCCTAAACCGCCGCTCCCGGCTCCCGCCGCCACATACATTATCTATATTACCCCCTAATGTGAGCCCCCTACACCACTGCTACCTATTTTATCTATATTACCCCCTAATGTGAGCTCCTACACCGCCGCCATCTATATTACCTACCCCCTAATGTGAGCCCCTTACACCGCCGCCATCTATATTACCTACCCCCTAATGTGAGCTCCTACCCCGCCGCCAGCTATATTAAATTAATTAACCCCTAATTTAATCCCCCTACACCGCCGCCAGCTATATTAAATTAATTAACCCCTAATCTAATCCCCCTACACCGCCGCCAGCTATATTAAATACAATACATTAACCCCTAATCTAATCCCCCTAAAGTAATCACCTCCATTACCAGCCCTTAAAAGGGCCTTTTGCGTGACTTTGCCCCAAAGTAACAGCTCTATTGCCAGCCCTTAAAATGGCTTTTTGCGGGGCATGCCCCAAAGAAATCAGCTCTTTTACCAGCCCTTAAAGGGACTTTTTGCAGGGCATTGTCACAAAGAAATCAGCTCTTTTGCATCTAATCTAAATCCCCCTACACCGCCGCCACCTATAATAAATGTATTACCCCCTAATCTAATCCCCCTACACCGCCGCCACCTATATTAAATAGATTAACCCCTAATCTAATCCCCCTACACCGCCGCCACCTATATTAAATAGATTAACCCCTAATCTAATCCCCCTACACAGCCGCCATCTATATTAACTATATTAACCCTAATTATATTAGGGTTAATCTAGTTAATATAGTTATTATATTATATATATTAACTATAGTAACCCTAATTATATTAGGGTTAATATAGTTAATATCGTTATTATATTATATATATATATATATATATATATATATATATATATATATATATATATATATATATATATATATAAAGTATAATAACCCTATCTAACTCTAACATCCCTAACTAAATTCTTATTAAAATAAATCTAATTAATATTAATATTATTAATTAAAATATTCCTATTTAAATCTAAATACTTACCTATAGAATAAACCCTAAGATAGCTACAATGTAATTAATAATTACATTGTAGCTATTTTAGGGTTTATATTTATTTTACAGGTAACTTGGTATTTATTTTAACTAGGTACAATAGCTATTAAATAGTTAATAACTATTTAATAGCTACCTAGTTAAAATAATTACCAATTTACCTGTAAAATAAACCCTAACCTAAGTTACAAATACACCTACACTATCAATAAATTAAATAAACTACAAATATTTAAACTAAACTACAATTAAATACACTAAACAAAATTACAAAAAAAACAAACACTAAATTACAAAAAATAAAAAAAATATTACAAGAATTTTAAGCTAATTAAACCTATTCTAAGCCCCCTAATAAAATAACAAAGCCCCCCAAATTAAAAAAATTTCCCTACTCTAATCTAAATTACAAAAGTTAACAGCTCTATTACCAGCCCTTAAAAGGGCCTTTTGTGGGGCATGCCCCAAAGAAATCAGCTCTTTTGCCTGTAAAAAAAAACAACCCCCCCATTACAATCCACCACCCACATACCCCTATTCTAACCCACCCAATCCCCCCTTAAAAAAAACCTAAGTCTAACCCCCAAGTGCTCCTTACCTGTCCTGAAGACCGGTGGAGAAGGTCCTGTTCCAGGCAGAGATGTCTTCTTCCAGGTGGCGACCTCTTCTTCTTCCAGGATCCAGCCAGCGCGGAGCAGAGGAGTTGAAGACCGATTACCGCGGAGCTGAAGACCGTCCATCTGGAACTGAAGACCGGCGACGCTGGAACCGAAGACCTCTGGAACTGAAGACCGGAGCCGGAACGTGGAGGATCCTCTTCATACGATCGCCGCCGTACACTGAATAGGAATTCAAGGTACGCGATTAAAAATGGCTTCCCTTGAATTCCTATTGGCTGATTTGAGCCTTCAAATTCAAATCAGCCAATCGGATGAAAGCTACTTTAATTCTATTGGCTGATTTGAATAGCCAATAGAATAAGAGCAACTGTAATTCTATTGGCTATTCTAATCAGCCAATAGAATTACAGTAGCTCTTATTCTATTGGCTATTCAAATCAGCCAGATTTATTTTAATAAGAATTAAGTTAGGGATGTTAGCGTTAGATAGGGTTATTATACTTAATATATTTATATATATATATATATATATAATATAATAACGATATTAACTATATTAACCCTAATATAATTAGGGTTAATATAGTTAATATATATAATATAACTATATTAACTATATTAACCCTAATATAATTAGGGTTAATATAGTTAATATAGCTGGCGGCGGTGTAGGGGGATTAGATTAGGGGTTAATCTATTTAATATAGGTGGCGGCGGTGTAGGGAGATTAGATTAGGGGGTAAAACATTTATTATAGGTGGCGGCGGTGTCGGGGGATTTAGATTAGATGCAAAAGAGCTGATTTCTTTGTGACTATGCCCTGCAAAAAGCCCTTTTAAGGGCTGGTAAAAGAGCTGATTTCTTTGGGGCATGCCCGCAAAAAGCCCTTTTAAGGGCTGGCAATAGAGCTGTTACTTTGGGGCAATGTCACGCAAAAGGCCCTTTTAAGGGCTGGTAATAGAGGTGATTACTTTAGGGGGATTAGATTAGGGGTTAATGTATTTAATATAGCTGGCGGCGGTGTAGGGGGATTAGATTAGGGGTTAATTAATTTAATATAGCTGGCGGCGGTGTAGGGGGATTATATTAGGGGTTAATACATTAGGGGGTAGTTTAATGTAGCTGGCGGCGGTGTAAGGGGCTCACATTAGGGGGTAGTTTAATGTAGCTGGCGGCGGTGTAAGGGGCTCACATTAGGGGGTAGTTTAATGTAGCTGGCGGCGGTGTAAGGGGCTCACATTAGGGGGTAGATAATGTAGATGGCGGCGGTGTAAGGGGCTCACATTAGGGGGTAGATAATGTAGATGGCGGCGGTGTAAGGAGCTCCCATTAGGGGGTATGTAATGTAGCTGGCGACGGTGTAGGGGGATCACATTAGGGGGTTATACTTTTAATGTAGGTGGCGGCAGGGTCCGGGAGCGGCGGTTTAGGTGTTAAATACTTTATTAGGGATTGCGGCGGGGGATCGCGGTTGACAGGTAGATAGACATTGCGCATGCGTTAGGTGTTAGGTTTTATTTGGCAGCTAGTTTAGGGAGTTACGGGGCTCCAATAGACAGCGTAAGGCTTACTACGGCTACATTTTGTGGCAAGGTGAAAATGGAGTAAGATTTCTCCATTTTCGCCACATAAGTCCTTACTCTGTATATTGGATACCAAACTGCGCGGTTTTGGTATACCTGCCTATGGCCCAAAAAACTACGGGCAAAGGCAGAAATATACGAGCGTAACTTCTAGGTTACGCCGTATATAGGATACCGAACCCGCGCAAATTTTGGCGTCGCCGGCTTATGCGGGCGACACTGTATATCGGATCGAGGCCCAGGAGTCAAAGCTTTGGGGGCTGAAAAAATCCTTGAGAGTCAGTCATCAATCAATACGCTGCTGTATCGCAGCATGCTCTGTATTTAACTATTCTCTTCAAACAGTTCTATGCTCTGGCTGTACTATGTTAAGGAAACTTACACAGTACAGCCATAGCACAACGCTGTTTGAAGAGAACAGTCTGATGTGGAGCAGCACTTTAAAGCAAAAGTGCATATAGTTGCTGCATGTGCCCTGTTCCATTCTGCAAACATACTGCATTTTCTGCGATGACATTTCACATCACAGCATGTTCTTCCTTGAGGCAAACTGGGTACTGGCAAAAAGATGGCCACCAGTATTAAGAGGGGCAGGGTTAAAGAGCTGTTTGGGGGTTGGGGGGGATCAGAGTGGGAGGGTTAAGGAGTTATCACTACAGTGTGAGGACAATATTAATATAAAAAAGCCCTAAACTGCATACTGGCAGACCTTCTGCCAGTACCTAAGATGGTGGTGATTAGTGGGGGGGGGGGGGGGTGAGGGAGGGAAGAGAGCTGTTTGGAAGTGATCAGAGGGTGGGAGGTGTCAGGTGGGAGGATATTCTATACTCTGCATAAAAAAATAAACCTTACATGCTAGTTGATTAACCCCTTCAATCCCAGATATTTAAAGTAAGGTGCGCAGCTACAACTAGCGGCCTTCTAATTAGGGTTGCCACCTCAGCCATGTTTTCCTGGACACTTATGAGTTACACATGCTGCAAGGTGTGCAGGGAGGAACATGTATTGTGTTTCTGGACAGCACTATTCATATTCCTCCCTGCACACCCTGCAGCATGTGTAATTTATAAGTATTCTGTGTTTTAAGGGACGGGTGGCAACCCTACTTCTAATTGCCAAAAAAATTGGCAAAGCCATGCATGTCTGCTATTTCTTAACAAAGGGAATCACAGAAAAGCTTTTACAACCATGTGTCATATGACTGCAGTAGTTTTGTGTGAATAATTTGTGAGAAACCTAAAGTTCACAGATTTTTTTTTTTTTATATATATATATATATATAATTGTGTCTGGCAGCCAAATAGTAGCATCAAATATACCAAAAAGGGTCCTAGATCAATACCTTGGGTTGTCAACTTAAAAAATATACTGTATATAGTTTTCATAGGTTAAATAAAAAAATCAAAAGCTCAATTTCTGTTTTATCAGAGTGATAGCAAAAATTCTTAAAATTCTCTGGTACTTTGGGAAGTTTTTCTCTGAAATTCCTGGTAGCGAAGGGGTTAAAAATGCATGCTCTGTCTGAGTCATTAAAGTGTGTTTGATTTTACTCCCTTTAACTCCCAATATTTCTTAAACTATATTCAAGACTGTGTATTAAGGTGTCTAGGCAGGATCTGGGGAAGCGCAGGGGGGGGGGGGGGGGGGGCTTTGAGCTTTCTCTCTTTGGGTTTTAAAGGTCTCAGATTTCACAGAAAATATGTAACATACACAGCAGAGAAGTGATGGTTCTGTTGTATTTGTACCCAGGTCTATGATACACTAATAACAGCTTTTTATCTAGAGATTTGTGTGGGGGGAAATAATTTCCATCTTACAGAATATAATAATAATATAAATAATAATAGCAGTGTTTTCCCATGAAATATGATTGTGTAAAAAATAGTGAATGAGAGGTTAAAGGGACGTGAAACCCAAAATATTTATTTAATGATTCAGATAGAGAATACAATGTTAAAAAACATTCCAATTTACTAATATTATTTAATTTGCTTCATACTTCAACTATTATTTGTTGAAGAATGAGGAATGCACATGGGTGAGCCAATCACACGAGGCATCTATGTCCAGCCACAAATTGACAGCTACTGGATCTATTTAGATATGCCTTTCAACTAATGATATCGAGAGAACGAAGCAACTTAGATAATAGAAGTAAATTGGAAAGTTGTTTAAAATTGCATGCTTTTCCTAAATCACAAAAGAATAAAATTGGGTTTCATGTCTCTTTAAATATTAAAGGGAATAATAAAGTTAAAATTAAATTAATTGGATAGAGCATAACATTTAAACAGCTATCTGATGCACTTCTATGATCAATTCTACTTAGTTCTCTTGTTATCCTTTATTAAAGGGATATAACATTCAGAATGTTTCTTTCATGATTCAGATAGCAAGACATTTTGCACATCTTTCCAGTTTACTTATCTTGTTAGATTTGCTTCATTCTCTTGATATCCTTTGTTGAAGGAGCAGCAAAGCAGCCATAAAGCCTCTTCCAGCAATACGAGTAGCAACAAAGTAGCTTTCAGCAATATCTGTATTTATTAGACGTTTTATTACATGTATTTTATTTTTTATTTTTTTATAGACATTTTAATGCACACCTTCCAAGCTCTAATTTGTTAGTGCCTGTACATTGTGCATTACTGTCTGTGCCTCACTATGGAGTTGATCACAATCACTTGTTTGTTAGTGCCTGTACATTGTACATTACTGTCTGTGCCTCACTATGGGGTTGGTCACAATTGCTTGTTTATTAGTGCCTGTACATTGTACATTACTGTCTGTGCCTCACTATGGGGTTGATCACAATTGCTTGTTTGTTAGTGCCTGTACATTGTACATTACTGTCTGTGCATCACTATGGGGTTGATCACAATTGCTTGTTTGTTAGTGCCTGTACATTGTACATTACTGTCTGTGCCTCAATATGGGGTTGATCACAATTGCTTGTTTGTTAGTGCCTGTACATTGTACATTACTGTCTGTGCCTCACTATGGGGTTGATCACAATTGCTTGTTTATTAGTGCCTGTACATTGTACATTACTGTCTGTGCCTCACTATGGGGTTGATCACAATTGCTTGTTTGTTAGTGCCTGTACATTGTACATTACTGTCTGTGTTGTGCCTCACTATGGGGTTGATCACAATTGCTTGTTTATTAGTGCCTGTACATTGTACATTACTGTCTGTGCCTCACTATGGGGTTGATCACAATTGCTTGTTTGTTAGTGCCTGTACATTGTACATTACTGTCTGTGCCTCACTATGGGGTTGATCACAATTGCTTGTTTGTTAGTGCCTGTACATTGTACATTACTGTCTGTGCATCACTATGGGGTTGATCACAATTGCTTGTTTGTTAGTGCCTGTACATTGTACATTACTGTCTGTGCCTCAATATGGGGTTGATCACAATTGCTTGTTTATTAGTGCCTGTACATTGTACATTACTGTCTGTGCCTCACTATGGGGTTGATCACAATTGCTTGTTTGTTAGTGCCTGTACATTGTACATTACTGCCTGTGTTGTGCCTCACTATGGGGTTGATCACAATTGCTTGTTTATTATTGCCTGTACATTGTACATTACTGGCTGTGCCTCACTATGGGGTTGATCACAATTGCTTGTTTGATAATTATAAGAATTCTTATGACTGCAGTCACAGTCAGCCATATTCATTGTTTACTGGGAGCATTTTTTCATTATCGGTGTGTGCTGAAAAATGTTACAATAACACGTGCCAATCCTGTTTGTTCTGATCACAATCAAAATTCTTGATACTTAAAAACACTTTATGGAACCATTTTTCACTAACGAACTCCACAGTTAACCCCTTAACTGTGGATGGCGGACGCCCCCTGTAGTCCTGTAAGTACAAGGTAGCCTAGCTGTCCAGAATCACTGGGGAAATCCAGAAATGCCGGTCACATTGCCACAAAGGGGCATGGTGATGTCATCAAACCCCAGCTTCCTTTAGCACCAGAAACCCCCAAGATACACTGTTAAAAAATATAATAAGAAATACACATTTTTCTTCTATAAGGTACGACGAGTCAACGGATTCATCCTTGTGGGATATTATCCTCCTGCTAACAGGAAGTGGCAAAGAGCACCACAGCAGAGCTGTCTATATAGCTCCTCCCTTAACTCCACCCCCCAGTCATTCTCTTTGCCTACTCTAAGTACTAGGTAGGGTAAAGTGAAAGAGGTGATAAAATATTAGTTTTTAATTTCTTCAAGCAAGAGTTTTTTGTTTTAAATGGTACCGGTGTGTACTATTTACTCTCAGGCAGCAGATGGATGAAGACTTCTGCCTGGAGGATGATGATCTTAGCATTTGTAACTAAGATCCAGTGCTGTTCCCACAGAGGCTGAGGGGTACAAGAAACTTCAGTGTGAGGAACGTTTTCATGCTATATAGCAGTGAGGCATGTTCAGTCATTTTTTCTGGAGAGACTGTGTATTTGAGAAAGGCTGACAGTATCCCCCTTGAGGGTAAGGGTAAGCAGTAATCCTAAGAGCTATAGAAAGACATTACTAAGCTTGCATAAGGGGCTAATTACAAAAATGGTTGACATTGAGTTTTGAATGTTTGTGGGCAAACGTTTTATGAACTGGGAGTGCTGTTAACGTTTTGTGGGCAATAACGTTTTTTGGGCAACTTTATTGAGGGCACACTTGGCTTATTTTTTGGGTCTCAGAACCCACATGGCTAGTTTAAAACCGCTCTGGTGCGGTTCTTTGAGGCTGTATAGACATTGAGTGAGATGAGCGGGGCCTATTTTTGCGCCTCAGATGCGCAGTTGTTTTCACTCAGCAAGCAGCAAGCTCCAACTCCTAAGGGCCCTTGTGGATGTTTTGGGCCAAATCGAAGCTTTAACCCCATATTTACTATCCCTGAGGGCAGGTAGGCGTCACAGCAGGGCTGTGGCAAGGTGCTGGGGGTGTTTTTTTCTGGATTTAGGCCTATTTTCAATCCGGTTTGCACATTAAAGGGTTAAATGTTAAATTTCCTTGTGGGGCAAACTTAACTACACATATTGAGTCTGCTTGCAAAAATTTGAAAAATTTGGTGCATTTTAAAGCAGTTTTGCAGAACGTGTATGCTTTTTTTCTCTTAAAGGTGCAGTACCGTTTTTTAAGATTATTTTTTTCACTAAATAAAGTGTTTTCATGCTTTTTTGTAGTCATTACTAGCCTGTTCAACATGTCTGACATTGAAGAAAGTCATTGTTCAATATGTTTAGAAGCCATTGTGCAACCCCCACTTAGAATGTGTCCCTCATGCACTGAAAGGTCAATAAAATGCAAAGAACATATTTTAGCTACTAAAAGTATGTTGCAGGATGATTCTCAGTCAGAAGGGAATCAGGTTATGCCATCTAATTCTCCCCAAGTGTCACAACCATTAACGCCCGCACAAGCGACGCCAAGTACTTCTAGTGCGTCTAATTCTTTCACCCTGCAAGATATGGCCGCAGTTATGAATACTACCCTCACAGAGGTTTTATCTAAGCTGCCTGGGTTGCAGGGAAGCTCAGTAGGTCTGGTGTGAGAACAAATGTTGAGCCCTCTGACGCTTTATTAGCCATATCCGATGTACCCTCACAATGTTCTGAGTTGGCGGTGAGGGATTTGCTGTCTGAGGGATTTCTGATTCAGGAAAGATGTTCCCTCAGACAGACTCAGATATGACGGCTTTTAAATTTAAACTAGATCACTTCCGCTTATTGCTCAGGGAGGTTTTAGCGACTCTGGATGATTGTGAACCTATTGTAGTTCCAGAGAAATTGTGTAAAATGGACAGATTTCTAGAGCTTCCTGTCTACACTGATGTTTTTCCGGTCCCTAAGAGGATTTCGGACATTACTAAGGAGTGGGATAGACCAGGTATTCCGTTCGCTCCCCCTCCTACTTTTAAGAAAATGTTTCCCATATCAGACACCATGCGGGACTCGTGACAGACGGTGCCTAAGGTGGAGGGAGCTATTTCTACCCTGGCTAAGCGTACAACTATACCTATTGAGGACAGTTGTGGTTTCAAAGATCCTATGGATAAAAAATTAGAGGGTCTCCTAAAGAAAATATTTGTTCATCAGGGTTTTCTTCTCCAACCTATAGCGTGCATTGTTCCTGTAACTACTTAAGCTGCTTTTTGGTTTGAGGCTCTGGAGGAGGCTCTTCAGGTTGAGACCCCATTAGATGATATTCTGGATAGAATTAGGGTTCTCAAGCTAGCTAATTCTTTCATTACAGATGCCGCTTTTCAACTAGCTTAATTAGCGGCAAAGAATTCAGGTTTTGCCATTTTAGTGCGTAGAGCGTTATGGCTTAAGTCCTGGTCTGCTGATGTGTCATCAAAATCTAAGCTTTTAGCCATCCCTTTCAAGGGTAAGACCCTATTCGGGCCTGAACTGAAAGAGATAATTTCAGACATCACTGGAGGGAAAGGCAATGCCCTTCCTCAGGATAAGACAAATAAGATGAGGACCAAACAAAATAATTTTCGTTCCTTTCAAAACTTCAAAGGTGGTCCCTCTACCTCTTCCCCTGCTGCAAAGCAAGAGGGGAGTTTTGCTCAATCCAAGTCAGTCTGGAGACGTAACCAGACTTGGAACAAGGGTAAACAGGCCAAGAAGCCCGCTGCTGCCACCAAGACAGCATGAAGTGGTAGCCCCCAATCCGGGACCGGATCTAGTAGGGGGCAGACTTTCTCTCTTTGCTCAGGCTTGGGCAAGAGATGTTCAGGACTCCTAGGCTTTAGAAATCGTAACCCAGGGGTATCTTCTAGAGTTCAAAGATTCTCCTCCAAGGGGGAGATTCCATCTTTCTCAATTGTCTGTAAACCAGAAAAAAAGAGAGGCGTTCTTACGCTGTGTAGAAGACCTATATACCATGGGAGTGATCTACCCAGTTCCGAAAACAGAACAGGGGCAGGGGTTTTACTCCAATCTGTTTGTGGTTCCCAAAAAAGAGGGAACCTTCAGACCAATTTTAGATCTCAAGATCCTAAACAAATTCCTCAGAGTCCCATCCTTCACGATGGAGACCATTCTGACTATTTTACCAATGATCCAGGAGGGTCAATATATGACTACCGTGGACTTAAAGGATGCGTATCTACACATCCCTATCCACAAAGATCATCACCAGTTCCTCAGGTTCGCCTTTCTGGACAAGCATTACCAGTTTGTGGCTCTTCCCTTCGGGTTGGCCACAGCTCCCAGAATTTTCACAAAGGTGCTAGGGTCCCTTCTGGCGGTTCTAAGACAGCGGGGTATAGCAGTAGCCCCTTACCTAGACGACATCCTGATACAGGCGTCAACTTTTCATATCGCCAGGTCCCATATGGATATTGTTATGGCATTCCTAAGGTCTCACAGGTGGAAGGTGAACGAAGGAAAGAGTTCTCTCTCACCTCTCACAAGAGTTTCCTTCCTAGGAACTCTGATAGATTCAGTAGAAATTAAGATTTATCTGACAGAGGTCAGGTTGTCAAAACCGTGGACTTAAAGGATGCGTATCTACACATCCCTATCCACAAAGATCATCACCAGTTCCTCAGGTTCGCCTTTCTGGACAAGCATTACCAGTTTGTGGCTCTTCCCTTCGGGTTGGCCACAGCTCCCAGAATTTTCACAAAGGTGCTAGGGTCCCTTATGACGGTTCTAAGGCCACGGGGCATAGCTGTGGTGCCTTATCTGGATGATATCTTAATTCAGGCGTCGACTTACCAACTAGCCAAGTCTCACACGGACATCGTGTTGGCTTTTCTAAGATCTCACGGGTGGAAGGTGAACGTAAAAAAGAGTTCACTTATCCCTCTCACAAGAGTTCCATTCCTGGGAACTCTGATAGATTCGGTGGACATGAAAATTTTTCTGACGGGGTCAGGAAATCAAAGATTTTAACCATCTGCCGAGCTCTTCATTCCATTCCTCGGCCGTCAGTGGCTCAGTGTATGGAGGTAATCGGACTATGGTAGCGGCAATGGACATAGTTCCGTTTGCTCGCTTGCATCTCAGACCACTGCAACTATGCATGCTCAAACAGTGGAATGGGGATTATGCAGATTTATCTCCTCAGATAAATCTGAATCAAGAGACCAGAGATTCTCTTCTTTGGTGGTTGTCACAGGATCATCTGTCCCAGGGAATGTGTTTCCGCAGGCCAGCATGGGTCATAGTGACGACGGACGCCAGCCTATTGGGCTGGGGTGCAGTCTGGAATTCCCTGAAAGCACAGGGTTTGTGGACTCAGGACGAGGCTCTCCTCCTGATAAATATTCTAGAACTGAGAGCGATATTCAACGCGCTTCAGGCGTGGCCTCAGCTGGCTTTGGCCAGATTCATAATTTTCCAGTCGGACAATATCACGACTGTAGCATATATCAATTATCAGGGGGGAACAAAGAGTTCTCTAGCAATGATAGAGGTTACCAAAATAATTCGATGGGCAGAGACTCACTCTTGCCATCTATCAGCAATCTATATCCCAGGAGTGGAGAACTGGGAATCGGATTTTCTAAGTCATCAGACTTTTCATCCGGGGGAGTTGGAACTCCATCCGGAGGTGTTTGCACAATTGATTCAGCAATGGGGCACACCAGAATTGGATCTGATGGCGTCTCATCAGAACGCCAAACTTCCTTGTTACGGGTCCAGGTCAAGGGATCTTCAGGCAGTACTGATAGATGCTCTAGCAGTACCCTGGTCGTTCAACCTGGCTTATGTGTTTCCACCATTTCCTCCCCTTCCTCATTTTGATTGCCAGAATCAAACAGGAGAGAGCTTTGGTGATTTTGATAGCACCTGCGTGGCCATGCAGGACTTGGTATGCAGACCTGGTGGACATGTCATCTCTTCCACCATGGACTCTGCCACTGAGACATGACCTTCTGATTCAAGGTCCGTTCCAGCATCCAAATCTAGTTTCTCTGCGGCTGACTGCTTGGAGATTGAACGCTTGATTTTATCGAAGCGGGGTTTCTCTGAGTCGGTCATAGATACCTTGATTCAGGCTCAAAAGCCTGTCACTAGGAAAATTTATCATAAGATATGGCATAAATATTTTTATTGGTGCAAATCCAAAGGCTACTCATGGAGTAAGATCAGGATTCCTAGAATTTTGTCCTTTCTCCAAGAAGGATTGGAGAAGGGGATATCAGCTAGTTCCTTAAAGGGACAGATATCTGCCTTATCAATTCTACTGCACAAGCGTCTGGCAGCTGTTCCAGACTTTCAGTCGTTCTGTCAGGCTTTAGTTAGAATCAAGCCTGTGTTTAAACCTGTTGCTCCGCCATGGAGTTTGAATTTAGTTCTTAAAGTTCTTCAAGGGGTTCCGTTTGAACCTATGCATTCCATAGATTTTAAGCTTCTATCTTGGAAAGTTCTGTTTTTAGTTGCTATCTCTTCGAAGAGTTTCTGAATTATCTGCATTGCAATGCGGCTCCCCTTATCTTGTTTCAAACCTGGATTCCTTCCTAAGGTTGTTACTAATAGGAATATCAATCAGGATATTGTTGTTCCTTTTCTGTGTCCTAATCCTTCCTCTAAGAAGGAGCGTCTGTTGCACTACTTGGATGTGGTTCGTGCTTTGAAGTTTTACTTGCAAGCAACCAAAGATTTCTGTCAAACATCTTCTTTGTTTGTTGTCTATTCTGGAAAACGTAGAGGTCAAAAAGCTAGCTACCTCTATTTGTTTTTGGCTGAAAAGCATCATCCGTTTGGCATACGAGACTGCTGGACAGCAGCCTCCTGAAAGGATTACAGCTCACTCTACTAGAGCGGTGGCTTCCACATGTGCTTTTAAAAATGATGCTTCTGTTGAACAGATTTGTAAGGCTGCGACTTGGTCTTCGCTTCATACCTTTTCCAAATTTTCCAAATTTGATACTTTTGCTTCTTCGGAGGCTATTTTTGGGGAGAAAAGTTCTTCAAGCAGTGGTGCCTTCTGTTTAACCATCTGTCTTGTCCCTCCCATTCATCCGTGTCCTGTAGCTTTGGTATTGTATCCCACAAGTAAAGGATGCATGAATCCGTGGACTCGTCATACCTTATAGAAGAAAAGTAAATTTCTCTTGTAAAGGTGTATCCAGTCCACGGGTTCATCCATTACTTGTGGGATATTCTCCTTCCCAAC
Organism: Bombina bombina; assembly: GCF_027579735.1. Taxonomy (NCBI): domain Eukaryota; kingdom Metazoa; phylum Chordata; class Amphibia; order Anura; family Bombinatoridae; genus Bombina; species Bombina bombina. The sequence continues at coordinate 251,185,236 of NC_069505.1, forward strand.
AGGAAGCTGCAAGAGGACACTGACAGCAGAGCTGTCTATATAGCTCCTCCCCTAACTGCCACCCCCAGTCATTCTCTTGCAGCTCTCGACAAGAAAGGAAGTATCAAGAGAGATGTGGTGACTTAGTGTAGTTTTTACCTTCAATCAAAAGTTTGTTATTTTTAAACGGTACCAGCGTTGTACTGTTTTTACTCTCAGAAATTGGAAGAAGACTTCTGCCTGGAGGTTTGATGATCTTAGTGGTTTGTAACTAAGGTCCATTGCTGTTCTCACACATAACTGAGGAGTATGGAAAGAAAACTTCAGTTGGGGGGACGGTCTGCAGATTGCCTGCTTTGAGGTATGTTCAGTATATTTTTTTCTAGAGAGATGATAAGGTCTAGAAAATGCTGACAGTGCCTGGTATATTTAAGGTAAGCCTGATACAGTGATTTAACAACAACTGGGATCATGCTTGCAAAAAGGGATAATATTCATGTTAATACCTATATTACTTAGTGTAAAAACATTTGCATGATTTATAAATAAAAAAACGTTTTTTCTCTGAGGGTGATAAATCTTTATTTGGGGCCTAGTTTCCACATGGCTTGTTAGATTACTCCTAGGAGTACTTTTTTAAGGCCCTCTGACTTTGAGTGCATGGTGGGAGGGGCCTATTTTCGTTTTCAGTCTGAGACATCCAGCTTCCATGAAGGAGTCCTCTGGCTTATAGGACCTCTATAGAGGGTTTTGTTCCTGCAAAAATCGTTTTTAAGGGCAGGTAGGAGCCACAGCAGAGCTGTGGCAGTGTGTTTGACTGTTTGTTAACAGGTTTAATGTTTTTCTAATTTGTTTTTGAGCCTGAGGGGTTAATCATCCATTTGCAAGTGGGTGCAATGCTGCTTTAGTCCCTTATACACACTGTAAAAATGTTGTAGAGTTTACTACTTTTTTTCACTGTTTTGCAGTTTATGTAGTAGTTTTTTTCTCTTAAAGGCACAGTACCGTTTTTTATTATTGCTTTTTTCACATTTATTAAAGTGTTTTCCAAGCTTGCTGGTCTCATTACTAGTCTGTTAAACATGTCTGACATAGAGGAAACTCCTTGTTCATTATGTTTAGAAGCCATTGTGGAACCCCCTCTTAGAATGTGTACCAAATGCACTGACCTTTCTATAAGTTATAAAGACCATATTATGGCTTTTAAAGATTTATCACCTGAGGTTTCTGAGACTGACAAAAGGGAGGTTATGCCATCTAGCTCTACCAACGTGTCAGAACCTATAACTCCCGCTCAAGGGACGCCAAGTACATCTAGCGCGTCCAATGCGTTTACTTTACAAGACATGGCGGCAGTTATGAATCATACCCTCACAGAGGTATTGTCCAAACTGCCAGGGTTACAAGGAAAGCGGGACAGCTCTGGGGCTAGAACAAATACAGAGCTCTCTGACGCTTTAGTAGCTATGTCTGATATACCCTCACAATGTGCAGAAGTTGAAGCAGGAGAGCTTCTATCTGTGGGTGACTTCTCTGATTCAGGGAAGGCGTTACTTCAGTCTGACTCTGAAATGACAGCATTTAAATTTAAGCTTGAACACCTCCGCGTGTTGTTCAGGGAGGTTTTAGCGACTCTGGATGACTGTGACACCATTGTAGTCCCAGAGAAATTGTGTAAAATGGACAAATACTTTGCAGTGCCTGTTTACACTGATGTTTTTCCAATCCCTAAGAGGTTTTCAGAAATTATTACTAAGGAATGGGATAGACCAGGTGTGCCGTTCTCTCCCCCTCCTGCTTTTAAGAAAATGTTTCCTATAGATGCCGCTACACAGACTTGTGGCAGACGGTCCCTAAGGTGGAGGGAGCAGTCTCTACCCTAGCTAAGCGTACAACTATTCCTGTCGAGGACAGTTGTGCTTTTCTAGATCTTATGGATAAGAAATTAGAGGGTTTCTTTAAGAAAATCTTTATAGAACAAGGTTTTATTCTCCAGCCTCTTGCATGCATTGCCCCAGTCACTGCTGCAGCGGCTTTCTGGTTCGAGTCTCTGGAGGAGGCTTTACAGGTAGAGACCCCGTTGAATGATATCCTTGACAGGCTTAAAGCTCTTAAGTTAGCAAATTCATTTATTTCTGACGCGGTTTTTCATTTAACCAAGCTAACGGCTAAAAATTCAGGTTTTGCCATTCAGGCACGTAGGGCGCTATGGCTTAAATCCTGGTCAGCTGATGTCACTTCAAAGTCTAAACTTCTCAAGATCCCCTTCAAAGGGCAGACCCTATTTGGACCTGGACTGAAGGAGATCATTTCTGATATTACTGGAGGAAAAGGCCATGCCCTTCCCCAGGATAGGTCCAACAAGTTAAGGACCAAACAGACTAATTTTCGTTCCTTTCGAAACTTCAAGAGTGGCGCAGCTTCATATTCCTCTTCTACATAACAAGAGGGAAATTTTGCCCAGTCCAAGCCAGTCTGGAGACCTAACCAGGCTTGGAACAAGGGAAAACAGGCCAAAAAGCCTGCTGCTGCCTCTAAGACAGCATGAAGGAGTAGCCCCCGATCCGGGACCGGATCTAATGGGGGGCCGACTTTCTCTCTTCGCCCAGGCTTGGGCAAGAGACGTCCAGGATCCCTGGGCTCTGGAGATTGTTTCCCAGGGATATCTTCTGGATTTCAAAGCTTCATCTCCAAAGGGGAGATTTCATCTCTCACAATTATCTGCAAACCAGATAAAGAGAGAGGCATTCTTACATTGCGTTCAAGACCTACTAGTTATGGGAGTGATCCACCCAGTTCCAAAGGAGGAACAGGGGCAGGGCTTCTATTCAAATCTGTTTATAGTTCCCAAGAAAGAGGGAACTTTCAGACCAATCTTCTATCTCAAGATACTAAACAAATTTCTCATGGTCCCATCCTTCAAGATGGAGACTATTCGAACCATCCGACCTATGATCCAGGAGGGTCAATATATGACTACCGTGGATTTAAAGGATGCTTATCTACATATTCCGATACACAGGGATCATCATCAGTTTCTCAGGTTCGCCTTCCTAGACAGGCATTACCAGTTTGTGGCTCTTCCCTTCGGGTTAGCCATGGCACCAAGAATCTTTACAAAGGTTCTAGGGTCCCTTCTGGCGGTTCTAAGACAGCGGGGTATAGCAGTAGCCCCTTACCTAGACGACATCCTGATACAGGCGTCAACTTTTCATATCGCCAGGTCCCATATGGATATTGTTATGGCATTCCTAAGGTCTCACAGGTGGAAGGTGAACGAAGGAAAGAGTTCTCTCTCACCTCTCACAAGAGTTTCCTTCCTAGGAACTCTGATAGATTCAGTAGAAATTAAGATTTATCTGACAGAGGTCAGGTTGTCAAAACTTCTAACTTCCTGCCGTGCTCTTTATTCCATTTCTCGTTCGTCAGTGGCTCAGTGTATGGAGGTAATCGGATTAATGGTAGCTGCAATGGACATAGTTCCGTTTGCCCGTCTACATCTCAGACCACTGCAACTTTGCATGCTCAATCAGTGGAATGGGGATTTCACAGATTTGTCCCCTCTACTAAATCTGGATCAAGAGACCAGGGATTCTCTTCTCTGGTGGCTATCTCGGGTCCATCTGTCCAAGGGAATGAGTTTCCGCAGGCCAGAATGGACTATAGTAACGACAGATGCCAGCCTTCTGGGCTGGGGTGCAGTCTGGAACTCCCTGAAGGCTCAGGTTTCGTGGACTCAGGAGGAGGCCCTCCTTCCGATAAACATTCTGGAACTAAGAGCGATATTTAATGCTCTTCAGGCTTGGCCTCAGCTAGCTGCGGTCAGGTTCATCAGATTTCAGTCGGACAACATCACGACTGTAGCCTATATCAACCATCAGGGGGGAACAAGGAGCCCCCTGGCAATGTTGGAGGTTTCAAAGATAATTCTATGGGCAGAGGTTCACTCTTGCCATCTCTCAGCTATCCATATCCCCGGAGTAGAGAACTGGGAGGCGGATTTTCTAAGTCGGCAGACTTTTCATTCGGGGGAGTGGGAGCTCCATCCCGAGGTATTTGCCCAGTTGATCCAACTTTGGGGCAAACCATAACTGGATCTCATGGCGTCTCGTCAAAACGCCAAGCTTCCTTGTTATGGGTCCAGGTCCAGGGATGCCAAGGCAGCGCTGATAGATGCTCTAGCAGCGCCCTGGTCCTTCAGCCTGGCTTATGTGTTTCCACTGTTTCCTCTGCTCCCTCGTCTGATTGCCAAGATCAAGCAGGAGAGAGCTTCGGTGATCTTGATAGCCCCTGCGTGGCCACGCAGGACTTGGTATGCAGATCTGGTGGACATGTCATCCTTTCCACCATGGACTCTGCTGCTAAGGCAGGACCTTCTACTTCAAGGTTCCTTCAAACATCCAAATCTAATTTCTCTACGTCTGACTGCTTGGAGATTGAACGCTTGATTCTATCAAATTGTGGTTTTTCCGAATCAGTCATTGATACCTTAATTCAGGCTCGAAAGCCTGTCACCAGGAAAATCTATCATAAGATATGGTGTAAATATCTTCATTGGTGTGAATCCAAGGGTTAATCATGGAGTAAGGTCAGGATTCCTAGGATATTATCTTTTCTCCAAGAAGGATTGGAGAAGGGATTGTCAGCTAGTTCCTTAAAGGGACAGATTTCTGCTCTGTCTATTCTTTTGCACAAACATCTGGCTGAGGTTCCAGACGTTCAGGCGTTTTGTCAGGCTTTAGTTAGAATCAAGCCTGTGTTTAAACCTGTTGCTCTGCCATGGAGTTTAAATTTAGTTCTTAAAGTTCTTCAAGGGGTTCCGTTTGAACCTTTGCATTCCATAGATATTAAGCTTTTATCTTGGAAAGTTCTATTTTTAGTAGCTATCTCCTTGGCTCGAAGAGTTTCGGAGTTATCTGCTTTACAGTGTGATTCCCCTTATCTGATTTTCCATGCAGATAAGGTAGTGTTACGTACCAAACCTGGGTTTCTGCCTAAGGTGGTATCTAATAAGAATATCAATCAGGAGATTGTTGTTCCTTCACTATGTCCTAATCCTTCTTCAAAGAAGGAACGTCTATTACACAATCTTGATGTGGTTCGTGCTTTAAAGTTTTATTTACAAGCTACGAAAGATTTTCGTCAAACATCTGCTTTGTTTGTTGTCTACTCTGGACAGAGGAGAGGCCAAAAGGCTTCAGCAACTTCTCTTTCCTTTTGGTTAAGAAGCATAATTCGCTTAGCTTATGAGACTGCTGGCCAGCAGCCTCCTGAAAGAATTACAGCTCATTCTACTAGAGCAGTAGCTTCCACATGGGCTTTTAAACATGAGGCCTCTGTTGAACAGATTTGTAAGGCGGCGACTTGATCTTTGCTTCATACCTTTTCTAAATTCTATAAATTTGATACTTTTTGCTTCTTCGGAGGCTATTTTTGGGAGAAAGGTCTTACAGACAGTGGTGCCTTCCGTTTAAGTTTCCTGCCTTGTCCCTCCCTTCATCCGTGTCCTAAAGCTTTGGTATTGGTATCCCACAAGTAATGGATGAACCCGTGGACTGGATACACCTTTACAAGAGAAAACAAAATTTATGCTTACCTGATAAATTTATTTCTCTTGTGGTGTATCCAGTCCACGGCCCGCCCTGCCATTTTAAAGCAGGTGTTTTTTATTTTTAAACTACAGTCACCACTGCACCCTATAGTTTCTCCTTTTTTCTTGCTTGTCTTCGGTCGAATGACTGGGGGTGGCAGTTAGGGGAGGAGCTATATAGACAGCTCTGCTGTGGGTGTCCTCTTGCAGCTTCCTGTTGCAGCTTCCTGTTGGGAAGGAGAATATCCCACAAGTAATGGATGAACCCATGGACTGGATACACCACAAGAGAAATAAATTTATCAGGTAAGCATAAATTTTGTCATGCTTACCTGATAAATTAATTTCTTCTATGGTACGACAAGTCCACGGCCCGCCCTGTCATTTTAAGACAGATCATATTTTTTGATTTTAAACTTGAGTCACCTCTGCACCTTGTAGTTTCTCCTTTTTCTTCCTGTACCTTCGGTCGAATGACTGGGGGGTGGAGCTAAGGGAGGAGCTATATAGACAGCTTTGCTGTGGTGCTCTTTGCCACTTCCTGTTAGCAGGAGGATAATATCCCACAAGTAAAGGATGAATCGGTGGACTCGTCAAACCATAGAAGAAATTAATTTATCAGGTAAGCATAAATTTACTTTTTTTTAATGATGGACTCATAATATGAATAATATGTGAGCTTCTGATTTGCTCTCTGGTCTTATTCTGCTCAGAAGCTGCAATGGTTCCTAAATGGGACTTTACCTATGTGTTTTACTGCTTTGCAAATGCTAAACAAAGTAATCTATAGGCAATAAATGAGATCCTATAGCGAATGAGTGTGTCCCTTCAGTGATTAAATGTAGTGCTGTGTTCTGCACCTTTAACCCAAGCATGCAGGTAATTTACAGTGTGTGTGTGTTTTAAATACAATTTTAAGACCTTTACTTAAAGGGACAGTCAACCATAGAATTGTTATTGTTTTAAAAGATAGATAATCCCTTTATTACTCATTCCCCAGTTTTGCATAACCAACACAGTTATATTAATGTACTTTTTACCTTTGTGATTACCTTGTATCTAGGAACCTTCTTCCAGCCCCCTGATCACATGACTGTGACTGTTTATTATCTATTGTCTTAAATTTAGCATTGTATTGTGCTAGATCTTAAATAACTTTCTGTTCCTGAACACAGTGTTATCTATAGCCCACGTGTACTTTCTGTCTCTTTGTGTTGAAAAGAGATTTAAAAAGCATGTGATAAGAGGCAGCCCTCAAAGGCTTAGAAATTAGCATATGAGCCTACCTATGTTTAGTTTAAACTAAGAATACCAAGAGAGAAAAGCAAATTTGATGATAAAAGTAAATTGGAAAGTCAATTAAAATTAAAAGTCCTATCTGAATAATGAAAGTTTAATTTATACTTGACTGTCCCTTTAAGCTGTATAGGGACAGCAGGAATCCAATGAGAAATAAGTTGTCACCACTTAACTATAACTACCCCCATCCCTTTCGTTGCTTTGTTATATTGTAAGTGTGCCTGGGTGTTCTAGAGAAAGACTAGACAGAATGCAATTAATAACTAGTGTTGTGTAAAAGCCATAGGACTCGGGCTGTTGTACTATCAGGGCTGATTAATTGCTTTCTTGTTGAAAGCAGAAATGACTTCAAGCCTGTGCTCAGTAGGTTTAATATGAAGCAAGCAAGAAATAAAGGAGAATGAATAAAAAAGATGCTTTCAGCTACAAGTGTTAACTAAAAGCAACCAAACACACACGCACATGTTTTATGGGTTGTTTTTTTAACGAGAATTCATTAACTTTAGTTTCTATATTCACTTAATGCTTTTTATTCCTAATCTTTTTACTTTGCCACCTTGTGGTGACTCTAAAGTATAGCATCCAACTTGCTTAGCTTGTCATTTAGTGTAAGGCATACAAATAATAATATTTACTGATGCTATTTTATAAATTGTTTATTATAAGTATCATGCTGCTCTTAAAGTAAACAAATACTGTAGTTTCAGCCATTTATAAGCAAATAGAAATTAGTATGAGCCAGCAGAATGCTTAGAGTGTATTACAATGTTTGTATATTTAGCTTAGAAAAAAAATAAGGAAATGTTGAGTTTAACATATGGAATCTAATTTTCTAAAGCCGAAATGAGTAGCCTCGTATGGTTATTGATTTTATTCCTTGTTGCCTCTGAAGGGGAAAGACCAGAGGAATGAATGTAATTGATAAGGAAAAAGAAAAAGTCATACATTAAACAAGCAGACAACCAAAGTGTAAAATATGAATAATTAAAAGATGAGAACAAGATAGAGTTAAGGAGACAAGAGAGATGCAAGAGAATTTGTAGACAACGCACATTGTTTATACTTTTAATATTCTACGGAATTTGCAGTATTTTTTCTAAAACCTTCCCATGTACTAAAAAAACATTCGGCTAGATTTAGAGTTCTGCGGCCAAAGGGGTGCGTTAGGCTCCAAAAAGGGAGCGTAGAGCATAATTTACCGCCACTGCAACTCTAAATACCAGCGGTGCTTACGGACGCAGCCAGCTTCAAAAACGTGCTCGTGCACGATTCCCCCATAGGAAACAATGGGGCCGTTTGAGCTGGAAAAAAACCTAACACTTGCAAAAAAGCAGCGTTCAGCTCCTAACGCAGCCCCATTGTTTCCTATGGGGAAACACTTCCTAAGTCTGCACCTAACACCCTAACATGTACCCCGAGTCTAAACACGCCTAACCTAACACTTATTAACCCCTAATCTGCCGCCCCCGCTATCGCTGACCCCTGCATATTATTATTAACCCCTAATCTACCGCTCTGTACACCGCCGCAACCTACATTATCCCTATGTACCCCTAATCTGCTGCCCCTAACACCGCCGACCCCTATATTATATTTATTAACCCCTAATCTGCCGCCCCCAACGTCGCCGCCACCTACCTACAATTATTAACCCCTAATCTGCCGACCTGACCTCACCACTACTATAATAAAGTTATTAACCCCTAATCCGCCTCACTCCCGCCTCAATAACCCTATAATAAATAGTATTAACCTCTAATCTGCCCCCCCTAACATCACCGACACCTAACTTCAAGTATTAACCCCTAATCTGCCGACCGGACCTCGCCGCTACTCTAATAAATTTATTAACCCCTAAAGCTAAGTCTAACCCTAACACTAACACCCCCCTAAGTTAAATATAATTTTTATCTAACTAAATAAATTAACTCTTATTAAATAAATTATTCCTATTTAAAGCTAAATACTTACCTGTAAAATAAACCCTAATATAGCTACAATATAAATTATAATTATATTGTAGCTATTTTAGGATTAATATTTATTTTACAGGTAACTTTGTATTTATTTTAACCAGGTACAATAGCTATTAAATAGTTATTAACTATTTAATAGCTACCTAGTTAAAATAATTACAAAATTACATGTAAAATAAATCCTAACCTAAGTTACAATTAAACCTAACACTACACTATCAATAAATTAATTACATACAAATACCTAAAATTAAATACAATTAAATAAACTAACTAAAGTACAAAAAATAAAAAAAGAACTGTTACAAAAAAAAATTTTTTTTTTTTACAAACATTATAAAAATATTACAACAATTGTAAGCTAATTACACCTATTCTAAGCCCCCTAATAAAATAACAAAGCCCCCCAAAATAAAAAAAAATGCCCTACCCTATTCTAAAATAAAAATAGAAAAGCTCTTTTACCTTACCAGCCCTTAAAAGGGCCTTTTGCGGGGCATGCCCCAAAGAATTCTGCTCTTTTGCCTGTAAAAAAAAAAATACAATACCCCCCCAACATTACAACCCACCACCCACATACCCCTAATCTAACCCAAACCCCCCTTAAATAAACCTAACACTAAGCCCCTGAAGATCTCCCTACCTTATCTTCACCACGCCGGGTATCACCGGTCCGTCCAGAAGAGGCTTCCGAAATCTTCATCTAAGCCCAAGTGGGCTGAAGAGATCCATCATCCGGCTGAAGTCTTCTATCAAGCGGCATCTTCAATCTTCTTTCTTCCGGATCCATCTTCATCCCGCTAACGCGGAACATCCATCCTGGCCGACGACTTCCCGACGAATGACGGTTCCTTTAAATGACGTCATCCAAGATGGCGTCCCTCGAATTCCGATTGGCTGATAGGATTCTATCAGCCAATCGGAATTAAGGTAGGAAAATTCTGATTGGCTGATGGAATCAGCCAATCAGATTCAAGTTCAATCCGATTGGCTGATCCAATCAGCCAATCAGATTGAGCTTGCATTCTATTGGCTGATCGGAACAGCCAATAGAATACGAGCTCAATCTGATTGGCTGATTCCATCAGCCAATCAGAATTTTCCTACCTTAATTCCGATTGGCTGATAGAATCCTATCAGCCAATCGGAATTCGAGGGACGCCATCTTGGATGACGTCATTTAAAGGAACCGTCATTCGTCGGGAAGTCGTCGGCCAGGATGGATGTTCCGCGTTGGCGGGATGAAGATGGATCCGGTAGAAAGAAGATTGAAGATGCCGCGTGATAGAAGACTTCAGCCGGATGATGGATCTCTTCAGCCCCCGCTTGGATCAAGACTTCAGCCGGATGATGGACCTCTTCATCCCGATGATGGACCTCTTCAGCCGGATGATGGACCTCTTCAGCCAGATGATGGACCTCTTCAGCCTGATGATGGACCTCTTCAGCCCCCGCTTGGGCTTGGATGAAGATTTCGGAGCCTCTGGACGGATCTTCATCCGTTTTTTATTTTGTGGGGCTTTGTTATTTTATTAGGGGGCTTAGAGTAGGTGTAATTAGCTTAAAATTTTTGTAATATTTTTATAATGTTTGTAAATTATTTTTTTATGTTTTGTAACTTAATTCTTTTTTTATTTTTTGTACTTTAGTTAGTTTATTTAATTGTATTTATTTGTAGGTATTTGTATGTAATTAATTTATTGATAGTGTAGTGTTAGGTTTAATTGTAGATAATTGTAGGTATTTTATTTAATTAATTTATTGATAGTGTAGTGTTAAGTTTAATTGTAACTTAGGTTAGGATTTATTTTACAGGTAATTTTGTAATTATTTTAACTAGGTAGCTATTAAATAGTTATTAACTATTTAATAGCTATTGTACCTGGTTAAAATAAAAAAAAAGTTGCCTGTAAAATAAATATAAATCCTAAAATAGCTACAAAATAATTATAATTTATATTGTAGCTATATTAGGGTTTATTTTACAGGTAAGTATTTAGCTTTAAATAGGAATAATGTATTTAAAGGGACAGTATACACTCATTTTCATATAACTGCATGTAAAAGACACTACTATAAAGAATAAGATGCACAGATACTTATATAAAAATCCAGTTTAAAACTGTTTAAAAACTTACTTAGAAGCTCTCAGTTTAGCTTTGTTGAAAAGGTAGCTGGAAAGCCCACTGCAAGTGGCAAATAAGACACTCCCCCCCTCCCCCTCCTTTTGCATATGAAAAGACCCTTTACACAAACAGTAGCAAGCTGGAGAAGGTAGCTGACAGTATTCACATAAAACTTTGGGGCTTGGTTAGGAGTCTGAAAATCAGAGCAATGTTATTTAAAAACAAGCAAAACTATACATTTATTTTTTTTAAAAAACTTTATGGGCTATATAAATAGATCATCTACAAAACATTTATGCAAAGAAAAAAATTAGTGTATAATGTCCCTTTAATAAGAGTTAATTTATTTCGTTAGATGTAAATTATATTTAACCTAGGGGGCTGTTAGTGTTAGGGTTAGACTTATCTTTAGGGGTTAATAAATTTAATAGAGTATCGGTGAGGTCCGGTCGGCAGATTAGGGGTTAATACTTGAAGTTAGGTGTCGGCGATGTTAGGGAGGGCAGATTAGGGGTTAATACTATTTATTATAGGGTTATTGAGGCGGGAGTGAGGCGGATTAGGGGTTAATAACTTTATTATAGTAGCGGTGAGGTCCGGTCGGCAGATTAGGGGTTAATAATTGTAGGTAGGTGGCGGCGACGTTGGGGGCGGCAGATTAGGGGTTAATAAATATAATATAGGGATCGGCAGTGTTAGGGGAAGCAGATTAGGGGTACATAGGGATAACGTAGGTTGCGGCGGTGTGCGGTCGGCAGATTAGGGGTTACAAAAAATTATTAGAGTAGCGGCGATGTGGGGGGCCTCGGTTTAGGGGTACATAGGTAGTTTATGGGTGTTAGTGTACTTTAGAGCACAGTAGTTAAGAGCTTTATGAACCGGCTTTTGCCCAGAAAGCTCTTAACTCCTGGCTTTTTGATGCGGCTGGAGTCTTGTCGTTAGATTTCTAACGCTCACTTCAGCCAAGACTCTAAATACCAGCGTTAGAAAGATCCCATTGAAAAGATAGGATACGCAAATGGCGTAGGGGGATCTGCGGTATGGAAAAGTCGCGGCTGCAAAGTGAGCGTTAGACCCTTTCCTGACTGACTCTAAATCGCAGCGGGCGGCCAAAACCAGCGTTAGGAGCCCCTAACGCTGGTTTTGATGGCTAGCGCAGAACTCTAAATCTAGCCGATTTTTAGGTAAATAGTATCTTTCAGTTATGTTTTTATCTTTGTTACCAGAAATGAGATCAGAGGACATATTAATCGATGTTTGAAAATATAAAAATATGAAGAACTAAGGATATGTAAAGCAGTAAAGAATCTGAAAACAGTTATTATATGTTCCTTTGTCTTATGCTGATGAGGAGCGCTATGTAAAGTAGTAAAGAATCTGAAAACAGTTATTATATGTTCCTTTGTCTTATGCTGATGAGGAGCGCTATGTAAAGTAGTAAAGAATCTGAAAACAGTTATTATATGTTCCTTTGTCTTATGCTGATGAGGAGCGCTATGTAAAGCAGTAAAGAATCTCTGTGATTTTAAAAACACCCAGTTTCTCACTTCATAAATAATTGGATAAAAAGAGCAACAAGAGAACAAATATCTGATCTGCTGGGGATTTTTGTATTAATATTTTTTTTTGTTTGGAAAATGTGTATCCTTTTCATACAAAACAAAGATATGCGTGTACTAATTTTATTTAGTCTCAGGGAAAGAACTGACTTTCAAATTATTTATGGAAAGGCAAAATATTGAAATTACACTTGTGCTTATTTTAGCAACATTACATTTGGGGACCTATATAATTTAACAAATGTCTGTCCGACATGATCCGATCAGCGGATCATATCCGACAGACCTCGCTGAATGCGGTGAGCAATACGCTCTCCGCATTCAGCATTGCACCAGCAGCTCTTGTGAACTGCTGGTGCAACGCTGCACCCTGCAGATTCGCGGCCAATCGGCGGCTAGCAAGGGGTGTCAATCAACCCGATCGTATTCAATCGGGTTGATTTCCCGTGATCTCTGTCTGCCTCCTCAGAGAAGTCGGACAGGTTATGGAGCAGCAGTCTTTAGACCGCTGCTTCATAACTGGTGTTTCTGGTGAGTCTGACGACTCGCCAGAAACACGGCCCTTTAAGCTCCATACAGAGCTTGATAAATGGGCCCCATAGTGTCTTGTCTCACTAGCTGAGATTATTATTGTTAATTTTATAATTTTTATTATGGCTGGAAACAATTGCTAACCCATTTAATGTTATAAGCAGAAGTCTTATTTCTTACCAGGGGCTAGCAGACTGCTGGGAATATCTAGCCCTGATAATTATTATTATTATTCTCATGAATATTATAATACATTATTTCCTGATATCCAGCACACAAGCACCAGTTTCAGTTGGGATGCAAACTAAACGACTACTCCACAGGTCAGCTTGTACTTTCCAATTTTGGATGGTTCAACCCATTGTATTAAAATTTTATTAAAACTTATTGTGACTGTCATTTTATTATAATACTATTTTTGTTAGTAATTATTAGTTATCACTGTATAATAATAATGATATTAATACATTATTTTTATTGTAAGTTGTTATTATTAACATCATCATCTATTCATAAAGGGACAACATATTCAATAGCTGTGACCAGGGTGAATTTAAATTAAATTGATTTAAATCGTGGTTTGAACCACTAGTCGATACCTCTCAGCGTTTGTGGCTAGGTATTAGGGACTCAGGAGGTTGTGGGTCCTTCTCTCTTTTGTGGGTGGTGCCATAGGAGGGGGTGGGTCACATGTGGAAAGCGGACAGGGTCTGTCTAGTTGGTCTGTGGGCGGGGCTAAGAGATTCTACAAATCAGACATATATTTCTCAGATGGACAGCAGGACAGAGTCAGAATTAGGGACTATACCTTTCATGTAGGGACAGGTCGGCTAGTCAGACTTGATTTAATGTAAGGTTTTCTAAATAAAGACTTGTTCTTCCTTTCTTCCTAGATGTTATGATCTTAGCCTTTACAACCAGATGATGGTTTCTTTTTCAGAGTAATAACTTTTCAGATTAATTAGGTGAAATATCTCCACTTTAATAGGTAAATTATTCATATTTGGAAAATATTTCTGCCGTACTTTATTGGAAGGAGAAGAAAAATCATTTCTCTAACAATAACCATTTAAATAATTTTATTTAACTAAAACAATAACATTATAGGTTTTATAGGTTTTCTCAGGCTATACACACAAAGATCCAAAGACGTGTAGAGTGTTCTGCTCAAAATATTTTACTTTATTATATACTGCTCCCCCCCCCCACACACACACACACTTAGCTCCTTCTGCAGATCTTTTCAACTACAAAGAATGTTATATGAATTTGACTTTTGAATTAAGATCTTTTTCTTCACTCTGTATGTTTATTTTATAAAATGTTTGTTATGAAGAATAGGTATGTTTTATCTTTTGACACAATTTGAGAACTGCAAAACCAAGCATCTGTGTTACTATCTTCTAGATAGAAAAAATTACCAAAATAGTCGTCCAGAAACCTTAGGGAGAGCATGGCATTGTCACTGTATTATTGTAATTAAATGGACATTTTACACTAGATGCATAAATAATTGTAGATTAACATCCTTTTTACTGCAATCATTTTTCAATAGCCAAACTCCACTCCATTCCAACAAGGCTAGCCACTGTCATAAAGTTAGTATAAAGTATCTGTTTTGCATTTGTTATCAGTTAAAGACAATTAGTGAAATATATGTAGTAGGATTATAGCCTTGAGAAGTCAGCAGGTGCTTTTCATGTTCTGAGAAGTAGACATTGTTCTGTTTTCAGAGCTAAATGACATGAAAAGGGGGCAAAATAAATAATTATTGCAACATTATTTAATTATGCATAACTAAATATTTTATATAAATCTCAAGGTGTTTACTGTCCCTTTAAGGGAACACATACAAATGCTGAATACTTGAGCCAAGTTTTACAGGGTGAGGCAAGGAATTCCAAAGTGTGGGTGTAGTATGATAAAAGCCCTTTAAAGTGTGTGAAGACAGCAGGCAAATCTAGGACATTACTAGTTTAGCATTATAATGAATATCCTTTTTTTATTCAGTCATCAACATCTTGTGCATTTTAATTTTTGACAGTTATTCTACAATATGCCAATGGTGGGTACCATAACCCCCCCCCCCCCCCCCACCACCACCACCACCAGATATTGTGTATGGTTAAAAAGCATTACATTGTAAATATTTCCTATATCTCATGAGTTTGAGCAAGGGGCAACAGTGTTTTCTTTTTGTTTAATTCCTTAAGCAGACAAATCAACGGTTCTTAGTAAAATGTGAACATTTGTAGTGCTGTAGAAATCTTGAGTATTTTAAAACATCCTATACATAATTAATATAAGGTATTTTATTCATTAATTGATAATTAATGAACAAACAACTGGGCACTTGTAAAGTATAGATATTTCATTAATATATTTATTTTCTCCAATAGAATGTCCAGTTTTGTGGAAGCGCCAGACATTGTCAAGAAGGTTTCATGGGCGGAAAACCATTGGCCTGATGATGCTCTGCTGGCAAAACCGAAAGTTACAAAGTATTGTTTGATTTGTGTGAAAGACAGCTACACAGACTTCCACATAGATTCTGGGGGAGCATCCGCCTGGTACCATGTACTTAAAGTAAGGCATCAAACATATTTGTGTCTAAAGTTAACATCTTGTTTATTACATGCTTTGCTCAGGTAAAGAGAAAACATATCACCCAGCCAGTAGCAGATCTACTCAGTAGAGGACCCTGGTGCTAACCCCCTTTATGTGGCCCTGACAATACCGCACAGGAAAGGCAACATTTAGAAGGGACAGTTTACTCAAAAGAATTCTCCCCTTTAATTTGTTCCCAATGATCCACTTTACCTGCTGGAGTGTATTAAATTGATTATAAGTATTTGCTTTACCCTTATATTGATATTAAAAATAGTTGATTTAGCCTGTGGTATCTCCACCTATTCATAAAGTTTATGGACTCAGGTCCAAGCTATAGATAAGCTATGTAAACACAGCCAGCAGAAGAAATTACACTCCCAGTGGGGTATATAAGAGATAAGGTAATACAAGGTAATTTTCTTCCTAATGGGAAAGAGTCCACAGCCGCATTCATTACTTGTGGGAAATAAGAACCTGGCCACCAGGAGGAGGCAAAGACACACCAGCTAAAGGCTTAAATACTCCTCCCACTTCCCCTATCCCCCAGTCATTCTTTGCCTTTCGTCCCAGGAGGTTGGCAGAGAAGTGTCAGAAGTTTTATTTAAAAAAAAAAGAAAATACTTTTATAATATTTTACGTAAAGTGGGTCTCTCATGGAGGGTAGTACTCTTCGCAATGGGACAGGAGTTTTAAGTAGTCCTGTTAGTCTCTCAGTGAGGGCCTGGGTGAATGTTAGAATCCGGAGATGCAGTGAGAGTTCTCTCTGCGACACCACCCCGATTCGTATTAACAGCTCATCCAGCACTTGGCGTTGCCGACCCTTCGCTTCGCTACCTGCTGTCTTCTCTTAAGTCCATGTCGGAGGCGACCCTACTATCCGTCACACTTGAAGGGCCGTGTTCCTGTTCCATGGCGTAGATTCTGATACAATTGTTTCATTTTATCACTATGTATGTTATGTTGTTATGTGACAGACAGGTATGGGTGTCAGTGGGACTCCTCTGTTCGGATCTGGGAATCATGGGATAGTTCCTTCCTTAGGGGGGATTTGTGAACAGGGTGGGGTTCCTTAATCATGTTTCTTATGTGATCTCCCTGTTTTGTGTATTGGGTATTGGCTCTGGGGCTGAGATGGGAGAATTGCTTGAAGGTTAGTGGGGCCTAGTTGCCGCCTTTTTCTGGCGCGCTTTTTTGGACTTTACGGTTCACTGACCGGGCGTTGTTATGCTGGGTTGGTTGCGTTTCGCATTCCTGACCGCGTGACGACGAAGAATTTCTACTTCGTTTGGATCTGGTCATAGAAGATGGTGAGTGCCCCAGCCATTGTGGGTGTCAGGTGCCGTTTGTTTTATTTTTATATTGTCCTAATTTTCTCTTTGGTTTTAACCATGGAGGATTCTGATGCTGACACTGTCGTTTCTGATTATAATTCTTCCTCTTGTGAGGAAGGTGCTTCAGCCCCACTAATGCAGGTTTATCAGTCCTGTCTCTTGTGCCTTCTCAGAGCGTCTGGTTCCTTGGGCTCCGGGAACCAGGGGCCTATTGAGCCATCAGCCTCTGGGGGCTCTGTACCTCAAGCGACGGATTCCCAACAACACCTTTCCTCTACATTTGCGGGTAACCCTAATGTTAGTTCTCTCTCCGCACAGGAGGGGTTTGTTTTCCCTGGAGATGGTGAGTCATTTCCGCTTCAATATATTGATGGCACTGGTTCGCCTGCAGAATCTGGAGGTTTCTGCGAGATTGTGTTTTTGTCCGATTGTCCCGGATGTCCAGATTTCGGGGTCTACTCGGTTACCTCCGGGGGTGAATATTCCCCCATGTTGCACCTTTCGTTATCGGATTGTGCGGCTGTGCGTTCTACTCCGTCGTCTTTACAACCTATTGGGGGATCCTCTCCTTTATCAGTCAGAAACTGTGTAATCGACTGGTTCTTTGAGCTAGATGATTTGGGATGTTGATTGTCTCCTGTCGGTCGCTCGTGTCCTTATCCAGAGTTTTTTTGGTGGATGCCTTTGGGCTGCCTTCTTTTCTTTTATCCGGTTAGAATATCTTTTTATTTGATTATTCCTTTCTGGGATGGACTTGCTTTTTGTTACTTCCTTGGAAGTTCGCAAACTGGTGGGTCTGAAATTTGTGTGCACTTTGTTGGGTTGTCAGTGATGCCTGTTGCGCCTGGCGGGTCCGGCGGGACCTTGTGTGTTTGTTTTATTGTTTGTTTTCACAAACCACTATATACATCTACATCCGGACCTTCGGGTCCACATACCGGGGGAGATTGGGCGTGCGGCTCTCTTCCTGGGACGTGGTCGGTGGCTTCCGCTGCATTACAATAGCTCTCCTTTTAGGGGGTGGGGCCTTCTCCGCTTGGGCGTTTTTTGGGCCTTGGTCTTCTTGTCACCCTTTGGATGGTTTAGACTCCTAGGGTCTCTAGACCGCGTTTTGTTCTGCTTTTACTGAGGGTTCTCCTCTTCGTGGATTAGCAGTGGAACGCTTGAAATGGGTTCATGCCTGCATTCTCGATGATCCAGCAGTTGTGCTGGGGGTAGCTAGCCTGTGACTTGCCAAGTGGTTGCTTGTTTTGCTGCTGAAGGTCTCTTCTAGCTGGAACCCGGTTAAATTGGGGTCGCCTTGTCCGTTTCGGGACTGGTATTTTCCAGAATTTTATCCACCCTCTTAGGGTCGGTCGGCGATGCGGGACCCACTTTTCTGACTGTTGCAGAGTTTTGCTCTGTTCCTTGGGTTCTATTGCCTTGAGATTGGTTCTACGTTCTTGTGGTACTTTCTTAGGTTTTTGCTAGTTTTCCCATTTTGTTCGGGTTCCTTCCTCGGGTGAGGAGTGTCTGACCGGCATTTTGGTCGGGGTCTTTTTTCTTCAGATTTTTTCGTAATTCTGGGATTGGGCTGGGGTTCCAGGTGGTGTTGGTATAGTTGTCTATGCTTGTCCTGGTTTTCCCTCTGGTGTTCGGGTTGCGTCTGGAAGGGGTTCTTCCTTTTCTCTCTTTGGAGTGTCTGGTCCCCTTCTTATGGCTGCTCAGGACCTTGGGGTTTCTGTATGACCAAGGTGCTAATGTAGCCTAGTGGTTTCCTTTGTGGCTTTACACCTCAAAGGTTGTTGGTTCGAATCCAGCTGCTCGCGCTGGATGTCCATTTTAAGACTGCATTCTGGGGGTGTGTTCCTATTGTCCCTGGTTCAGGGAAGGAGATACCCTTGGGAATGGACTTTTGGGTTCGGGTTCTCTGGTTCTGTTGGGACCCTACCCGTGTATATGTACACAATGTGATACAGTAATGAAATCTGATTATACCTACAGATATAAGATACAGACACATGTATATGTACACAATGTTATACAGTAAGGAGATCTGATTATACCTACAGATATAAGATAAAGACACATGTATATGTACACAATGTGATACAGTAATGAGATCTGATTATACCTACATATATAAGATACAGACACATGTATATGTACACAATGTGATACAGTAATGAGATCTGATTATACCTACAGATATAAGATAAAGACACATGTATATGTACACAATGTGATACAGTAATGAGATCTGATTATACCTACAGATATAAGATACAGACACATGTATATGTACACAATGTGATACAGTAATGAGATCTGATTATACCTACAGATATAAGATAAAGACACATGTATATGTACACAATGTGATACAGTAATGAGATGTGATTATACCTACAGATATAAGATAAAGAAGCATGTATATGTACATAGTGTGATACAGTAATGAGATCTGATTATACCTACAGATATAAGAAATAGACACATGTATATGTACACAGTGTAATAAAGTAACGAGATCTGATTATACCTACAGATATAAGATACTGACACATGTATATGTACACAATGTGATACAGTAATGAGATCTGATTATACTTACAAATATAAGATAAAGACGCATGTATATGTACACAGTGTGATACAGTAATGAGATCTGATTATACCTACAGATATAAGATAAATACACATGTATATGTACACAATGCGATACAGTAATGAGATCTGATTATACCTACAGATATAAGATACAGACACATGTAAATGTACACAGTGTGATACAGTAATGAGATCTGATTATACCTACAGATATAAGATACAGACACATGTATATGTACACAATGTGATAAAATAATGAGATCTAATTATACCTACAGATATAAGATACAGACACATGTATATGTTCACAATGTGATAAAGTAATGGGATCTGATTATACCTACAGATATAAGATAAAGACACATGTATATTTACACAATGTTATACAGTAATGAGATCTGATTATACCTACAGATATAAGATAGACACATGTATATGTACACAGTGTGATAATATATTGAGATCTGATTATACCTACAGATATAAGATACAGACACATGTATATGTACACAGTGTGATACAGTAATGAGATCTGATTATACCTACAGATATAAGATAAAGACACATGTATATGTACACAATGTGATACAGTAATGAGATCTGATTATACCTACAGATATAAGATACAGACACGTATATGTACACAGTGTGATATAGTAATGAGATCTTATTATACCTACAGATATAAAATACAGACACATGTATATGTACACAGTGTGATACAGTAATGAGATCTGATTATACCTACAGATATAAGATAAAGACACATGTATATGTACACAATGTGATACAGTAATGAGATCTGATTATACCTACAGATATAAGATAAAGATACATGTATATGTACACAATGTGATAAAGTAATGAGATCTGATAATACCTACTGATATAAGATACAGACACATGTATATGTACACAATGTTATACAGTAAGGAGATCTGATTATACCTACAGATATAAGATAAAGACACATGTATATGTACACAATGTGATACAGTAATGAGATCTGATTATACCTACAGATATAAGATAAAGACACATGTATATGTACACAGTGTGATACAGTAATGAGATATCATTATACCTACAGATATAAGATACAGACACATGTATATGTACACAATTTGATACAGTAATGAGATCTGATTATACCTACAGATATAAGATAGACACATGTATATGTACACAGTGTGATAATATATTGAGATCTGATTATACCTACAGATATAAGATAAAGACACATGTATATGTACACAGTGTGATACAGTAATGAGATCTGATTATACCTACAGACATAAAATACAGACACATGTATATGTACACAGTGTGATACAGTATTGAGATCTGATTATACCTACAGATATAAGATAAAGATACATGTATATGTACACAATGTGATAAAGTAATGAGATCTGATTATACCTACAAGCTCAACGCATTGTATTAGGTTGTGGCTTCAAAACACAAAATCATCCAGTTCATATAAATAAATAAATAAATAAATAAATAAATAAATAAAAGCAAATTCTGATACATTTTATACTCTGCAGCTGATAAAAAAAGCAATTGGAAACACATTAAAGGGACATTAAAAACTTTGAGATGGTAATATAAAATGATAAATAGTATATAATAAAACAACTCTGCCATATACTTTCATTTTTTATTTTGTCCTCTTTGCCTGTTATTCCATTCTGAAATTGTGCGCTTTTCAGTTCCTGTTAGAAATGGAAGTGCAGAACACTGTTAAATCCAGCACAACCATTGGCTGCACACTCTAGTGACCTATTTATAACTGACCCTAATTGGCCACAGCAGAGAAGGTAACACAAGTTACAACATTGCAGCTCCCAGTGTTTTATAGACACTAAAACTTTACACTTATTTTGTCACTTTTTAACCCCTTAATGACCACAGCACTTTTCCATTTTCTGTCCGTTTGGGACCAAGGCTATTTTTACATTTCTGCTGTGTTTGTGTTTAGCTGTAATTTTCCTCTTACTCATTTACTGTACCCACACATATTATATACCGTTTTTCTCGCCATTAAATGGACTTTCTAAAGATACCATTATTTTCATCATATCTTATAATTTACTATAAAAAAAATTATAAAATATGAGGAAAAAAATGAAAAAAAAACACACTTTTTCTAACTTTGACCCCCAAAATCTGTTACACATCTACAACCACCAAAAAACACCCGTGCTAAATAGTTTCTAAATTTTGTCCTGAGTTTAGAAATACCCAATGTTTACATGTTCTTTGCTTTTTTTGTAAGTTATAGGGCCATAAGTACAAGTAGCACTTTGCTATTTCCAAACCATTATTTTTCAAAATTAGCGCTAGTTACATTAGAACACTAATATATTTCAGGAATCTCTGAATATCCATTGACATGTATATATTTTTTTTTAGTAGACATCCCAAAGTATTCATCTAGGCCCATTTTGGTATATTTCATGCCACCATTTCACTGCCAAATGCGATTAAATACAAAAAATTGTTCACTTTTTTACTAATTTTTTCACAAACTTTTGGTTTCTCACTGAAATTATTTACAAACAGCTTCTGCAATTATGGCACAAATGGTTGTAAATTCTTCTCTGGGATCCCCTTTGTTCAGAAATAGCAGACATATATGGCTTTGGTGTTGCTTTTTAGTTATTAGAAGGCTGCTAAATGCCACTGCGCACTACACGTGTATTATGGCCAGCAGTGAAGGGGTTAATTATGGAGCATGTAGGGAACTTTTAGGGATAATTTTAGCTTTAGTGTAGTGTAGTAGACAACCCCAAGTATTGATCTAGGCCAATTTTGGTATATTTCATGCCACCATTTCACCGCCAAATGCGATCAAATTAAAAAAAAAATTAAATTTTTCACAATTTTAGGTTTCTCACTGAAATTATTTACAAACAGCTTGTGCAATTATGGCACAAATGGTTGTAAATGCTTCTCTGGGATCCCCTTTGTTCAGAAATAGCAGACATATATGGCTTTGGCGTTGCTTTTTGGTAATTAGAAGGCCGCTAAATGCCGCTGCGCATCACACGAGTATTATGGCTAGCAGTGAAGGGGTTAATTAGGTAGCTTGTAGGGAGTTTGCAGGGTTAATTTTAGCTTTAGTGTAGAGATCAGCCTCCCACCTGACACATCACACCCCCTGATCCCTCCCAAACAGCTCTCTTCCATCCCCAAACCCACAATTGTCCCCGCCATCTTAAGTACTGGCAGAAAGTCTGCCAGTACTAAAATAAAAGCTATCTTTTTTTTTTTTTTTTTTTTTTGAGCATATTTACATATGCTGCTATGTAGGATCCCCCCTTAGCCCCCAACCTCCCTGATCCCCCCCCAAACAGCTCTCTAACCCCCCCCCCCCCTGCCTTATTGAGCGCCATATTGGGTACTGGCAGCTGTCTGCCAGTACCCAGTTTCAAATTAAAAACGTTTTGGTTTATTTTTATTTAAAAAAAAAAACTATTTTCTGTAGTGTAGCTGCCCCCCCACAACCCCCAACCCTCTCCCAGATTACTAATTTTATTTATTTATCCCACTGAGTCTCTCCCACTTATATCTCCTCCTTATATTTGTTCCATAGTGTAGGGTTCCCACCCGCACACGCGCGCACCCACCCTCGTGCACGCGCACGCGCGCACGCTCCCGTGCACGCGCGCGCATTCTGGAACGCACCCCACACGCGATCCTGCCCCCCTCCTCCATTGATCGCCGCCCACCCGCCTCCCTTGGTAAGCTCCCACCCACCAACGAATACTGCGATCAATGGCCGATGCAGAGAGGGCCACAGAGTGGCTCTCTCTGCATCGGACTGCTCAAAACTGTTATTGCAGGATGCCTCAATATCGAGGCATCACTGCAATAACATGAAAGCGGCTGGAAGCGATCAGGATCGCTTCCAGGGCTTTCAAAGACCAAAGACGTACGGGGTACGTCCTTGGTCATTAACTGCATTTGTTTGCAGGACGTACCCCATACGTCGTTGGTCGTTAAGGGGTTAAACAACTAATGAAACTTTATTCATGGACTAATCTTTTCTTTGAATGCATCATTCTATCTAGCATGTATTTAGTGTTTAATGTCCCTTTAAGGGTAAAACAATTTTACAGTTTACTGTCCCTTTAAGCCTTAAAATTATGAATGCTGTGATTTTAAATAAATACCTTTTGTAGCAATATTCTCATATTATTTTGGTCCACCCAATAAGGAGAGGAACGTTTCACAGCATGATTGTGAATCACTTTTTTATAACCAGCAATCAGCTTGAAAATCTTACTCCCTCTTTCTCACAGCGTCTCTAGGCTTGTGTTCTAATTGTCAGTGATGTTCCTCACAACAGGCAAAAGCATTTTTATTTAGGACACAAGGTGGTTTGGTGGGAATTCTGTTTTAGGACACATTACCAAAAAACAGAAATATGTGCTTACTCAATAGCTCACAAGTAAAGTTGTAACTATGCACTGGGAGCCTATAAGTATTAAAAGCACATGAATGTGTGCATGAACCATGTACTAACATTTAGTAAGTGCTTTAAGAAGAAAACGATTGGGGAATTTTGTTTAATTAACCTGTTTAATAAATTATAATTTACTTGGAGTAATTGTTATAGCACTTTAAGATAAGATAAGAGGGCTGTGCAGTATAGAATTTATTACTTTTCTCCTTCTGCACATGTGTGAACCGCAATGTGTGCGGATACCACGTCCATAATTGACTGATTGGTTGGTTAGCAAGGGACCTTTTGTTCAGAGGGGCAGTGAATTAAACATAAAAAAATACTCATTTTCCAAAACAAATCTGTATGATTCATTGCAAAAGGATTCACATAGATGAAATGGCAATTTTGCACAAGTTTTGTAATGTCCATTTAAGTCTAGTCAATAAAGACAGTCTGCATTCAAAGACCCTTTATTCATTTTTGTTTCCTTGCCAACCATATTGCTCTTCAGACACGTCCCCATAATCAGATTATAGCATACTGAGATTATACATTTTGAAGTGGATTTAAGAGTGGAAATATCCAGCAGAGTCAAATTTATTTTAGAAATGATTTCCTTTGGACTATGTATTTACTTTTTCTATGTGTTTTCTTTAGCTCCATATCTCATCTATTTTATTACGCTATTTTTTCATCTATCTTTTTCTGATATTTTTTAAATATAGTATTCTGATGTGCAATCTTACATCTATTTCTTTTTTAGGGTGAAAAAATATTCTACCTTATAAGACCTACTTCAGCAAATATTTCTCTGTATGAACGATGGCAGTCAGCCGCAAACAACTGTGAAATGTTTTTTGCTGATCAAGTGGATAAGTGCTACAAATGCACAGTTAAACAAGGACAGACGCTCTTTATTCCATCAGGTGAGAAACTCTCAATCACTGTGCTAGGTGTGAACATTGGGTTTTAAAATCAATTGCAGATTAAAAAAACAAAACCAGAGGGACATCTGCACGGTTACACCCACCCCCAGCCTCCCTCCCTGCAATTGTTTTGTTATAGTAGGCAAATGGCACAGCCAATCAGATGTCATACTGTAAACCGCATCAATTCTATGCAGAGTGAGCTCCGACACTGCTACATACTTTTTAACCCCTTAAGGGCCAAGGCTATTTTTACATTTCTGCAGTGTTTGTGTTTAGCTGTAATTTTCCTCTTACTCATTTACTGTACCCACAGATATTGTATACCGTTTTTCTCGACATTAAATGGACTTTCTAAAGATACCATTATTTTCATCATATATTATAATGTACTATAAAAAATTATAAAATATAATGAAAACATTAAAAAAAAAACACTTTTTCTAACTTTTACCCCCAAAATCTGTTACACATCTACAACCACCAAAAAACACCCATGCTAAATAGTTTCTACATTTTGTCCTGAGTTTAGAAATACCCAATGTTTACATGTTCTTTGCTTTTTTTTGCAAGTTATAGGACAATAAATACAAGTAGCACTTTGCTATTTCCAAACCACTTTTTTTCAAAATTAGCGATAGTTACATTGTAACACTGGTATCTGTCAGGAATCCCTAAATATATCCCTTGACATGTCTATATTTGTTTTTTAGTAGACAACCCAAAGTATTGATCTACCAATCTACCAAAGTACCCATTTTGGTATATTTCATGCCACCATTTCACCGCCAAAGGCGATCAAATAAAAAAAAAATGTTCCCAAACTTTTTCACAAACTTTAGGTTTCTCACTGACATTATTTACAAACAGCTTGTGCAATTATGGCATAAATGGTTGTAAATGCTTCTCTGGGATCCCCTTTGTTCAGAAATAGCAGAAATATATTGTTTTTGCATTGCTTTTTGGTAATTAGAAGGCCGCTAAATGCCGGTGTGCACCACCCGTGTATTATGCCCAGCAGTGAATGGGTTAATTAGGGAGCACGTAGGGAGCTTGTAGGGTTAATTTTAGCTTTAGTGTAGTGTAGTAGACAACCCAAAGTATTGATCTAGGCCCATTTTGGTATATTTCATGCCACCATATTACCGCCAAATGCAATCAAATAATTAAAAAAAAAAGTTAACTTTTTCAAAAACTTTAGGTTTCTCACTGAAATTATTTACAAACAGCTTGTGCAATTATTGCACAAATGGTTGTAAATGCTTCTCTGTGATACTTTGTTCAGAAATAGCAGACATATATGGCTTTGGCATTGCTTTTTGGTAATTAGAAGGCCGCTAATTGCTGCTGTTCACCATACTTGTATTATGCCCAGCAGTGAAGGGATTAATTAGGTATCTTGTAAGGTTAATTTTAGCTTTAGTGTAGAGATCAGCCTCCCACCTGACACATCCCACCCCCTGATCCCTCTCTGACCCCTCTCAAACAGCTCTCTTCCCTCCCCCACCTCACAATTGTCACTGCCATCTTAATTACTGGCAGAAAGTCTGCCAGTATAAAAATAAAGGTTTTTTTTTTTTTTTTTATATATATTTTATATGAAGTGTAGGATCCCCCATTACCCCCTAACCTCCCTGATCCCCCCCCCCCCCCAACAGCTCTCTAAACCTCCCCCTTCACCTATTAGTTGCCATCTTAGGTACTGGCAGCTATCTGCTAGTACCCAGTTTACTAACAAATGTGCACTTTTTTTGTAACAAAATATATAAAGAAAACTATTTTTTGTAGTGTAGCTCCCCCCCTCAATAACCCCTCCCCCACCCGGATCCCTTTCCAAAACATTTTTCCCCTTCCCTCTCTCCTCTCCCTCCTTTGGCATATTAAACTGAAGTAGTGCCTATGACCATGCGCACACACGCTCCTGAGCTCCGCCCCGCGCCTGAGTGCACGATCACGGACAGGATCTGATGTCGCACCGGCGATGGGCCGCCCAGCCGACTCCCTGCTATTGCTCCCACCCACCAACAATCGGCACCACCGCTGTCTGGTGCAGAGAGGGCCACAGAGTGGCCCTCTCTGCATCTGTAACTCTGCAAATCTATTTCTACAGTGCCCCACTCGTAGGCATGCAGAAATAGCGCAATCTCGCAATTCTGAGCGAGATCGCGGCACTCTTTTTTTTCATGATTCAGATAGAGCATGCAATTTTAAACAACTTTCTAATTCACATCTATTAGCAAATTTCTTTGTTCTCTTGGTATCTTTTGTTGAAATGCAGGGACTTAAGATCAGGAGCGTGCATGTGTTTAGAGCACTATATGGCAGCAATTTTGCAAGAATGTTATCTATTTACAAGAGCACTAGAGGGCAGCACTATTTCTTGTCATGTCTTGCTTCAAACACATACCTAGGTATCTTTTCAACAAAGAATACCTTGGAACAAAGCAAATTTGACAACAGAAATAAATTAGAAGCTTTTTTTTAAATGGCAGGCTTTGTGTAAATCCCAAAATATTTTTTGGGGTTTCATATCCCTTTAACTATGGGTTATCTATGAGGTTAAGGATATAGCTTATATTGTGCTCAGAACTTCAGCACATTGTAGCTTCTAAGCAGGACACAGTTGGGGTTTGGCAGCTACATGCATATGCCACACTTGATTGGCTCAAGTTTTGGCTCCCGAGAGGGAAATTAGCTTTGTGCGGGTAGAAATCACAAAGAGATTGATCACAATCTATTATAATTATCAGCATGATAACAGCTGCCACTGAGCAATTTGCATTTTTGATGCAATCACAATCCGCTATTTTCATTGTTTATCTGCAGTTTTCATTAACATTTCAATGTAATACGGTCTTATACCTGTGCCAGTCCTTTTTCCCTGATCACAATCCTAATTCTCTGTATATAATGACACATGAATTGGGGGCATTTTCACTTGTTAAATTCCACAGCTATAAGGACTTGATAAACCACAGACAACACTTTTCAGCTTATTACCGAGTACTCCAAAAGGTTTTCAAAATTACCCCACCATACTGGATGACATCAGGAAACAAAGTCACCAAACAGATACCAAAGGTACCTGCCTAATCAGTTAAAGTAAAAAAATATTTATACCAATAAGTCAAATCGATAACCCAACAAACACACATGCCCTAAACTGTTGATGCCCCTGTTTGAATCTTTTAAAAAGAGACACATACCTCTCTGGTTTTGGTGCACACGTCCCTTATTAGCATCAATATTCACTAGTAAAAGGGATCAGTCAATATACAGGCTCTTCAACCTGTAATGTACTCTCTAAACCCAGAAACTCTTCATAGTCTTTCTCTTTATCAGGCAGATTTAGTTCTTGAATTACTAAAATGGGAGATTAACTAGGCAAATAACCATTTTGTGTTGTTTTCAGAAGGTAACGGTTTCACACTTCAGTGGTATTAACGGCAGAATCACTTTAGGATTGTGATCACTGGAAAAGCACAATGACAATACCGGCTGAAGTTCAGAAATTATTATCTACCGATTGGTTCACCTAATGTGTTCAGCTCCAGCACCTTTAAAAATAGATACCAAGGGGTGTATTTATTAAGAGGTGAATTGCAGGTGAATTGAAATATTTCAATTCCCGCCATTACCTATGCAATATGAAGGGTTGAACCCAGTGAGTATCTTCTCTAAGAAGAGTTGCACAATGCATAGTTAAGGGTATATGAAACACACATTTTTTCTTTCATGATTCATGCAATTTTAGCCATTTTTAGTTCAGCACCTGGGTAGCGCTTGGGCTACATTTAGCCACCAATCAGCAAGCGCTACCCAGGTGCTAAACCAAAAATGGTCTGGCTCCTAAGCTTACATTCCTGCTTTTCAAATAAAGATACCAAGTGTAGGAAGAAAATTTGATAATAGTACTAAATTAGAAAGTTGCTTAAAATGGTATTCTCTGGGGTCTATTTAAGACCGCTGCTCCTTAACTCGTCCGCCACCTCTGATGTAGCGGACAGCAATCCGCCCGATCAAATACTATCGGGCTGATTGACACCCCCTGCTAGCGGAAGATTGGCCTTAAATCTGCAGGGGGCAGCATTGCACCAGCAGTTCACAAGAACTGCTGGTGCAATGATAAATGCTGAAAGCGTATGCTGTCGGCATTTATCGATGTGCGGCGGACATGATTCGCTATATCGGATCATGTCCGTCCGCACATTAATAAATGGACCCCTCTATCTGAATCATGAAAGAAAAAATGTGGGTTTCATATCTCTTTAAGGCTGTGTACAATTCACCTAAAATAGCAGGTGAAATAAATGTGATAACAAAAATCATAAAAGGAAAACCAAATAAAGTTCTGAATCAAGGATATGTCTGTGTCCTCTGGATGAGTTTTTCAGCTTGTTAGCATTCCTCAGTGAGATCCCATAAAAAAGGAAACAGAAAATTGCAACATAGTGTGAATCTGTAATGGCACTTTGAGGAAGTAGTTGTTTTGTAACAAATGACTACTCACATTTGTTGGAGCTTTCCACTAAGCTCAAGGATATGCGCACTCCCACTTTATACTGATGGGAAAACAGTACACTAGGCAAAACTTGGATACAAATTTATTTTAAAATATATAAAAGCGTCACATAAGCCTTGATAACACCACAATGTAAGGGTACAAAAGCAGATATGCTGTAACAAATGCTTCAAATCGCCAAACTTGCAAAGAGGTAAATGGATCAGCAGGAGTGTGACCGCTGAAACCAAAACCTTTTTAGTAGCAAGACAATAGCGCTAGGCCCCCAGGTGTCCTGGCTAGTGTAGAGACGCAATAAAACTCAATATAGAACAGTTCAGTTCCGACGTACGTTTCGCTGGTGTGCTTTGTCAAGGACAAGGAACACATTCCTTGACAAAGCACACCAGCGAAACGTACGTCGGAACTGAACTGTTCTATATTGAGTTTTATTGCGTCTCTACACTAGCCAGGACACCTGGGGGCCTAGCGCTATTGTCTTGCTACTAAAAAGGTTTTGGTTTCAGCGGTCACACTCCTGCTGATCCATTTACCTCTTTGCAAGTTTGGCGATTTGAAGCATTTGTTACAGCATATCTGCTTTTGTACCCTTACATTGTGGTGTTATCAAGGCTTATGTGACGCTTTTATATATTTTAAAATAAATTTGTATCCAAGTTTTGCCTAGTGTACTGTTTTCCCATCAGTATAAAGTGGGAGTGCGCATATCCTTGAGCTTAGTGTAAAGCTCCAACAAATGTGAGTAGTCATTTGTTACAAAACAACTACTTCCTCAAAGTGCCATTACAGATTCACACTATGTTGCAATTTTCTGTTTCCTTTTTTATGGGATCTCACTGAGGAATGCTAACAAGCTGAAAAACTCATCCAGAGGACACAGACATATCCTTGATTCAGAACTTTATTTGGTTTTCCTTTTATGATTTTTGTTATCACATTTATTTCACATTTTTTTCTTTGTGATATTCGGTATATTTATTGTAAAATAGCAGGTGAATTGTATGCAGCATTAACTATACATTGTGCACGTGCAGGGCTAACTCAGCTCTTCTTGCAGGAGATACTTACTGGGTTTGGCCCTTGATAATGCATAGGTAATGATAGATTACAAATCACCTGCAATTCACCTGCAATTCATCCCAAGAGAATGAAGCAAATTTGCTAAGAGAAGTGAATCGGAAAGTTGTACGAAATCACATGCTCTATCTGAATCATGAAAAGAAATGTTGGGTTTCTTGTCCCTTTAAACTTGACCCTTACTGTCTTTTAACATGACTTTACAGTGATTAATCAATGAAGAACGACATCTGTTCTGCATAATAATGTGCACACTATCAATACAATGAGTCACTATTTATTAGAGCTTTTGTGCTAATAAACCTTTTTCTTCTGAGCTGCAGGCTGGATTTATGCAACACTGACTCCCGTAGACTGTTTAGCATTTTCTGGGCATTTTTTGCACAGCCTAAGCGTTGAAATGCAAATGAGGTATGTTTTACATTCTGAAGTTCAAATATTGGCTTCTTATCTTTAAGAAATGTTAAGAGTTCTTCACTAGTCGT
This sequence comes from Bombina bombina, assembly GCF_027579735.1. Classification (NCBI taxonomy): domain Eukaryota; kingdom Metazoa; phylum Chordata; class Amphibia; order Anura; family Bombinatoridae; genus Bombina; species Bombina bombina. Next base: position 251,216,292 of record NC_069505.1, read on the forward strand.
TTAGATACTGAGATGTCAGCGAGCAGAACAAACACACATCTTACTATATCATCTTGTAACATTTAAAACATTTGCTGGAAGTTCCTTCTGATCTCTGATAGACCAGTCCAGCCCACCACATGATGGTTCAGCTGAGTGAGAATATTTTTGTTCATTAGCAAAAACATAGAGCATTCAATATGTTTTATAATAAAAAAATAATTAGAATATAAATTATAATTTTGATTGTATGAATTGTTTTTTAGTACAAGATCCTGACTGTTTTCTAAATGCAGATGTAGCATATTTATAAGTGCATGTCAAGGGACAGTTAATACCTTGTTATTATATTTTCTTCTGCACTCTTGCAATAAACTAACATACTAGGTCATTTTTGAAAAAATATTGGAATGCATTAACACCTTGTTTGCGGCAAATTTATTTTTAATAGATGTGCACTATCATAAAACTCTATTTTCAGACTTAAATTACAGAAAGGAGACATAAAATAATAAAAGTATACTGCAAATTGTTTTTTACTACATATTTTATATGCAAATCTCAAAGTTTTTTTGTGTCCCTTTAAGGGCACTGAATGCAAGGGCATATAATTAGGGATGTGCCTTTGTGAATTTCGTTAGCAAACAAATGCCGAATATGGCTGCCACCAACAGTGTTTGGATATTTTCAGAGCCGGATTTCTTCTTGAGAAAGTGCAACACTCTAAGATCTGTGCAAATCCAGATCAAGGTGTGTTGCACTTTTAAATTCTGATATATACTATGCATATATAAAAAACAATTAACTTCTCTTTAATACTTCTATTTAAACAAGAAAGGTAGAATATGTTTTCCACCAGTGCTGCGCACCATTACAAGACCATGGTTGAATGATATTATGATGAAGCATTAGGTTATGGTTCCACACGCTACTACTCCATTTGTAGCATATTTTACAGTTTTATTCACAACAATAGATCATTTCATAAAAATGGAGCTAGTTTACTATCTTATTAGGTTCTAACGTTGCTTATTTGTGATACTGTTTTGTAAACTAACCCCCAGAGCCTACGAAGTAGAACGAAGACTGAAAATTGTCAGCTTGACGCAATTCCCAAATTATGAGACTGCATGTTGGTATGTGGGAAGGCATCTACTAGAGAAGTTCAAAGGTACAATATTAATGCATGATATTATCAATGTGTGATATTAATGCCTAATTTACTGACCGAGCTGGTCAGACACTACACCTAATGTATTCTTAATTCAAGCCATAAGGAGAATTCCTTCAGTGTGACCCAGATGGCATTTAGTTGTAATCTGTGTAGCTCCTGTATGACGATGTTTCAGTGAATCCTCTAAAAGACAAATATAGAACGGGTGTATTCCCTAACATGAGAGCTTTGCTTAAAGGGACAGTATAGACCTGATACTTATTATTTATTACTTATTGTTACATACCAGACAAGCATCTAGCAACTGGTTCCACATCTATAAGCTTGTGAGAAGTACATGAAACTTTTAAATAATCATTCTTTGTTAGCAGCTGAAAATGGTCGCCGAGCCCAACCCACCAGTTAGCTGTTCCCTTGTATGACAGTTTAGCAGTGCATGTTTGATTTATTTCAGTTAGCTGTTTAATATTGCACATGCACAAATCAGTATGTGAGAGTAGGAGAACTTATTTAGGAGTCAATGGTGATTGGAGAAACTTAACATACCAAAATATACACACAGTATGGAGCTTGACGGCCATTTTTGGCTCCTAACAAACAATGAATATTTAAATGTCTCATGTCTCATGTACTTCTTACAAACTTATAGATGTGAGACCAGTTGCTGGATTCTTCTCTGGTCTGTACCAATTAGTAATACAAATTATATATTGGGTCTAGACTGTCCCTTTAACATTTCTAGGTTACGCTCTTCTGTACAGTATCTATACATAATGGTCAATACTTGATACAGTACTTAAAAAGGGTTTGGACACCATGGCTTACCTTGGTGAATATATCCTTATTATATCTTAAGATGTTGCCTCAATAAATATATAGTCCTACTATATAAGGGAATTTGCATAATAGGAGTTCAACCTAATGGATTTTGTCCATTCAACAATTGTTTTTTACCTATAAATAATGTATGGACCTTATGCGTCTTTCAGATTCACGTATATTTGTATTTAAAACAGAAGGAAATAGGATAATCAGTTTCTCATAGCACTTTATATATTAATTTTCAGTGTGTTGAGTATGACATTGGAGACTTTAGGAATACATAAATAAACACGGTCTAAAAACAGAAACATCCGGAATTCATTCATAGGGAGGGAGGGGAGATGATAGAAACCTTAAAGGGACATGAAACCCAAATGTTCTCTTTCATGATTCAGATAGAGCATGTGATTTTAAAAAAAATTCCAATTTACTTCTGTTATCTCATTTGCTTCATTCTCCTGGATTCCTTTGTTGAAGAAGCAGCTATGCACTACTGGGAGCCAATAACTTGAGGCATATAGGTTCAACCACCAATCAACCGCTCATGAACCTACTCAGGTATCCTTTTCAACAAAGGAAACCAAGAGAACAAAACAAATCAGATAATAGTTGTAAATTGGAACATTGTTTAAAATCACATGCTCCATCTGAATCATAAAAGTAAAAATGGGGGTTTATGTCCCTTTAATATATATGATTACGTTTTTAACTAAAGTTCAGGAGGAAAGCAAGTTTAATGAAAATGGCACAAGAGGTCATGAACTCAAGCCAGAAGTTAGAATGCTCATGAATAATGTGTTGGTTGATGCACAGATTGTATTTCAGATACATTGAGGGCACTCACACATGCCTGTGATATGAATAAGCTTGCCCTAAAGAGTAATTAAACCTACTAGGAATATGACTGTTATAACATATTTCTGTATACTGTATACAAATCTAATTAAGACAAATATATGTCACAGAATGTTCTTCTAGCTGTGGATTTTCCATGTATGACATGTTTCACTGATGTTATATGGCTAATTAGTTTATAAAAAAGCATCTGTATTTCAGAACTAGCCATGTAGTATGGGATTGTTACCTAATGAGGTGACAATTCACAGATAACACAAGCACCCCTTTTATATTTATAATGACCCTAACTGCACTACCACTGTTCACGGCTAATCACTCGTGTAAAACGCTAGCGGTGGGTGATGCTTATGAAGCTCAGCGTCTGTAGCTTTTCCCGGACTGATTATCAAGTTTTATACTGAATCAGTTTCTTTCATTTTCTACACTAGTTTTATAACCACAAATGCTGTTTAAATAGAATTCCATATAACCACGTCTTTAAAGGGACATAATACCCATATGCTAAAGCACTTGAAAGCGATGCAGAAAAACTTTTAAAAGCTGACAGGAAAATATCACCTGAACATCTGTATGTAAAAAAGAAAGATATTTTACCCCAAAATTTGATAGGAAAATAACATGACTGTGCCTGCACATGCCAGATGCACACTTCCTTGCAAGTCCTGGGACTAGCATCTTGATTGGCTGCGTAAAGTCTTTTTACAGTGAGGGTGAATAAATTTTAGGTAAATTATCTTCCATTTCTCTTTTTAAGTGTATCCAGTCCACGAATCATCCATTACTTGTGGGATATTCTCCTTCCCAACAGGAAGTTGCAAGAGGATCACCCACAGCAGAGCTGCTATATAGCTCCTCCCCTCACTGCCATATCCAGTCATTCTCTTGCAACTCTCAACTAAGATGGAGGTCGTAAGAGGACTGTGGTGTTTTATACTTAGTTTATTTCTTCAATCAAAAGTTTGTTATTTTTAAATGGTACCGGAGTGTACTGTTTATCTCAGGCAGTATTTAGAAGAAGAATCTGCCTGCGTTTTCTATGATCTTAGCAGAAGTAACTAAGATCCTTTGCTGTTCTCACATATTCTGAGGAGTGAGGTAACTTCAGAGGGGGAATAGCGTGCAGGTTATCCTGTAATAAGGTATGTGCAGTTAAAATATTTTTCTAGGGATGGAATTTGCTAGAAAATGCTGCTGATACCGAAGTAATGTAAGTAAAGCCTTAAATGCAGTGATAGCGACTGGTATCAGGCTTATTAATAGAGATACATACTCTTATAAAAGTGTATTTTAAAACGTTTGCTGGCATGTTTAATCGTTTTTTACATATGTTTGGTGATAAAACTTATTGGGGCCTAGTTTTTTCCACGTGGCTGGCTTGAATTTTGCCTAGAAACAGTTCCCTGAGGCTTCCCACTGTTGTAATATGAGTGGGAGGGGCCTATTTTGGCGTTTTTTTGCACAGCAAAAATTACAGACACAGACATCCAGCTTCTTCCTGCATGATCCAGGACTTCTCTGAAGGGCTCAAAAGGCTTCAAAAGTCGTATTGAGGGAGGTAAAAAGCCACAGTAGAGCTGTGGCAGTTGTGACTGTTTAAAAAACGTTTTTGTCATTTGTTATTCTGTTTTTGGTATTAAGGGGTTAATCATCCATTTGCAAGTGGGTGCAATGCTCTGCTAACTTATTACATACACTGTAAAAATTTCGTTAGTGTAACTGCATTTTTTCACTGTTCTTTCAAAATTTGGGAAAATTTGTGTTTCTTAAAGGCGCAGTAACGTTTTTTATATTGCTTGTAAACTTGTTTTAAAGTGTTTTCCAAGCTTGCTAGTCTCATTGCTAGTCTGTTTAAACATGTCTGACACAGAGGAACCTACTTGTTCATTATGTTTGAAAGCCATGGTGGAGCCCCATAGGAGAATGTGTACTAAATGTATTGATTTCACCTTAAATAGTAAAGATCAGTCTTTATCTATAAAAGAATTATCACCAGAGGGTTCTGTCGAGGGGGAAGTTATGCCGACTAACTCTCCCCACGTGTCAGACCCTTCGCCTCCCGCTCAGGGTACGCACGCTAATATGGCGCCAATTACATCAGGGACGCCCATAGCGATTACCTTGCAGGACATGGCTGCAATCATGAATAATACCCTGTCAGAGGTATTATCTAGATTGCCTGAATTAAGAGGCAAGCGAGATAGCTCTGGGGTTAGGAGAGATACAGAGCGCGCAAATGCTGTTAGAGCCATGTCTGATACTGTGTCACAGTATGCAGATCATGAGGACGGAGAGCTTCAGTCTGTGGGTGACATCTCTGACTCGGGGAAACCTGATTCAGAGATTTCTAATTTTAAATTTAAGCTTGAGAACCTCCGTGTATTGCTTGGGGAGGTATTAGCTGCTCTGAATGACTGTAACACAGTTGCAATTCCTGAGAAATTGTGTAGGCTGGATAGATACTATGCGGTGCTGGTGTGTACTGACGTTTTTCCTATACCTAAAAGGCTTACAGAAATTATTAGCAAGGAGTGGGATAGACCCGGTGTGCCCTTTTCCCCACCTCCTATATTTAGAATTTTTTTTCCAATAGACGCCACTACACGGGACCGGCAGATCACATACACACGTTATACACTGACCACAGGCAGATCACATACACACGTTATACACTGACCACAGGCAGATCCCATACACACGTTATACACTGACCACAGGCAGACGGTCCCTAAGGTGGAGGGAGCAGTTTCTACTATAGCAAAGCGTACCACTATCCCGGTTGAGGACAGTTGTGCTTTTTCAGATCCAATGGATAAAAAATTGGAGGGTTACCTTAAGAAAATGTTTATTCAACAAGGTTTTATTTTACAGCCCCTTGCATGCATTGCGCCTGTCACTGCTGCGGCGGCATTCTGGTTTGAGGCCCTGGAAGAGGCCATCCAGACAGCTCCATTGAATGAAATTATTGACAAGCTTAGAACGCTTAAGCTAGCTAACTCATTTGTTTCTGATGCCATTGTTCATTTGACTAAACTAACGGCTAAGAATTCCGGATTCGCCATCCAGACGCGTAGGGCGCTATGGCTTAAATCCTGGTCAGCTGACGTGACTTCAAAGTCTAAATTACTCAACATTCCTTTCAAGGGGCAGACCTTATTCGGGCCTGGCTTGAAGGAAATTATTGCTGACATTACTGGAGGCAAGGGTCATACCCTTCCTCAGGACAGGGCCAAATCATAGGCCAAACAGTCTAATTTTCGTGCCTTTCGAAATTTCAAGGCAGGAGCAGCATCAACTTCCTCCGCTTCAAAACAAGAGGGAACTGTTGCTCATTCCAGACAGGCCTGGAAACCTAACCAGTCCTGGAACAAGGGCAAGCAGGCCAGAAAGCCTGCTGCTGCCCCCAAGACAGCATGAAGGAACGGCCCCCTATCCGGAAACGGATCTAGTGGGGGGCAGACTTTCTCTCTTCGCCCAGGCGTGGGCAAGAGATGTTCAGGATCCCTGGGCGTTGGAGATCATATCTCAGGGATATCTTCTGGACTTCAAAGCTTCTCCTCCACAAGGGAGATTTCATCTTTCAAGGTTATCAGCAAACCAGATAAAGAAAGAGGCATTCCTAAGCTGTGTGCAAGACCTCCTAGTAATGGGAGTGATCCATCCAGTTCCGCGGACGGAACAAGGACAGGGATTTTATTCAAATCTGTTTGTGGTTCCCAAGAAAGAGGGAACCTTCAGACCAATCTTGGATCTAAAGATCTTAAACAAATTCCTCAGAGTTCCATCATTCAAAATGGAAACTATTCGGACCATCCTACCCATGATCCAAGAGGGTCAGTACATGACCACAGTGGACTTAAAGGATGCCTACCTTCACATACCGATTCACAAAGATCATCATCGGTTCCTAAGGTTTGCCTTTCTAGACAGGCATTACCAATTTGTAGCTCTTCCCTTCGGGTTGGCCACTGCCCCGAGAATTTTTACAAAGGTTCTGGGCTCACTTCTGGCGGTTCTAAGACCGCGAGGCATATCGGTGGCTCCGTATCTAGACGACATCCTGATACAGGCGTCAAGCTTTCAAATTGCCAAGTCTCATACAGAGATAGTTCTGGCATTTCTGAGGTCGCATGGGTGGAAAGTAAACGTGGAAAAGAGTTCTCTATCACCACTCACAAGAGCCTCCTTCCTAGGGACTCTTATAGATAGATGTAGAGATGAAAATTTACCTGACGGAGTCCAGGTTATCAAAACTTCTAAATGCTTGCCGTGTCCTTCATTCCATTCCACGCCCGTCAGTGGCTCAGTGCATGGAAGTAATCGGCTTAATGGTAGCTGCAATGGACATAGTGCCATTTGCGCGCCTGCATCTCAGACCGCTGCAATTATGCATGCTAAGTCAGTGGAATGGGGATTACTCAGATTTGTCCCCTCTACTAAATCTGGATCAAGAGACCAGAGATTCTCTTCTCTGGTGGCTTTCTCGGGTCCATCTGTCCAAGGGTTTGACCTTTCGCAGGCCAGATTGGACGATTGTAACAACAGATGCCAGCCTTCTAGGTTGGGGCGCAGTCTGGAACTCCCTGAAGGCTCAGGGATCGTGGACTCGGGAGGAGAAACTCCTCCCAATAAATATTCTGGAGTTAAGAGCAATTTTCAAGGCTCTTCTAGCTTGGCCTCAGTTAGCAACACTGAGGTTCATCAGATTTCAGTCGGACAACATCACGACTGTGGCTTACATCAACCATCAAGGGGGAACCAGGAGTTCCCTAGCGATGTTAGAAGTCTCAAAGATAATTCGCTGGGCAGAGTCTCACTCTTGCCACCTGTCAGCGATCCACATCCCAGGCGTAGAGAACTGGGAGGCGGATTTTCTAAGTCGTCAGACTTTTCATCCGGGGGAGTCGGAACTCCATCCGGAGGTGTTTGCTCAACTGGTCCATCATTGGGGCAAACCAGAACTGGATCTCATGGCGTCTCGCCAGAACGCCAAGCTTCCTTGTTACGGATCCAGGTCCAGGGACCTGGGAGCAACGCTGATAGATGCTCTAGCAGCTCCTTGGTTCTTCAACCTGGCCTATGTGTTTCCACCGTTTCCTCTGCTCCCTCGACTGATTGCCAAAATCAAACAGGAGAGAGCATCAGTGATTCTGATAGCGCCTGTGTGGCCACGCAGGACCTGGTATGCAGACCTAGTGGACATGTCATCTCTTCCACCTTGGACTCTACCTCTGAGGCAGGACCTTCTAATACAAGGTCCTTTCAATCATCCAAATCTAATTTCTCTGAGACTGACTGCATGGAGATTGAACGCTTGATTCTATCAAGGCGTGGCTTCTCCGAGTCAGTCATTGATACCTTAATACAGGCTCGGAAGCCTGTCACCAGGAAAATCTACCATAAGATATGGCGTAAATATCTTTATTGGTGTGAATCCAAGAGTTACTCATGGAGTAAGGTTAGGATTCCTAGGATATTGTCCTTTCTCCAAGAGGGTTTGGACAAAGGCTTATCAGCTAGTTCTTTCAAAGGACAGATCTCTGCTCTGTCTATTCTTTTGCACAAGCGTCTGGCAGAAGTTCCAGACGTCCAGGCATTTTGTCAGGCTTTGGTTAGGATTAAGCCTGTGTTTAAAACTGTTGCTCCCCCGTGGAGCTTAAACTTGGTTCTTAAAGTTCTTCAGGGAGTTCCGTTTGAACCCCTTCATTCCATTGATATTAAACTTTTATCTTGGAAAGTTCTGTTTTTGATGGCTATTTCCTCAGCTCAAAGAGTCTCTGAGTTATCTGCCTTACATTGTGATTCTCCTTATCTGATTTTTCATTCAGACAAGGTAGTTCTGCGTACCAAACCTGGGTTTTTACCTAAGGTGGTTTCTAACAGGAATATCAATCAAGAGATTGTTGTTCCATCATTGTGTCCTAATCCTTCTTCAAAGAAGGAACGTCTTTTGCATAATCTGGACGTAGTCCGTGCCTTGAAGTTTTACTTACAGGCTACTAAAGATTTTCGTCAAACATCTGCCCTGTTTGTCGTTTACTCTGGACAGAGGAGAGGTCAAAAAGCTTCGGCAACCTCTCTCTCCTTTTGGCTTCAGAGCATAATACGCTTAGCCTATGAGACTGCTGGACAGCAGCCCCCTGAAAGGATTACAGCTCATTCTACTAGAGCTGTGGCTTCCACCTGGGCCTTTAAAAATGAGGCCTCTGTTGAACAGGTTTGCAAGGCTGCGACTTGGTCTTCGCCTCACACCTTTTCAAAATTTTACAAATTTGACACTTTTGCTTCTTCGGAGGCTGTTTTTGGGAGAAAGGTTCTATAGGCAGTGGTTCCTTCCGTTTAAGTTCCTGCCTTGTCCCTCCCATCATCCGTGTACTTTAGCTTTGGTATTGGTATCCCACAAGTAATGGATGATCCGTGGACTGGATACACTTAACAAGAGAAAACATAATTTATGCTTACCTGATAAATTTATTTCTCTTGTAGTGTATCCAGTCCACGGCCCGCCCTGTCCTTTTAAGGCAGGTCTAAATTTTAATTAAACTACAGTCACCACTGCACCCTATGGTTTCTCCTTTCTCATCTTGTTTCGGTCGAATGACTGGATATGGCAGTGAGGGGAGGAGCTATATAGCAGCTCTGCTGTGGGTGATCCTCTTGCAACTTCCTGTTAAGAAGGAGAATATCCCACAAGTAATGAATGATCCGTGGACTGGATACACTACAAGAGAAATAAATTTATCAGGTAAGCATAAATTATGTTTTTTACCTAGAGATGTTCAGTTGACATTTTCTAGTCAGCTTTTTACATCTATGCTGCATCACTTTCATGTGCTGCCTTCAACATTTGGGTATCATCTCTATTTAAGCTGGCAGTCCAATTTCTCATCTTCTTTGCATCGTCTAGAATTGCGCAGTAGTCAGCGTGATTTTGAAAGAGCTGCAACTAATTTTATTCTCTTCGTTATAGACAATCGGGTATACAAAGTTTAGACAATTCTTTTAATTTTTTTTATACAAAAATGATTGTGTGTTTTGCATTATTGAACAATAAAAATGTTTTTACAGTTATTTTTTAATAGATGTTAACCATTTTGTATTACTGAGAAAGTGTTTTTCTTTTGTCGAACAAACATTAAGCAGTAAACACAAGCTAGATCTAAAAATTAGTTTTAAATTAAATTAGTTGTTTAACTTAATTGTTAAAGTATTGACGAAATAAGTGTAAAGTTTTAGCTTCTATAAAATACTTTCATTTCTATAAAGTTATAGGAGCTACCATGTTGTAACCTAGGTTTCCCTTATTTAACCTCTTCTGCTGATAACAGTGACATACATAAAAGACTCACAACTGTGTTCAAACATTGACTGTGTGTAATATAGTAATGTTATAGGGACAGGAAACCCCATTTTATTTCCTCATGATTTAGATAGAACATACAATTTTACAATGTACTTCTATTATCAAATTTGCTTCATTCTCTTGTTTTCCTTTGCTGAAGGAACAGCAGTGCACTACTGGCAGCTAGCTGAACACATTAGTTAGCCAATCACAAGAGACAAATGTGTGCAGGCACCAATCAGCAGATAGCTCCCACTAGTGTATGATATGTGCGTATTCTTTTTTAGCAAGGGATATCAAGAGAATGAAGCCCATTTGAAAATAGAAATGAATTTAAAAGTGTCTTAAAATTACCGACTCTATATGAATCATGCAAGTTTAGTTTTTATTTTCCTATCCATTTAAGCTCATTTATAGAAACTCAGGGGAACAGGAGAGTTACATTTCTGGAAAAGGAGAACAAAATAAATGATGAATATTTATTGCAGAGTTTTACTACACATAATTAAACATTTCTTTATTACAATCTCAAAGTGTGTAATGAAGTATTTGGTTCACTTTTAATTATATAAAGACACAAGTTGACCTGTACGTAAAATGTATCCAGCAGCAGCTGATTAAGTGAATTGTAAAACAAAAACCTGAGCCCTTTACATGAGAGAACTTCATGGCTGTGATGTGGCTGAATAGAAGCTTAGGAGAGATTTATGTAAAGACAGATAAAAGTCTCCTTATATATGTAAGTCCCATGCATGTCGTCTTCACTCTCAGAAATGCAGAGCTTAAAGTATTAATTGTGACTGTTTTTGTGCTTTAGCATTGCATAAATCCGGGAAGCAGCCAGTATCCCACCTTGTTCAAGGGGCCAAAATTCTGAATGGAGCGTTTCGATCATGGACTAAAAAACATGTAAGGTTTGAGATTTTATTGTAATGAGAACCATATAAACTATCCCTGTACCTGTGTGTGTCTATTTCTACATATGCCTTTATTTTCTGTCACCGGCCGTACATCAGTCCTGGATCTTATCCTTATCTTCCGGACATCTGCAGGCACTCAGTTGGGTTCCCGGTGCTTTAACTGTTTAGCCCCTCACCCAGAATGGAGATATCTTCCAGTACTATAACTTAAATTATATGCATAGAAGTTTAGCACAGTAAAATAAAGGATTTTGTTAACAAAATGCTCTAACAAAACACAAATTTCTTTTTACACTCTAATATTCCTTTAATTTTTCCATTATTTGTTACTTCATTGCAACGTCCTAAAGACTTTTATTCCATTCACAAATTCATAGACTTTTTGCCAGTTTACTGTTGTTTTCCATCTACTGGAATCCTTGCAAGCTTCTATAAGACATTTTTGTTAAATTTGTTTTATTATTGTTATTTCTTCTGTTAAGTGTGATCAGTCCACGGGTCATCATTACTTCTGGGATATTACTCCTCCCCAACAGGAAGTGCAAGAGGATTCACCCAGCAGAGCTGCATATAGCTCCTCCCCTCTACGTCACTCCCAGTCATTCTCTTGCACCCAACGACTAGATAGGATGTGTGAGAGGACTATGATGATTATACTTAGTTTTATATCTTCAATCAAAAGTTTGTTATTTTAAAATAGCACCGGAGTGTGTTATTATCTCTCTGGCAGAGTTTGAAGAAGAATCTACCAGAGTTTTTGTTATGATTTTAGCCGGAGTAGTTAAGATCATATTGCTGTTTCTCGGCCATCTGAGGAGAGGTAAACTTCAGATCAGGGGACAGCGGGCAGATGAATCTGCATAGAGGTATGTAGCAGTTTTTATTTTCTGACAATGGAATTGATGAGAAAATCCTGCCATACCGATATAATGTCATGTATGTATACTTTACACTTCAGTATTCTGGGGAATGGTACTTCACTAGAATTACACTGTAGGAAATACATAAAGCTGTTTAATAACTAGAGATTATGTTTAACGTTTTTGCTGGAATGTAAAATCGTTTTCATTTACTGAGGTACTGAGTGAATAAATGTTTGGGCACTATTTTTCCACTTGGCAGTTGCTTAATCTGTTTTTCTGATAGTTTCTGTTCTCCCTCACTGCTGTGTGTGAGGGGGAGGGGCCGTTTTTTTTTGGCGCTTTTCCTGCATCAAATATTTCAGTCAGCAACTCATTGTATTCCCTGCATGATCCGGTTCATCTCTACAGAGCTCAGGGGTCTTCAAAACTTATTTTGAGGGAGGTAATTTCTCTCAGCAGAGCTGTGAGAATTATAGTTTGACTGAGATAAAAAACGTTTATTCTGTAATTTGTTTCCTGCTTTCAGAATTTGTTATCTTTGCTAATGGGATTAAACCTTTGCTAAAGTTGTGTTGTTTACAAGGATTGAGGCTATAACTGTTTCAATTTATTAATTTTCAACTGTCATAGATCTTCTGTGCTTCTTAAAGGCACAGTACGTTTTAATATTATTCTAATTGAATTGTATTTCCAAGTTGCAAGTTTATTTGCTAGTGTGTTAAACATGTCTGATTCAGAGGATGATACCTGTGTCATTTGTTGCAATGCCAAAGTGGAGCCCAATAGAAATTTATGTACTAACTGTATTGATGCTACTTTAAATAAAAGTCAATCTGTACAAATTGAACAAATTTCACCAAACAACGAGGGGAGAGTTATGCCGACTAACTCGCCTCACGTGTCAGTACCTGCATCTCCCGCTCGGGAGGTGCGTGATATTGTAGCGCCGAGTACATCTGGGCGGCCATTACAAATCACATTACAGGATATGGCTACTGTTATGACTGAAGTTTTGGCTAAATTACCAGAACTAAGAGGTAAGCGTGATCACTCTGGGGTGAGAACAGAGTGCGCTGATAATATTAGGGCCATGTCAGACACTGCGTCACAGGTGGCAGAACATGAGGACGGAGAACTTCATTCTGTGGGTGACGGTTCTGATCCAAACAGACTGGATTCAGATATCTCAAATTTTAAATTTAAACTGGAAAACCTCTGTGTATTACTAGGGGAGGTGTTAGCGGCTCTGAATGATTGTAACACAGTTGCAATACCAGAGAAAATGTGTAGGTTGGATAAATATTTTGCGGTACCCGGCGAGTACTGAGGTTTTTCCTATACCTAAGAGACTTACTGAAATTGTTACTAAGGAGTGGGATAGACCCGGTGTGCCGTTCTCACCCCCTCCGATATTTAGAAAAATGTTTCCAATAGACGCCACCACACGGGACTTATGGCAAACGGTCCCTAAGGTGGAGGGAGCAGTTTCTACTTTAGCTAAGCGTACCACTATCCCGGTGGAGGATAGCTGTGCTTTTTCAGATCCAATGGATAAAAAATTAGAGGGTTACCTTAAGAAAATGTTTGTTCAACAAGGTTTTATATTACAACCCCTTGCATGCATTGCGCCGATCACGGCTGCAGCGGCATTCTGGATTGAGTCTCTGGAAGAGAACATTAGTTCAGCTACTCTGGACGACATTACGGACAGGCTTAGAGTCCTTAAACTAGCTAATTCATTCATTTCGGAGGCCGTAGTACATCTTACTAAACTTACGGCGAAGAATTCAGGATTCGCCATTCAGGCACGCAGGGCGCTGTGGCTAAAATCCTGGTCAGCTGATGTTACTTCTAAGTCTAAATTGCTTAATATACCTTTCAAAGGGCAGACCTTATTCGGGCCCGGGTTGAAAGAGATTATCGCTGACATTACAGGAGGTAAAGGCCATGCCCTGCCTCAGGACAAAGCCAAAGCTAAGGCTAGACAGTCTAATTTTCGTTCCTTTCGTAATTTCAAAGCAGGAGCAGCATCAACTTCCTCTGCACCAAAACAGGAAGGAGCTGTTGCTCGCTACAGACAAGGCTGGAAACCTAACCAGTCCTGGAACAAGGGCAAGCAGACCAGGAAACCTGCTGCTGCCCCTAAAACAGCATGAATTGAGGGCCCCCGATCCAGGATCGGATCTAGTGGGGGGCAGACTTTCTCTCTTCGCCCAGGCTTGGGCAAGAGATGTCCAGGATCCCTGGGCGCTAGAGATAATATCTCAGGGATACCTTCTGGACTTCAAATACTCTCCTCCAAGAGAGAGATTTCATCTGTCAAGGTTGTCAACAATCCAGACAAAGAAAGAGGCGTTTCTACGCTGCGTACAAGAGCTCTTGTTAATGGGAGTAATCCATCCAGTTCCACGATCGGAACAGGGACAGGGGTTTTACTCAAATCTGTTTGTGGTTCCCAAAAAAGAGGGAACTTTCAGACCAATCCTGGACTTAAAGATCCTAAACAAATTCCTAAGAGTTCCATCGTTCAAGATGGAGACTATTCGGACAATTTTACCTATGATCCAAGAGGGTCAGTACATGACCACTGTAGATTTAAAAGATGCTTACCTTCACATACCGATTCACAAAGATCATTACCGGTACCTAAGGTTTGCCTTCCTAGACAGGCATTACCAGTTTGTGGCTCTTCCATTCGGATTGGCTACAGCTCCAAGAATCTTCACAAAGGTTCTGGGTGCTCTTCTGGCGGTACTAAGACCGCGGGGAATCTCGGTAGCTCCATACCTAGACGACATTCTGATACAAGCTTCAAGCTTTCAAACTGCCAAGTCTCATACAGAGTTAGTACTGGCATTTCTAAGGTCACATGGATGGAAGGTGAACGAAAAGAAAAGTTCACTCGTTCCACTCACAAGAGTTCCCTTCCTGGGGACTCTTATAGATTCTGTAGAAATGAAGATTTACCTGACAGAGGACAGGCTAACAAGACTTCAAAGTGCTTGCCGCACCCTTCATTCCATTCAACACCCGTCAGTGGCTCAATGCATGGAGGTAATCGGCTTAATGGTAGCGGCAATGGACATAGTACCCTTTGCACGCTTACACCTCAGACCACTGCAACTGTGCATGCTAAATCAGTGGAATGGGGATTACTCAGACTTATCCCCTTCTCTGAATCTGGATCAAGAGACCAGAAATTCTCTTCTATGGTGGCTTTCTCGGCCACATCTGTCCAGGGGGATGCCATTCAGCAGACCAGACTGGACAATTGTAACAACAGACGCCAGCCTTCTAGGTTGGGGTGCCGTCTGGAATTCTCTGAAGGCTCAGGGACAATGGAGTCAGGAGGAGAGTCTCCTGCCAATAAACATTCTGGAATTGAGAGCAGTTCTCAATGCCCTCCTGGCTTGGCCCCAGTTGACAACTCGGGGGTTCATCAGGTTTCAGTCGGACAACATCACGACTGTAGCTTACATCAACCATCAGGGAGGGACAAGAAGCTCCCTAGCTATGATGGAAGTATCAAAGATAATTCGCTGGGCAGAGTCTCACTCTTGCCACCTGTCAGCAATCCACATCCCGGGAGTGGAGAACTGGGAGGCGGATTTCTTAAGTCGTCAGACTTTTCATTCCGGGGGAGTGGGAACTACATCCGGAGGTCTTTGCCCAAATACTTCGACGTTGGGGCAAACCAGAGATAGATCTCATGGCGTCTCGACAGAACGCCAAGCTTCCTCGTTACGGGTCCAGATCCAGGGATCCAGGAGCAGTCCTGATAGATGCCCTGACAGCACCTTGGGACTTCAGGATGGCTTACGTGTTTCCACCCTTCCCGATGCTTCCTCGATTGATTGCCAGAATCAAACAAGAGAGAGCATCAGTGATTCTAATAGCACCTGCGTGGCCACGCAGGACTTGGTATGCAGACCTGGTGGACATGTCATCCTGTCCACCTTGGTCTCTACCTCTGAAACAGGACCTTCTGATACAGGGTCCCTTCAAACATCAAAATCTAACTTCTCTGAAGCTGACTGCTTGGAAATTGAACGCTTGATTTTATCAAGACGTGGGTTTTCTGAGTCAGTTATTGATACCTTAATACAGGCTAGGAAACCTGTTACCAGAAAGATTTACCATAAGATATGGCGTAAATACCTATATTGGTGTGAATCCAAAGGTTACTCTTGGAGTAAGGTTAGGATTCCTAGGATATTGTCTTTTCTACAAGAAGGTTTAGAAAAGGGTTTATCTGCTAGTTCATTAAAGGGACAGATCTCAGCTCTGTCCATTCTGTTACACAAACGTCTGTCAGAAGTTCCTGACGTCCAGGCTTTTTGTCAGGCTTTGGCCAGGATTAAGCCTGTGTTTAAAACTGTTGCTCCACCATGGAGTTTAAACCTGGTTCTTAATGTTTTACAGGGCGTTCCGTTTGAACCCCTTCATTCCATTGATATAAAGTTGTTATCTTGGAAAGTTCTATTTTTAATGGCTATTTCCTCGGCTCGAAGAGTCTCTGAATTATCAGCCTTACATTGTGATTCTCCTTATTTGATTTTTCATTCGGATAAGGTAGTTCTGCGTACTAAACCTGGGTTCTTACCTAAGGTAGTTACTAACAGGAATATCAATCAAGAGATTGTTGTTCCTTCTTTGTGCCCAAATCCTTCTTCGAAGAAGGAACGTCTACTGCACAACCTGGATGTAGTCCGTGCTCTAAAATTTTACTTACAGGCAACTAAGGAATTTCGACAAACGTCTTCTCTGTTTGTCGTTTACTCTGGGCAGAGGAGAGGTCAAAAAGCTTCTGCTACCTCTCTTTCTTTTTGGCTTCGTAGCATAATTCGTTTAGCTTATGAGACTGCTGGACAGCAGCCTCCTGAAAGAATTACAGCTCATTCTACTAGAGCTGTGGCTTCCACTTGGGCCTTCAAGAATGAGGCCTCTGTTGAGCAGATTTGCAAGGCTGCAACTTGGTCTTCGCTTCATACTTTTTCCAAATTTTACAAATTTGACACTTTTGCTTCATCGGAGGCTATTTTTGGGAGAAAGGTTCTTCAGGCAGTGGTTCCTTCTGTATAAAGAGCCTGCCTATCCCTCCCGTCATCCGTGTACTTTTGCTTTGGTATTGGTATCCCAGAAGTAATGATGACCCGTGGACTGATCACACTTAACAGAAGAAAACATAATTTATGCTTACCTGATAAATTCCTTTCTTCTGTAGTGTGATCAGTCCACGGCCCGCCCTGTTTTTAAGGCAGGTAAATATTTTTTAATTTATACTCCAGTCACCACTTCACCCTTGGCTTTTCCTTTCTCGTTGGTCCTTGGTCGAATGACTGGGAGTGACGTAGAGGGGAGGAGCTATATGCAGCTCTGCTGGGTGAATCCTCTTGCACTTCCTGTTGGGGAGGAGTAATATCCCAGAAGTAATGATGACCCGTGGACTGATCACACTACAGAAGAAAGGAATTTATCAGGTAAGCATAAATTATGTTTTTTTTAACTTGATGATCATGTACTGAATAAACCTACTTGTTCCTATCAAGCTTGTGGAGGTCGCTCTTACATGCTAGGGGTTGAGCTAACATGCTTAAGTGCAAGCTTACATGCTAAAGGGCGAGCTTACATACTATGGGGTGATCTTACATGCTAAAGGGCGAGATTACATGCTATGGTTCGAACATAGATGCTATGGGGCGAGTTTTTATGCTATGGAGCAAGCTTACATGCTATGGGTGCACATCATGCTTCATTGTCCATTTCCTGTTTTCTCAATCCAGCTTTTTTTCTTTCACTCTGTACAGATGTGGCCTGGTATTGGTACAGTTGCATTTTGAAGTATTGGTACCCTTGCATTTTAATCAAATAATGTACCATTTGCCCTGAAAAGTGCTGAAATTAAAATATCTTTGTTATCCATACATTGTGCAAGTGTATTATTCTTTAAAGACAATCTAAAATGATCTGCACAATACCATTCATACCTTTTCAAAAGTTACAATAAAGTATTGTTTTGTAGTGATATTTAAAGCAGACTATTCTCTTTTAATAAGTATTACAGGTGTATTCAATCTTATAATCACTCATTCAGCAATGGAGAAATTTACTCACTATGCTGTTGTGCGTAACTGTGTGTAATCACACTGAACATGGAAAAGAGAAGGAGAACCAGACAGTTGTCTGAGGAGGTTAGAAAGATGGTAATAGCCAAGCATGGGTCAACGTAAAAGCTTCAAGACCATCTCTAAAGAGCTTGATGTTCCTGTGAGCACTGTTGCCAATATTATTAAGAAGTTTAAGGCACATGGGACTGTAGCCAACATCCATGGACATGGCTGCAAGAGGAAAATTGACCCAAGAATGATCAGAAAGATTATTCAAATGTTGGCAAAAGAACCAAGGACAACTTTAAAACAGTTCCAAGTCAACGTTGAAGCTCAAGGTACAACAGTTTCACGTTAAACCATCAGTCGCTGTCTGAATGAAAATGGGTTCCATGGTAGAAGACAGAGGAAGACCCCGCTTCTAAGAGAGAAACACAAAATAGCCTGACTGGAGTTTGCCAAACCACATGTTGATAAACCACAGTCCTTTAAGGAGAATGTCCTTTGGACAGACGAAACAAAAGTAGAGCTTTTTGGCATATCACAACAACTCATATCAAAACATATTTACAGAAGGAAAAAATAGAAGCTTTCAAAGAAAAGAACTCCATTCCTACCATGAAACATAACAGAGGCTCAGTGATGTTTTGGAACTGCTTTGCTGCCTCTTGTACTGGGTCTCTAGAATCTGTACAGAAGCCTATCAAGGCATTCTGGAGCGAAGCACTCTGCCCAGTGTCAGAAAGTTGTGTCTCAGTCACAGGTCATGTGTCTTTCAGCAGGAAAATGGCCCGAAACATACATCAAAAAGCACCCAAGAATAAATGAGAAGCATTGGACCGTTCTGAAGTGGCCTTCTATGACTCCAGATCTGAATCGAGTATCTGTGTGTGGAAATAACTGAAACTGGCATTTGGGAAGAGGCACCCATCAAATCTGAGAGAACTGGAGCAGTTTGCTCAAGAAAAATGGGCCACAATCTTAGCCACCAAGTGTAGAAATCTTATTCAGAGCTACAGAAAGCACTTGATTGCAGTTATTGGGGACTATTTATCAATGTGCGAGCAGACATGATACCAAGTAGACAAAGATCGAAAGTGAAGTTTCTGTTCTATTACATTTGAAATAAAGAATACCAAATACTTTAGTCAATTTGTACTTACTTTAGATAAAATTGTGCATTTTCCTAAAACGTTGGCAGGATACCAATACTTTCGTCCACATCTTTCTGTACTCTCCTGTATTTCTATTTCAAGTCTCAGTTCCATATGTCTGTGTGTCTCCTCTCTCTTTTATTCTGTTTTATATCTCGCTCCCCTACGATCTCTTCTTGTTCCTCTATTCTACTTTCTGTTTTCCCCCCTCTCCTGCTCACTACAAATGTGTCTCTTTCAAAGAAAAATACAAGCAAGCAGTAAGCCCTATAGTGCACTATTTGCCGCAAATATTTTCTTCAATTACATTAGGATTTTGAAAAATAGAAAATACAGAAAAAAGTATTATTTCTCCAACATAGGTGTGTCCGGTCCACGGCGTCATCCTTACTTGTGGGATATTCTCTTCCCCAACAGGAAATGGCAAAGAGCCCAGCAAAGCTGGTCACATGATCCCTCCTAGGCTCCGCCTTCCCCAGTCATTCTCTTTGCCGTTGTACAGGCAACATCTCCACGGAGATGGCTTAGAGTTTTTTAGTGTTTAACTGTAGTTTTTATTATTCAATCAAGAGTTTGTTATTTTAAAATAGTGCTGGTATGTACTATTTACTCTGAAACAGAAAAGAGATGAAGATTTCTGTTTGTAAGAGGAAAATGATTTTAGCAACAGTTACTAAAATCGATGGCTGTTTCCACACAGGACTGTTGAGAGGAATTAACTTCAGTTGGGGGAACAGTGAGCAGACTTTTGCTGCTTGAGGTATGACACATTCTAACAAGACGATGTAATGCTGGAAGCTGTCATTTTCCCTATGGGATCCGGTAAGCCATTTTTATTACAGAAAGAAAAAAAGGGCTTCACAAGGGCTTTTTAAGACTGTAGACATTTTCTGGGCTAAATCGATTTATATATAAACATATTTTATACTCCATAGCCTTGAGGAATTATTTTAATCTTGGGAATTATGTAAAATAACCGGCAGGCACTGTATTGGACACCTTATTCTCTAGGGGCTTTCCCTAATCATAGGCAGAGTCTCATTTTCGCGCCTCTATTGCGCACTTGTTTTTGAGAAGCATGACATGCAGATGCATGTGTGAGGAGCTCTGATACATAGAAAAGACTTTCTGAAGGCGTCATTTGGTATCGTATTCCCCTTTGGGCTTGGTTGGGTCTCAGCAAAGCAGATACCAGGGACTGTAAAGGGGTTAAATATAAAAACGGCTCCGGTTCCGTTATTTTAAGGGTTAAAGCTTCCAAATTTGGTGTGCAATACTTTTAAGGCCTTAAGACACTGTGGTGAAATTTTGGTGAATTTTGAACAATTCCTTCATACTTTTTCGCAATTGCAGTAATAAAGTGTGTTCAGTTTAAAATTTAAAGTGACAGTAACGGTTTATTTTAAAACGTTTTTTGTACTTTGTTATCAAGTTTTTGCCTGTTTAACATGTCTGAACTACCAGATAGACTGTGTTCTGAATGTGGGGAAGCCAAGGTTCCTTCTCATTTAAATAGATGTGATTTATGTGACACAAAATTTAGAGAAAATGATGCCCAAGATGATTCCTCAAGTGAGGGGAGTAAGCATGGTACTGCATCATCCCCTCCTTCGTCTACACCAGTCTTGCCCACACAGGAGGCCCCTAGTACATCTAGCGCGCCAATACTCCTTACTATGCAACAATTAACGGCTGTAATGGATAATTCTATCAAAAACATTTTAGCCAAAATGCCCACTTATCAGCGAAAGCGTGACTGCTCTGTTTTAGAAAATACTGAAGAGCATGAGGACGCTGATGATATTGGTTCTGAAGGGCCCCTACACCAGTCTGAGGGGGCCAGGGAGGTTTTGTCTGAGGGAGAAATTTCAGATTCAGGGAAAATTTCTCAACAAGCTGAACCTGATGTGATTACATTTAAATTTAAATTGGAACATCTCCGCGCTCTGCTTAAGGAGGTGTTATCCACTCTGGATGATTGTGAGAATTTGGTCATTCCAGAGAAACTATGTAAAATGGACAAGTTCCTAGAGGTCCCGGGGCCCCCCGAAGCTTTTCCTATACCCAAGCGGGTGGCGGACATTGTAAATAAAGAATGGGAAAGGCCCGGTATACCTTTCGTCCCTCCCCCCATATTTAAAAAATTGTTTCCTATGGTCGACCCCAGAAAGGACTTATGGCAGACAGTCCCCAAGGTCGAGGGGGCGGTTTCTACTCTAAACAAACGCACCACTATACCCATAGAAGATAGTTGTGCTTTCAAAGATCCTATGGATAAAAAATGAGAAGGTTTGCTTAAAAAGATGTTTGTTCAGCAAGGTTACCTTCTACAACCAATTTCATGCATTGTTCCTGTCACTACAGCAGCGTGTTTCTGGTTCGATGAGCTAGAAAAGGCGCTCAATAATAATTCTTCTTCTTATGAGGAGATTATGGACAGAATTCATGCTCTCAAATTGGCTAATTCTTTCACCCTAGACGCCACTTTGCAATTGGCTAGGTTAGCGGCGAAAAATTCTGGTTTTGCTATTGTGGCGCGCAGAGCGCTTTGGTTAAAATCTTGGTCAGCGGATGCGTCTTCCAAGAACAAATTGCTTAACATTCCTTTCAAGGGGAAAACGCTGTTTGGCCCTGACTTGAAAGAGATTATCTCTGATATCACTGGGGGCAAGGGCCACGCCCTTCCTCAGGATAGGTCTTTCAAGGCCAAAAATAAACCTAATTTTCGTCCCTTTCGCAGAAACGGACCAGCCCCAAGTGCTACGTCCTCTAAGCAAGAGGGTAATACTTCTCAAGCCAAGCCAGCCTGGAGACCAATGCAAGGCTGGAACAAAGGAAAGCAGGCCAAGAAACCTGCCACTGCTACCAAGACAGCATGAGATGTTGGCCCCCGATCCGGGACCGGATCTGGTGGGGGGCAGACTCCCTCTCTTCGCTCAGGCTTGGGCAAGAGATGTTCTGGATCCTTGGGCACTAGAAATAGTCTCCCAAGGTTATCTTCTGGAATTCAAGGGGCTTCCCCCAAGGGGGAGGTTCCACAGGTCTCAATTGTCTTCAGACCACATAAAAAGACAGGCATTCTTACATTGTGTAGAAGACCTGTTAAAAATGGGAGTGATTCATCCTGTTCCTTTAGGAGAACAAGGGATGGGGTTCTACTCCAATCTGTTCGTAGTTCCCAAAAAAGAGGGAACATTCAGACCAATCTTAGATCTCAAGATCCTAAACAAGTTTCTCAAGGTTCCATCGTTCAAAATGGAAACCATTCGAACAATTCTTCCTTCCATCCAGGAAGGTCAATTCATGACCACGGTGGATTTAAAGGATGCGTATCTACATATTCCTATCCACAAGGAACATCATCGGTTCCTAAGGTTCGCATTCCTGGACAAGCATTACCAGTTTGTGGCACTTCCGTTCGGATTAGCCACTGCTCCAAGGATTTTCACAAAGGTACTAGGGTCCCTTCTAGCGGTGCTAAGACCAAGGGGCATTGCAGTAGTACCTTACTTGGACGACATTCTGATTCAAGCGTCGTCCCTTCCTCAAGCAAATGCTCACACGGACATTGTCCTGGCCTTTCTCAGATCTCACGGGTGGAAAGTGAACGTAGAAAAAAGTTCTCTATCTCCGTCAACAAGGGTTCCCTTCTTGGGAACAATAATAGACTCCTTAGAAATGAGGATTTTTCTGACAGAGGCCAGAAAATCAAAACTTCTAAACTCTTGTCAAATACTTCATTCTGTTCCTCTTCCTTCCATAGCGCAGTGCATGGAAGTAATAGGTTTGATGGTAGTGGCAATGGACATAGTTCCTTTTGCGCGGATTCATCTAAGACCATTACAACTGTGCATGCTCAGTCAGTGGAATGGGGACTATACAGACTTGTCTCCGACGATACAAGTAGATCAGAGGACCAGAGATTCACTCCGTTGGTGGCTGTCCCTGGACAACCTGTCACAGGGGATGAGCTTCCGCAGACCAGAGTCTGTCATTGTCACGACCGACGCCAGTCTGGTGGGCTGGGGCGCGGTCTGGGGACCCCTGAAAGCTCAGGGTCTTTGGTCTCGGGAAGAATCTCTTCTCCCGATAAATATTCTGGAACTGAGAGCGATATTCAATGCTCTCAAGGCTTGGCCTCAGCTAGCAAAGGCCAAGTTCATACGGTTTCAATCAGACAACATGACGACTGTTGCGTACATCAACCATCAGGGGGGAACAAGGAGTTCCCTGGCGATGGAAGAAGTGACCAAAATCATTCAATGGGCGGAGACTCACTCCTGCCACTTGTCCGCAATCCACATCCCAGGAGTGGAAAATTGGGAAGCGGATTTTCTGAGTCGTCAGACATTTCATCCGGGGGAGTGGGAACTCCATCCGGAAATCTTTGCCCAAATTACTCAATTGTGGGGCATTCCAGACATGGATCTGATGGCCTCTCGTCAGAACTTCAAGGTTCCTTGCTACGGGTCCAGATCCAGGGATCCCAAGGCGACTCTAGTAGATGCACTAGTAGCACCTTGGACCTTCAAACTAGCTTATGTATTCCCGCCGTTTCCTCTCATCCCCAGGCTGGTAGCCAGGATCAATCAGGAGAGGGCATCAGTGATCTTGATAGCTCCTGCGTGGCCACGCAGGACTTGGTATGCAGACCTGGTGAATATGTCATCGGCTCCACCATGGAAGCTACCTTTGAGACGAGACCTTCTTGTTCAAGGTCCGTTCGAACATCCGAATCTGGTCTCACTCCAACTGACTGCTTGGAGATTGAACGCTTGATCTTATCAAAGCGAGGGTTCTCAGATTCTGTCATTGATACTCTTGTTCAGGCCAGAAAGCCTGTAACTAGAAAAATTTACCACAAAATATGGAAAAAATATATCTGTTGGTGTGAATCTAAAGGATTCCCTTGGGACAAGGTAAAAATTCCTAAGATTCTATCCTTTCTTCAAGAAGGTTTGGAGAAAGGATTATCTGCAAGTTCCTTGAAGGGACAGATTTCTGCCTTGTCTGTGTTACTTCACAAAAAGCTGGCAGCTGTGCCAGATGTTCAAGCCTTTGTTCAGGCTTTGGTTAGAATCAAGCCTGTTTACAAACCTTTGACTCCTCCTTGGAGTCTCAATTTAATTCTTTCAGTTCTTCAGGGGGTTCCGTTTGAACCCTTACATTCCGTTGATATTAAGTTATTATCTTGGAAAGTTTTGTTTTTGGTTGCAATTTCTTCTGCTAGAAGAGTTTCAGAATTATCTGCTCTGCAGTGTTCTCCTCCTTATCTGGTGTTCCATGCAGATAAGGTGGTTTTACGTACTAAACCTGGTTTTCTTCCGAAAGTTGTTTCTAACAAAAACATTAACCAGGAGATAGTCGTGCCTTCTTTGTGTCCGAATCCAGTTTCAAAGAAGGAACGTTTGTTGCACAATTTGGATGTTGTTCGTGCTCTAAAATTCTATTTAGATGCTACAAAGGATTTTAGACAAACATCTTCCTTGTTTGTTGTTTATTCTGGTAAAAGGAGAGGTCAAAAAGCAACTTCTACCTCTCTCTCTTTTTGGATTAAAAGCATCATCAGATTGGCTTATGAGACTGCCGGACGGCAGCCTCCTGAAAGAATCACAGCTCATTCCACTAGGGCTGTGGCTTCCACATGGGCCTTCAAGAACGAGGCTTCTGTTGATCAGATTTGTAAGGCAGCGACTTGGTCTTCACTGCACACTTTTACTAAATTTTACAAGTTTGATACTTTTGCTTCTTCTGAGGCTATTTTTGGGAGAAAGGTTTTGCAAGCCGTGGTGCCTTCCATCTAGGTGACCTGATTTGCTCCCTCCCTTCATCCGTGTCCTAAAGCTTTGGTATTGGTTCCCACAAGTAAGGATGACGCCGTGGACCGGACACACCTATGTTGGAGAAAACATAATTTATGTTTACCTGATAAATTACTTTCTCAAAGGGTGTGTCCGGTCCACGGCCCGCCCTGGTTTTTTAATCAGGTCTGATAATTTATTTTCTTTAACTACAGTCACCACGGTATCATATGGTTTCTCCTATGCAAATATTCCTCCTTTACGTCGGTCGAATGACTGGGGAAGGCGGAGCCTAGGAGGGATCATGTGACCAGCTTTGCTGGGCTCTTTGCCATTTCCTGTTGGGGAAGAGAATATCCCACAAGTAAGGATGACGCCGTGGACCGGACACACCGTTGGAGAAAGTAATTTATCAGGTAAACATAAATTCTGTTTTTTGTCAGTGAGTCATATACACATAACAGATCTCTTTAGTCCTTAGGGAAATAGGAAAAGCTTTTATCTTCTTGCATTTTGGATCCAACTCACAGCTGATTGTATGTGTCCAATTGCTGTTTGGTTGTATTTGTGTTTCAGGCTTTGCTGGAGCATGAAGACGAACTCCCTGAACATTTTAAGCCATCGCAACTCATTAAGGACCTCGCCAAAGAAATACGTCTGACAGAGGTATGGATTTCTGTTGTGTGCTCAACATTATTTATCTGTAATCATGAATGACAGTCAGCCCTGGATATTATAACGCAAATGCTTCCTATGCTTAAAGGGATAGAAAGGTCAAACATGAAAAGTGCATGGGTGGACTTCATTTTGAAACATTTGTGCAATATTCTTCCATCAGCAAAAAATGCTTCTAGTGAAAGCTATTAATGTTTTTTTGTATTTAGCATATGTGCATATCCTGAGAAGGCCCATTCACCAATATACAAACACCACACCTTCTCAGAGAGTTAGCAGTAGCTTGTATGACACAAATTACATCTTCAGAATCAATAAACACCACCTCCAACTCTCTAAGCAGCCATAGGCCCCTATTTATCAACCTGTTAACTTACTTGCATTCGCCGGCACCAATACGCTCGCCTAAGATCGCCTAACATCGCTTTCGCGGACCTGAATATGTTCTCCAAAGTTACCAAAAAGCTGTCAAAAAGCTGCGCACCAAGTACGGGGCGATGAGCAGCGGACTGTTGTTAACTAACAGTCATCGATCTTGCTGCTCTTCGGCTTTATCCCAGCTTTATTGGTACCCTGTCACTAAACACCCACACTATACTATACTGTTTTACCCCTATACCGCCGCTCCCGGACCCCGCTGCAACTAAATAAAGGTATTAACCCCTAAATCACCGCTCCCGGAGCCCACCGCCTCCTACATTATACTTATTAACCCCTAATCTGCCGCCCTTACACCGCCGCCACCTACATTATGTTATTAACCCCTAATCTGCCCCCCCTACACCGCCACCTACATTATGTTATTAACCCCCTAATCTGCCGCCCCCTACACCGCCGCCACCCACATTATGTTATTAACCCCTAATCTGCCCCCCCTACACCGCCACCTACATAACACTTATTAACCCCTAATCTGCTGTCCCCAAACTCGCCACCACTATATTAAATTTATTAACCCCTAAACCTAAGTCTAACCCTAACACCCCCTAACTTAAATCTAATTTAAATAAATATAAATAAAATTACTATCATTAACTACATTATTCCTATTTAAAACTGAATACTTACCTATAAAATAAACCCTAAGCTAGCTACAATATAACTAATAGTTACATTGTATCTAGCTTAGGGTTTATTTTTATTTTACAAGCAAGTTTGTATTTATTTTAACTAGGTAGAATAGTTATTAAATAGTTATTAACTATTTATAACTACCTAGCTAAAATAAATACAAAAGTACCTGTAAAATAAAACCTAACCTAAGTTACAATAACACCTAACACTACACTATAATTAAATAAATTAACAAAATTATATACAATAACCTAAATTAAATTAAATTATCTAAAGTACAAAAAAAAAAAAAAACTAAATTACAGAAAATAATAAACAAATTACAGAAATTTAAACTAATTACACCTAATCTAATAGCCCTATCAAAATAAAAAAAGCTCCCCCAAAATAAAAAAAACCCTAGCCTAAACTAAACTACCAATAGCCCTTAAAAGGGCCTTTTGCGGGGCATTGCCCCAAAGTAATCAGCTCTTTTTACCTGTAAAAAAAAATACAAACAACCCCCCAACAATAAAACCCACCACCCACACAATCAACCCCCCCAAAAAAATACTAACTAAAAAAACCTAAGCTCCCCATTGCCCTGAAAAGGGTATTTGGATGGGCATTGCCCTTAAAAGGGCAGTTAGCTCTTTTGCAGCCCAAAGCCCTAACCTAAAAATAAAACCCACCCAATACATCCTTAAAAAACCTAACACTAACCCCCTGAAGATCGACTTACCGGGAGACGTCTTCATCCAAGCCGGGCAGAAGTGGTACTCCAGACGGGCAGAAGTCTTCATCCAAGCCGGGCAGAAGTGGTCCTCCAGACGGCAGAAGTCTTCATCCAGACGGCATCTTCTATCTTCATCCATCTGGCGCGGAGTAGTCCATCTTCAAGACATCCGACGCAGAGCATCCTCTTCAGCCGACGACTACCCGACGAATGAAGGTTCCTTTAAGTGACATCATTCAAGATGGCGTCCCTTAGATTCCGATTGGCTGATAGAATTTTATCAGCCAATCGGAATTAAGGTAGAAAAAAATCCTATTGGCTGATTGGAACAGCCAATAGAATGCGAGCTCAATCCTATTGGCTGTTTAGTTAGTATTTTTTTGGGGGGGGTTGGTTGTGTGGGTGGTGGGTTTTATTGTTGGGGGGGGGTTGTTTGTATTTTTTTTTACAGGTAAAAAGAGCTGATTACTTTGGGGCAATGCCCCGCAAAAGGCCCTTTTAAGGGCTATTGGAAGTTTAGTTTAGGCTAGGGTTTTTTTTTATTTTGGGGGGACTTTTTTATTTTGATAGGGCTATTAGATTAGGTGTAATTAGTTTAAATTTCTGTAATTTGTTTATTATTTTCTGTAATTTAGTGTTTTTTTTTGTACTTTAGATAATTTAATTTAGGTAATTGTATTTAATGTAGTTAATTGATTTAATTATAGTGTAGTGTTAGTGTAACTTAGGTTAGGTTTTATTTTACAGGTACTTTTGTATTTATTTTAGTTAGGTAGTTATTAAATAGTTAATAACTATTTAATAACTATTCTAACTAGTTAAAATAAATACAAACTTGCCTGTAAAATAAAAATAAACCCTAAGATGGCTACAATGCAACTATTAGTTATATTGTAGCTATCTTAGGGTTTATTTTATAGGTAAGTATTTAGTTTTAAATAGGAATAATGTAGTTAATGATAGTAATTTTATTTATAGTTATTTAAATTAGATTTAAGTTAGAGGGTGTTAGGGTTAGACTTAGGTTTAGGGGTTAATAAATTTAATATAGTGGCGGTGACGTTGGGGACGGCAGATTAGGGGTTAATAAGTGTTATGTAGGTGGCGGCGGTGTAGGGGGGCAGATTAGGGGTTAATAAGTGTTATGTAGGTGGCGGCAGTGTAGGGGGGCAGATTAGGGGTTAATAAGTGTTATGTAGGTGGCGGCGGTGTAGAGAGGGGCAGATTAGGGGTTAATAACATAATGTAGGTGGTGGCGGTGTAGGGGGGGTTAGATTAGGGGTTAATAAGTATAATGTAGGTGGCGGCGATGTTGGGGCAGCAGATTAGGGGTGTTTAGACTCGTGGGTTTATGTTAGGGTGTTAGGTGTAAACATAACTTTATTCTCCCATAGGAATCAATGGAATATCGGGCAGCAGCGAACATGAGCTTTCGCTGCTTTCAGACTCCCATTGATTCCTATGGCTGGAGGCGGCGGATTGAAAACCAGGTACGCTGGGCCGGAATAGTGCCGAGCGTACCTGGCAGAAATTTGTTAACTTGCAAAAGTAGTCAGATAGTGCCGAATTTGCATTCGGAACATCTGTAGTGACGTAAGCATCGATCTGTGTCGGACTTTGACCGGCAGATCGTATGTTACGTCACAAAATTTTACTTTTGCCGGTCTGTAGGGTTTGATAAATAAGGCGAATCAGGCTCGCCACAAATACACTGCAGAATTCCAGCGTATTTGCAGTTGACGGCTTGATAAATAGGCCCCATGGTGTCTGAAGCTGGTGCACGAGCCCTCACAGGATATGTGCATATACCGCTGAAAAACAAAAATTTCTTTTACTAGTAGCATTATTGCTGATGAAAGTATACTGCATCAATGCTTATCTTTTAAATTTAAATGCAGCCACACATTTCAGTTTTGACCTTTCTATCCCTTTAAAGGGACATTGTATTGTAACAATGTGTCCACAGTGATCCATTTGTAGTTATGTTTTATTATAATTCCTAACACTACTATATTACTGATTGCAGCTATCTTTTATGGATGTAACTTGGACAACTGCTGTTATTACAGGGTCACATGGAAACGCTCATGAATGCATTTCTCCAATACTTGTTTTAGTGTAGGCTTTTACTGTGCATGGAACAAACTGTCTGCCCAGGATCGCAGCTAGTGGGCAGCAGTGTGCTGCCCGCATTTAACCTTCCCTTCCCTGCTCTTGTTAGGCCAGTGGTGCATGAGCTGAGGCTTTTCATCCTGGGCGACAGGGAGATCTTAATCTGCTGGCTAAGAGCTGGTGTACAGATTAGGAAGCAGCGTTCTGATTAAAGCAGCTTCTTAACTATCGGCTTCAAGCTTGTTCATGCGAGCAATGCACCGAAGGCGCTCCAAAGCAGCAAATGCAGCTTGATAAATGGAGCCCATTGTATTATTAACAACCCCTGATGAATACATGCTGCTATAGTGTCTTTCTTCAGTGCACTGTTTGCGTGAAGGTGCATGGGGAATATGTACATATCATACATGCACAGTAAAAGCTATCCACAAACGGTCCTGACTTTACCATAGATAAACATGTATTCAAAAATCCACAAATAGTAAAAAAGATTCTCCCTATTCCAATTGCGTCCTACATGTTTCGGCCCCCCTGGACTTATTCATAGAAATAGTCAGCTACCATAGCTGCCCACTTTAAATACACTGTAGCCTAATTGGCTATGGAATAAGCTGAGTTTCTATTTGCTGGTCCTACAATTACACTAATTGGAACTGTGTTAGAGGTTTAACTCTTTACTGACCAACAGTAAACAGCTCAATTATATGATATTTTACCCTTAACCGGTCAGATTGGACTATTTATATAGAAACTCTTAATCTTGTAGCCATCAAATAGCAGTAATAAAGAAACTGGTTCATTTATAAAAACTACGGATGTTTATTTATTCTTAAAGACTATAGGCTTTTAACAATGCATACTAAATGTATAATAGAGAACGCCTCAATGCGGGGGGAAGGATAGACTATGTAAACAACAGTGTCACATATGGACCAATATATCGGGGCCCATTTTTTTTCCCTCTTTCCATATAAAATTATACAGCTTTAAACTAAAATGTATACACAATAAATATTTGTATGTTTAGTTACTCTAGCATGTCAATAAATTTATATTTAGTTAATGGGGAAAAACAAAGATGGTATCAAGTCTCTATATTGAGGCTTTCAAATTGCCCACCCGCAGAATATTACTGCCCACCGCATTCTGGTGCAAGATTGTAGCCAACAGTCTTAATCAAAGGTGGGCTTGGGGTGAAGGTAGCATTATGGATAGGTCTAGGGTTATTGGAATTAATGGTAGAGGTATGGTTAGGATTAGATTTTTAGTTAGAGTTAGGAATTTATTTTTGGGTAGGATAGGGTTATATATTGGAGTCAGGAGTAGGGATTTAGTGTAGGTTAGATATAGTGTTAGTGATTATATTAGGGTTAGATATTGGAGTTAGAGTTTGGAATTAACTTTAGAGTTAAGTGTAAGTAGGGTTATGAATTGAGTTTAAGGTAAGTATAGAGTTAGGGTTAGATGTTGGACTTACAGTTAGGTTTAGGGTAAGCATATGTTTAGGGGTTGGGTTGGGACTAGGGTTTGGTATCAGTGTTAGGTTTAGGGACTGGGTTTGAGCTAGGGTTTGGAATCAGTGTTAGGTTTAGGGATTGGGTTAGAGCTAGGGTTTGCTATCAGTGTTAGGTATTGGGTTAGAACTAAGGTTTGGTATCAGTGTTAGGTTTAGGGATTGGGTTAGAGCTAGCGCTTGGTATCAGTCTTACGTTTAGGGATTGGGTTAGAGCTAGGGATTGGTATCAGTGTTCGGTTTAGGGATTGGTTTAGAGCTAGGGTTTGATATTGATATTAGTGTTAGGGATTTGGTTAGAGCAAGGGTTTGGAATTAGATTTAGGGTTACAGATTGGGTTAGAGCTAGGGTTTGGTATCAGTGTTAGGTTTTAGGGATTGGGTTAGAGCTAGGGTTTGATATCAGTGTTAGGGATTGGGTTAGAACTAAGGTTTGGTATCAGTGTTAGGTTTAGGGATTGGGTTAGAGCTAGGGTTTGGTATCAGTGTTAGGTTTAGGGATTGGGTTAGAACTAAGGTTTGGTATCAGTATTAGGTTTAGGGATTGGGTTAGAGCTAGGGTTTGGTATCAGTGTTAGGTTTAGGGATTGGGTTAGAGCTAGGGTTTGGTATCATTGTTAGTGTTAAGAATTGGGTTAGTGCTGAGGTTTGGTATCAGTGTTAGGTTTATTGATTGGGTTAGAGCTAGGGATTGGTATCAGTGTTAGGTTTAGGAATTGGGTTAGAGCTAGGGTTTGGTATCAGTGTTAGTGTTAAGAATTGGGTTAGTGCTGAGGTTTGGTATCAGTGTTAGGTTTATTGATTGGGTTAGAGCTAGGGATTGGTATCAGTGTTAGGTTTAGGAATTGGGTTAGAGCTAGGGTTTGATATCAGTGTTAGTGTTAGGGATTGGGTTAGAGCAAGGGTTTGGAATCAAATTTAGGGTTACAGATCGGGTTGGAGCTAGGGTTTGGTATCAGTGTTAGGTTTGGGGATTGGGTTAGAGCTAGGGTTTGGCATCAGTGTTAGGTTTAGGGATTGGGTTAGAACAAGGATTTGGTATCAGTGTTGGGTTTAGGAATTGGATTAGAGCTAGGGTTTGACATCAGTGTTAGGGATTGGGTTAGAGCTAGGGTTTGGTATCGGTGTTTGGTTTAGGGATTGGGTTAGAGCTAGGGGTTGACATTAGTGTTAGGTTTAGGGATTGGGTTAGAGCTAGGGTTTGGTATCAGTGTTCGGTTTAGGGATTGGGTTAGAGCTAGGGTTTGGTATCAGTGTTAGTGTTAGGAATTGGGTTAGTGCTGAGGTTGGTATCACTGTTAGTGTTAGGGATTGGGTTAGAGCAAGGGTTTGGAATAAAATTTAGGGTTACAGATTGGGTTGGAGCTAGGGTTTGGAATCAGTGTTAGGTTTAGGGATTGGGTTAGAGCTAGGGTTTGGCATCAGTGTTAGGTTTAGGGATTGGGTTAGAGCTAGGGTTTGGTATCAGTGTTAGGTTTAGGGATTGGGTTAGAGCTAGGGTTTGGCATCAACGTTAGGTTTAGGGATTGGGTTAGAGCTAGGGTTTGGTATCAGTGTTCGGTTTAGGTATTGGGTTAGAGCTAGGGTTTGGTATCAGTGTTAGGTTTAGGGATTGGGTTAGAGCTAGGGTTTGGCATCAACGTTAGGTTTAGGGATTGGGTTAGAGCTAGGGTTTGGTATCAGTGTTCGGTTTAGGGATTGGGTTAGAGCTAGGGTTTGGTTTCAGTGTTAGGTTTAGAGATCGGTTTAAGATCATTCCAGTATCTCTGCTGTGATATTTTTGAAGCTCAGATGCTATTTTGCCTTTGGGGCTACATTCCATCGATGACTTCAAACATCCATGCAAACAATTTCTTGTGCATTATTGTTATTATTATTTTTTTACATACAGAATGCATCAAAAGTCAACAAAACAGATGTGAGTGCCAATGTAACTGTAGAAGAAAATAATGTAGTGGAGAAAATAGAAAAGGAAGAACCTGCTGCTCTGGTCCCAGAAATCCTTCCGCCTGTGGAAAAAGTTACAAAAAAAAAGATTTCTAAAAGTGAAAAATTGCCCAAACCGCCTAAACCTCCGAAACCCCCCAAGCCTCCCAAAAGTCCAACTATGTTAGATATTCCCAAGATCGCCAAAGTTCCCAGCCCAGAAAAAATACCCAAGGTCGCCAAACCTCCCAAACTTCCGAAGGTCCCAAAACCTCCAAAAACACCTAAGATTAAGGAAGGAGGTAAGAAGAAAAACAAGAAAATGAAAGAAGTTCCAATTTCACTACCAACCACTCCAGATTTGGACCTTCTTGAGGCACACACAAAGGACGCTTTGGTTAAAGTAGAGACACCAAAGAAGGTGACGGTGAGTTTTAAAGTGTGAGACAATCTTCCTCTTTTTATAGAGCCAGCAAATAATATACTGTACCTATAAATACACAACTGAGATTTCCAGGCTAAACAAGTGGGTAAACTCCTCTTTATTTGGCATTTCTAAACTCTGGTGTTCAACGGTGAATAGTTTACATTATTTTTATAGATGGGCTAGAACAAATTGAAACTGACAACTATTTTTTAACTTCAATACTCAGTGCTCACTAGGGATGTGCATTTAGATCCTTTGTTAGTCTCAATGCAGAAGACAGTAGCCGCTCGTAGCATTCAGCTCTTTTCGGAGCTGGATTTATTCTTGTGAAAGCTCAACACACTAATATCTGTGCATATCCAGATCGTAGTGTGTTGCACTTTCACAAGGACAAATCCGGGTCCAAAAAGAGCTGAATGCTACAAGCGACCACTTTCTTCTGCATTCAGACCCTAACAAAGGATCCAACTGCACATCCCTAGTGCTCACAGCTTCACATTTTCCTTAAAGGAAACAGTAAACATATTGTAATTACAATTAAATTCTGTAATCTTGCAATAAGCTAACATGCTGTGTAAATTTGGAGTTCAATAACACTGTTTGCTTCAGTTGTTTTTCGGGAACCAATCTCTTACCACCATTTGCCTTCATCCGGAACCAATCCGTACAGAGCTAGCTATGGTCATTATGTTAGCAAAATATCCATTATTTTGCAGTTCTTAGCTTATATCTTCTGAAGCCAGTTAGGAACTGATATAATGCAGAGTTAGTATCATGCTCTTTTAGTTCTCAGAACTTCAAAACCCCCAATTTTCAGAATGAAATGACAGGAAAATGGGGCAAAGTAAATAATAAAAGTATATATAAAAAGTGTGCTCTTTTTTATTTACTTTTTTCATTTTTTTCCTTCTTTTTTTGGTCTGTGTGTGGTATATTATTGGTGATGTTTTTGGGGATATTATGGATTTCTTTGCTTAAATTCTTTTTTACATCATTTAGCAAGATCATTTAATACAGAATTTGTGTGCTGAGAATTGTTAATATTATATTTACTTTAACTGAGTGTTAAAGCTGTGTAAGTGGAATAAACAATATAGACTGAGAGTTATTGGAACTTAAACATATATACACGAGGAGACAGCTATTGATCCTCATATCTTATGTTTTAGGCACCAAAAGAAGAGATAATTGCTCCTAGCAAGGAAGAGACACCTAAACAAAATGATGTGGAAAGGTTTGAGGTACGAGAGATGAATAAGAGCAAAACGGAAGCTAAATGGAAATATAAGGTATGATTTTTTTATTTGTTTTACTTCTTAAAGGGACATAGAGGAGCAATACAATTCTCTAATGTTTTAGACTATTTTATTATTGTGCTATTGCTTTATCAGACATATGTGTTTAACTCCCACAAAGGTGTTAAAAACATAACAAAAGTCAGCTCTGGAGTAGTACTACACAGCTGATACTGAGCTGAACATGACTGGAAACTGGCATCTATGCACATATCACACTATCAGTGGCTATGTTTAACTCAGGACAAGTAGGGCATTGCTTCTTTAACCCCCTTTGCAGCAGTTAAAGACATAATTCTGTGCAAGCAGTAGTGCCTTATAAAACTACCCTTACATAGCTCCATATCTCTTTAAATACTTTCACCCATGCATAGAGAGAGATTTACTATTCCTGCAGGCGGACAGGTTTGCAAGTAGTGAACATGTTCGCCTGCAATCGCCACTTGCCATGTTGCATTGCACGACAAAACTTAAAATTAAACAAGAGGATTCTTATGCAATGCTGCCCCCTGCTCTGCCCAACCAATTGTGCTAGAGCAGGGAATGTCAATCACCCTTAACAAGTGCGTTTTCGAGGTGATTGATTTTACTACCTCTGGCGGTAAAGAGGCAAAAGAAGCAATTTCTGCTTCTCAAATATGTGGCAGCGAACTCACTCCACAAGGCTGAAAATCTTAATTTAACCCATTTAAAAAAATGTTTTTACTGATTCCACCCCCCCCCCCTCTTTTCTTGTACTTTTCTTGCTGTTTTTTTTTACATAATTTAGGAGTTGATCGCAATTCTTTAGAAAAGATTATCAAATGATTTAGCTATAAAATTTAGGCATGTGCATTTTAGCCATTTATGATGATCGAAATGTTGAAGAAGCAGCCGCTTACTGCATTTGGCTCTTTTCAGAGCCGGATTCCTTCTTGTGAAGGTGCAATACACTAAGATCTGGATTTGCGCAGATGTTAGTGTGTCGCACTTTCACAAGAAGAAAGCTGGCTCGAGCAGGCAACTTCTACTGCATTCGGATCATCATGAATGACTAAAATGCACATGCCTAACAAAAAATATTCTTGTATAATTTAATGGAGAATTGTGATCTAAAGGGAATGTGTTAAAAAATAAAACAACTTAAACGTATAAATATCACCTATTGCTGAATTTCAGGTTCACTTGGTGTAATGTGATTAAGGTTTGGGCATGGAAACAAAACAAAGACGTGATTCAGATGCTCTTGTGCCAGAATATTCCTGGTTTGTTAAGTTATCGTTTATAGGTGATGTTCCAATTGTTTTTATTTATTTGTGTTATGAATGGAGAGAGGTTGTCAAGTGCTGTTGGTTACAGCCACACGTTTTAATGTAAATAACCCCGTTCTGCACATAATACAGTTCACATAAAAGTGGTTCTGATGCGCAGTACTCCATTTTAGAGCAATAGGGAACAGATACAAAGCCATTTAATGGCCCCAAGGTGTCCATGTGTTTCATTACAGGTTCTGTTGAGTAAGATTCAATAATCCTCGATGAGATAAACAAGGTGTTTTTAACCACCATGTTATGAGTGTTCTCTCCTTATTAATCCCAGTACATTATTCTAAACAGAAAGTGTTACTAAAGGGCATTTACACTGAACTGTTTGTGGTGTAGGACATTCATAAGACATGTATCTGTGCAGGTCGTGCGCACTT
This sequence comes from Bombina bombina, assembly GCF_027579735.1. NCBI lineage: Eukaryota > Metazoa > Chordata > Amphibia > Anura > Bombinatoridae > Bombina > Bombina bombina. The sequence goes on from NC_069505.1 coordinate 251,252,727, forward strand.
AGTATACATATGTAGCCGGAAGTATTGGTACCCTTTCACTCTTTTAGAAAAATGCACAATTTTCTCTAAACTAAGTAAACAATTGACAAATGTATTTGGTTTCCACCATTCTGTATTTCAAATGTAATAAAAAAGAAACTTCATTTTTGAGCAAACTGCTCCAGTTCTCTGAGGTTAGATGGGTGTCTTTTCCAAACTGTGAGTTTCAGCTCTTATCACCAATGTTCAATGTGTTTTAGGGCTGGACTCCTAGAAGAACACTTCAGATCAGTCCAATGTTTTCATCTCATCTACTCTTGGGTGCTTTTTGAGGTATGTTTCAGCCCATTATACCGCTGGAGGATCCATGGCCTGCAACAGACACAGCCTTCTCACACTGGGCAGTACGTTTCACTCCAGAATGCCTTGATAGTCTTCTGATTTCATTCTGCCCTGAACAGATTCTAGGCCCCCAGTGCCAGTGGTAGCAAAGCAACCCCAAAATATCACTGAGCCTCCTCCATGTTTCACGCTAGGGAATGGTGTTATTTTTTTTTTAAGCTTCTTTTTTTCCTCTAGAAACATGGAGTTGTGATTTGCCAAAAACCTCTACTTTTGTTTCGTCTGTCCAAAGGACATTCTCCCAGAAGTACTGTGGTGGCAAATTCCAGTTGGCCTTTTTTGTGTTTCTCTCTGAAGACACAAGGTCACCATTACCTTAAAGTGCAAAGGTAGCAATACTTTTGGCCTAATCTGTATTTACTAAGATTGATGAAAGCTGCAAGATCTTTCAATCTCATCAATCTACTTCTGTAATCTTAAGGAGGTGAAATGGACTGAAAACACCTTAAAGTGATGGTAACCCCCCTTTGAATAAATAGATCAGGCATGTTAGCGATATTTTAGATGGAGTTGAATTAATCAGTTGTAATGAAGCTGCAATATAACATACTTTTTAATGTAGCACCAAAATTCAAATACCCTCCCGCTCTGGCCGTCCAAGTAATTTTTTGGTGAACTGTCGGTTTGAAATGTTCTCCAATCAGCACTCTAGCTACTGTTTTGAGCACAGTATGGCTAGAGCTCTGATTGCAGAACAGTTTAAACCGTTAGCTCACCAAAACAAATACTTTTGAAATGGGCAGCTGGAGTGCAGAGTATGTGAATTTCAGCTCTACATTAAAAAGTAAGTTAAAACACATCTTTAATACAACTAATGAATTAAACTCCATATAAAATATCACTAACTTTCAGGATCTGTTTGTTAAAAGGAGGTAGTTTACCATCGCTTTAAAATATATCCAGCTAGAAGCAAAAATTAGATGGTCTGCAGTTTTTGGTTTACTTGTGTTCAATAATAGAGAGAGCTTTGAACACTGTATAGCACCATAGAGAATGGATTAGTGAGATTTAAACAGACCAGAGGAGACTTATTTTTTTAATTCACTAAGCATAGAGAAGTGTGATGGGTGGGGCGGAGTCAAGGAGCAAGCACACACGCATACACGATACGTGTGTTTCTCTGTGCACTGCGATTAGGATCAGCTCCCTACATGTGGTTGTACCTTTGCCGTGGAGCCTAAAAGCGGGTGACTGCTGAGGCAGGAGGAAAAATTTTACCGGACACCTACTGACCCGCTCTACCTTTGAAGCGCCTTCCACTCGCGCTGATTACGCTGGGAAACAGCGTTGGCTGACACCCCCAAGGTACAAGGGGAAGAGTTGCTTTCTGGACTTTTTTCAGAGTCTGGATGACTGAACTTACAACAGGATTTATGAGTCTGAAGGAGGAGGTAAACCCTGTGGTTAGGTATAAGAGTCTGGGGTGTATTCTGGGCATGCTTATTTTGGCTTTTACTCTTTGAATTTACATTCTTTAGCCACACAGTTGCTGTTGTCACCCTAACCTCAGTGAAGACACCAACCCAGGTGAAGTTCCAATTTCTTGTTGCTTTGAAAAACCTTGTTATTTGCTATTGAAAACCATCTAGTCTAAAGAGGCCCTTGTCTATGCTTTTTACAATGAAGTTGCTAACCTAGCCTGGGACTGTGAGAGGTTTTTGTCTGTTGCTCTTCACTTAGCTTAAAATTTAAATACTCCTCTCAGGTTATAATATCTGTCAAAATCTGCTTGGTTTAGTCCCAGTGAACACACTAAATTACACGCAGCACTGTTTGGCTTGATGTCCTTTTTACTAGTGACTTTTATGTATGCCTGGTAAACCAGTCTGGGTGTAGGAGCCATATTGTCAACTGTTGCTCAAATTATATAAGCAAAGAAACATTTCTGCAGGATTGCATAAGTTCTTATGTCTGTTTTTTCATCTTGGGCCTGTTACCCCAGTGAAGATACCTATACACTTAAATGGACTTTACACCTGCTGGGCCCAGTCTGAGTGAAAATACCTATTTGGCAAATCTTCTTTATCTCTCCTGCTTGAAAATTTTACTTCACCTGTGACTTTCATACACGCTTGGTAAAAGAGTCTGGGTGTGATACCTGCAATAGTGTTTGCTGTCTGGTGTATACAAGTATGGTTTGCCCAAATGCCTATACTTCTTCATCTCAGGCTTGTCACCCCAGTGAAGAAACCAACTGATTCATGGTAACTCATGGTAACTCACACATGCTTGGCTTAATCCCAGTGAAGAGGTTAATCTATACTTCAATAAGAATTTACACAGGGAAATGTGTGAACTCTTAACTTGAATCCATCTGTGATTTCTATATATATTTGCTGGTTTAAGTAAGCTCAAGAGCCACATTGATTGCTGCTTTGTATCATTCACAGGAAAAAAGATTTTTTGCATTTTTGCATAGGTTCTTTTTTCTAGAAGCTATATAAAACATAATTTATGCTTACCTGATAAATTCCTTTCTTCTGTAGTGTGATCAGTCCACGGGTCATCATTACTTCTGGGATATTAACTGCTCCCCTACAGGAAGTGCAAGAGGATTCACCCAGCAGAGCTGCATATAGCTCCTCCCCTCTACGTCACTCCCAGTCATTCGACCAAGGACCAACGAGAAAGGAAAAGCCAAGGGTGAAGTGGTGACTGGAGTATAAATTAAAAAATATTTACCTGCCTTAAAAACAGGGCGGGCCGTGGACTGATCACACTACAGAAGAAAGGAATTTATCAGGTAAGCATAAATTATGTTTTCTTCTGTTAAGTGTGATCAGTCCACGGGTCATCATTACTTCTGGGATACCAATACCAAAGCAAAAGTACACGGATGACGGGAGGGATAGGCAGACTCTTTATACAGAAGGAACCACTGCCTGAAGAACCTTTCTCCCAAAAATAGCCTCCGATGAAGCAAAGGTGTCAAATTTGTAAAATTTGGAAAAAGTATGAAGCGAAGACCAAGTTGCAGCCTTGCAAATCTGTTCAACAGAGGCCTCATTCTTGAAGGCCCAAGTGGAAGCCACAGCTCTAGTAGAATGAGCTGTAATTCTTTCAGGGGACTGCTGTCCAGCAGTCTCATAAGCTAAACGAATTATGCTACGAAGCCAAAAAGAAAGAGAGGTAGCGGAAGCTTTTTGACCTCTCCTCTGCCCAGAGTAAATGACAAACAGAGAAGACGTTTGTCGGAATTCCTTAGTTGCCTGCAAGTAAAATTTTAGAGCCCGGACTACATCCAGGTTGTGCAGTAGACGTTCCTTCTTTGAAGAAGGATTTGGGCATAAAGAAGGAACAACAATCTCTTGATTGATATTCCTGTTAGTAACTACCTTAGGTAAGAACCCAGGTTTAGTACGCAGGACTACCTTATCCGAATGAAAAATCAAATAAGGAGAATCACAATGTAAGGCTGATAATTCAGAGACTCTTCGAGCCGAGGAAATAGCCATTAAAAATAGAACTTTCCAAGATAACAACTTTATATCAATGGAATGAAGGGGTTCAAACGGAACGCCCTGTAAAACATTAAGAACAAGGTTTAAACTCCATGGTGGAGCAACAGTTTTAAACACAGGCTTAATCCTGGCCAAAGCCTGACAAAAAGCCTGGACGTCAGGAACTTCTGACAGACGTTTGTGTAACAGAATGGACAGAGCTGAGATCTGTCCCTTTAATGAACTAGCAGAAAAACCCTTTTCTAAACCTTCTTGTAGAAAAGACAATATCCTAGGAATCCTAACCTTACTCCAAGAGTAACCTTTGGATTCACACCAATGTAGGTATTTACGCCATATCTTATGGTAAATCTTTCTGGTAACAGGTTTCCTAGTCTGTATTAAGGTACTAATAACTGACTCAGAAAACCCACGTCTTGATAAAATTAAGCGTTCAATTTCCAAGCAGTCAGCTTCAGAGAAGTTAGATTTTGATGTTTGAAGGGACCCTGTATCAGAAGGTCCTGTTTCAGAGGTAGAGACCAAGGCGGACAGGATGACATGTCCACCAGGTCTGCATACCAAGTCCTGCGTGGCCACGCAGGTGCTATTAGAATCACTGATGCTCTCTCTTGTTTGATTCTGGCTATCAATCGAGGAAGCATCGGCAAGGGTGGAAACACGTAAGCCATCCTGAAGTCCCAAGGTGCTGTCAGAGCATCTATCAGGACTGCTCCTGGATCCCTGGATCTGGACCCGTAACGAGGAAGCTTGGCGTTCTGTCGAGACGCCATGAGATCTATCTCTGGTTTGCCCCAACGTCGAAGTATTTGGGCAAAGACCTCCGGATGAAGTTCCCACTCCCCCGGATGAAAAGTCTGACGACTTAAGAAATCCGCCTCCCAGTTCTCCACTCCCGGGATGTGGATTGCTGACAGGTGGCAAGAGTGAGACTCTGCCCAGCGAATTATCTTTGATACTTCCATCATAGCTAGGGAGCTTCTTGTCCCTCCCTGATGGTTGATGTAAGCTACAGTCGTGATGTTGTCCGACTGAAACCTGATGAACCCCCGAGTTGTCAACTGGGGCCAAGCCAGGAGGGCATTGAGAACTGCTCTCAATTCCAGAATGTTTATTGGCAGGAGACTCTCCTCCTGACTCCATAGTCCCTGAGCCTTCAGGGAATTCCAGACGGCACCCCAACCTAGAAGGCTGGCGTCTGTTGTTACAATTGTCCAGTCTGGTCTGCTGAATGGCATCCCCCTGGACAGGTGTGGCCGAGAAAGCCACCATAGAAGAGAATTTCTGGTCTCTTGATCCAGATTCAGAGAAGGGGATAAGTCTGAGTAATCCCCATTCCACTGACCTAGCATGCACAGTTGCAGTGGTCTGAGGTGTAAGCATGCAAAGGGTACTATGTCCATTGCCGCTACCATTAAGCCGATTACCTCCATACATTGAGCCACTGACGGGTGTTGAATGGAATGAAGAGTGCGGCAAGCACTTTGAAGTCTTGATAGCCTGTCCTCTGTCAGGTAAATCTTCATTTCTACAGAATCTATAAGAGTCCCCAGGAAGGGAACTCTTGTGAGTGGAACGAGTGAACTTTTCTTTTCGTTCACCTTCCATCCATGTGACCTTAGAAATGCCAGCACTAACTCTGTATGAGATTTGGCAGTTTGAAAGCTTGAAGCTTGTATCAGAATGTCGTCTAGGTATGGAGCTACCGAGATTCCCTGCGGTCTTAGTACCGCCAGAAGAGCACCCAGAACCTTTGTGAAGATTCTTGGCGCTGTAGCCAATCCGAATGGAAGAGCCACAAACTGGTAATGCCTGTCTAGGAAGGCAAACCTTAGGTACCGGTAATGATCTTTGTGAATCGGTATGTGCAGGTAAGCATCTTTTAAATCTACAGTGGTCATGTACTGACCCTCTTGGATCATAGGTAAAATTGTCCGAATAGTCTCCATCTTGAACGATGGAACTCTTAGGAATTTGTTTAGGATCTTTAAGTCCAGGATTGGTCTGAAAGTTCCCTCTTTTTTGGGAACCACAAACAGATTTGAGTAAAACCCCTGTCCCTGTTCCGATCGTGGAACTGGATGGATTACTCCCATTAACAAGAGCTCTTGTACGCAGCGTAGAAAAGCCTCTTTCTTTGTCTGGATTGTTGACAATCTTGACAGATGAAATCTCTCTCTTGGAGGAGAGTATTTGAAGTCCAGAAGGTATCCCTGAGATATTATCTCTAGCGCCCAGGGATCCTGAACATCTCTTGCCCAAGCCTGGGCGAAGAGAGAAAGTCTGCCCCCCACTAGATCCGATCCCGGATCGGGGGCCCTCAATTCATGCTGTTTTGGGGGCAGCAGCAGGTTTCCTAGTCTGCTTGCCCTTGTTCCAGGACTGGTTAGGTTTCCAGCCTTGTCTGTAGCGAGCAACAGCTCCTTCCTGTTTTGGTGCAGAGGAAGTTGATGCTGCCCCTGCTTTGAAATTACGAAAGGAACGAAAACTAGACTGTCTAGTCTTGGCTTTGGCTTTGTCCTGAGGCAGGGCATGGCCTTTACCTCCTGTAATGTCAGCGATAATCTCTTTCAACCCGGGCCCGAATAAGGTCTGCCCTTTGAAAGGTATATTAAGCAATTTAGACTTAGAAGTAACATCAGCTGACCAGGATTTTAGCCACAGCGCCCTGCGTGCCTGAATGGCGAATCCTGAATTCTTCGCCGTAAGTTTAGTAAGATGTACTACGGCCTCCGAAATGAATGAATTAGCTAGTTTAAGGACTCTAAGCCTGTCCGTAATGTCGTCCAGAGTAGCTGAACCAATGTTCTCTTCCAGAGACTCAATCCAGAATGCCGCTGCAGCCGTGATCGGCGCAATGCATGCAAGGGGTTGCAATATAAAACCTTGTTGAACAAACATTTTCTTAAGGTAACCCTCTAACTTTTTATCCATTGGATCTGAAAAAGCACAGCTATCCTCCACCGGGATAGTGGTACGCTTAGCTAAAGTAGAAACTGCTCCCTCCACCTTAGGGACCGTTTGCCATAAGTCCCTTGTGGTGGCGTCTATTGGAAACATTTTTCTAAATATCGGAGGGGGTGAGAACGGCACACCGGGTCTATCCCACTCCTTAGTAACAATTTCAGTAAGTCTCTTAGGTATAGGAAAAACCTCAGTACTCGTCGGTACCGCAAAATATTTATCCAACCTACACATTTTCTCTGGTATTGCAACTGTGTTACAATCATTCAGAGCCGCTAACACCTCCCCTAGTAATACACGGAGGTTTTCCAGTTTAAATTTAAAATTTGAAATATCTGAATCCAGTCTGTTTGGATCAGAACCGTCACCCACAGAATGAAGTTCTCCGTCCTCATGTTCTGCCACCTGTGACGCAGTGTCTGACATGGCCCTAATATTATCAGCGCACTCTGTTCTCACCCCAGAGTGATCACGCTTACCTTTTAGTTCTGGTAATTTAGCCAAAACTTCAGTCATAACAGTAGCCATATCCTGTAATGTGATTTGTAATGGCCGCCCAGCTGTACTCGGCGCTACAATATCACGCACCTCCCTCTGAGCGGGAGATGTAGGTACTGACACGTGAGGCGAGTTAGTCGGCATAACTCTCCCCTCGTTGTTTGGTGAAATTTGTTCAATTTGTACAGATTGATTTTTATTTAAAGTAGCATCAATACAGTTAGTACATAAATTTCTATTGAGCTCCACTTTGGCATTGCAACAAATGACACAGGTATCATCTTCTGAATCAGACATGTTTAACACACTAGCAAATAAACTTGCAACTTGGAAATACAATTCAAATAGAATAATATTAAAACGTACTGTGCCTTTAAGAAGCACAGAAGATCTATGACAGTTAAAAATTAATAAATTGAAACAGTTATAGCCTCAATCCTTGTAAACAACACAACTTTAGCAAAGGTTTAATCCCATTAGCAAAGATAACAATTTCTGAAAGCAGGAAACAAATTACAGAATAAAAGTTTTTATTTCAGTCAAACTATAATTCTCACAGCTCTGCTGAGAGAAATTACCTCCCTCAAAATAAGTTTTGAAGACCCCTGAGCTCTGTAGAGATGAACCAGATCATGCAGGGAATACGAGTTGCTGACTGAAATATTTGATGCATAGTAAAAGCGCCCCTCCCCCACACACACAGCAGTGAGGGAGAACAGAAACTGACAGAAAAAACAGATTTAAGCAACTGCCAAGTGGAAAAATGGTGCCCAAACATTTATTCACTCAGTACCTCAGCAAATGAAAACGATTTTACATTCCAGCAAAAACGTTAAACATAATCTCTAGTTATTAAACAGCTTTATGTCTTTCTTACAGTGTAATTCTAGTGAAGTACCATTCCCCAGAATACTGAAGTGTAAAGTATACATACATGACATTATATCGGTATGGCAGGATTTTCTCATCAATTCCATTGTCAGAAAATAAAAGCTGCTACATACCTCTATGCAGATTCATCTGCCCGCTGTCCCCTGATCTGAAGTTTACCTCACTCCTCAGATGGCCGAGAACAGCAATATGATCTTAACTACTCCGGCTAAAATCATAGCAAAACTCTGGTAGATTCTTCCTCAAACTCTGCCAGAGAGGTAATAACACACTCCGGTGCTATTTTAAAATAACAAACTTTTGATCGAAGATATAAAACTAAGTATAATCACCATAGTCCTCTCACACGACCTATCTAGTTGCTGGGTGCAAGAGAATGACTGGGAGTGACGTAGAGGGGAGGAGCTATATGCAGCTCTGCTGGGTGAATCCTCTTGCACTTCCTGTAGGGGAGCAGTTAATATCCCAGAAGTAATGATGACCCGTGGACTGATCACACTTAACAGAAGAAATCTCTGTATCTGTTTTTCCATATCTGACCTCAATTCTTGTGTAAATACGCCTTATTTGCTGGATATCTGTTATTCAGTTTATTTATTTTATATATTGGTGAATCTCAGCCCCTGATTGTGAAAATATTTCTTGCTGTATATGTTTTGTATGTTATTTCAGATATATAAGCTACAGTGATTGTTACTGCTGATCTTTTATAAGATTAGAAGATTTTTGCAACATCTATTGTGATCTTACTACTTTTTATACAATCTATAAGTCCACTTAGGTAGAGAATTGAGTAAATTCTTAAGAAATTCATAATAATGTGAAATTTTGAGTTTATTTAAACTAGGCTTTATTGAAAGAATCAATACTTATTAAACTCAGAAGCATATTTTAGTTTCGCTTCCCAGTAGATATTAAACTAAATACTGTCTTTTTCTATAATAATTTATCTTACTTATAAAGAGTCTTATCACTCTTTTAAAAAAAATATTATGGAGAATGTTTCTTTCACATACTTTGCAGGCCAGAGTAAAATATTCAATAATGGCTACTAAGATAGATAAGAAGAAAAAACAATCTGCACCTTAGTTGAAGTTCATTCTGATACTACTTTATCTACATCAAATTACCCTCTACTTAGACAACTTTTAGTAAAAGATATTATTGGATCTTTATCACCTTTACTTTGATTCTTTAAAGACAGAATTTAAATCAGAGATATCCTCTCAGAGACAGGAGGTTAGAGAATATACAACTCGAGTATCAGAATTAGAACAACGGGTATCTGACCTGGAAGATATTAATGTCTTACAGAAAACTCACCTGGGAGATAATCAAACTTTGACCTTAAAATTGCAAACCAAATTAGAAGACCTTGAAAACCGTAGTAGAAGGAATAATATCAAGCTATTCGGAATCCCTGAATCAAAGGATTATGAAGATTTAATGAAATTTGTATCTTGTAACACTCCTCCCTGTTGGAAATGCCCTCATCTTCAATTCTGATTATTGTGGAAAGAGTACAAAGAGTGGGCAGAATATTTCCTAATAGTGACGGGAGTAACAGACCTAGACTAGTTGTTGCTAAAATTCTAATTTCAGGAGAAAATACTTCTTCAACATTTTCGTAAAAAATAAATTGTTCAATTAAAAAATGCTCAGATTACACCTGGTTTCAAGCTTTCCGATTGACTAAAAGATCATCTGTCTCGGCAGTGATACAGGAAATCCACATAAAGCTCTTGTGTAGATGGTACTTAACCCCGTTTCGTCTACACAGGATCTATCCCTCACTCAACAACACCTGTTGGAGAGGATGTGGAGGTGAGGGCACGCTCCTTCATATCTGGTGGGCTTGCCCCCGGCTTGGGGAGTTCTGGCGTGATACACTGGCGGAAATGTCGGAGATACTAGGAACACAGATTCTCCATAACCCAATAACTTTACTGTTTCTATCGCTTCCCAGAATGTCTGAAATGGGCAAACACCCGCTCCTACTACTCATGCTTACTGCGACTAAAAAGCTCATCCCGAAGTTTTGGAAAACCCAAGCAATCCCTACCTCTGATGATTGGAGAGCGGCCGTCGCCGACCTTCATTCCCTTGAGAGATACCATTACCTAAAAACACATAACCTAGAAGTTCACAAGATGATGCTAGCTCTATGGGGCAGACAGATTAAATCTGAGCTCTGAGTTAGAGTGCAGTCCACAAGGCGCTGATGGTGTGTTCCCCCCTCCCTTCCCCCCCCCCTTTTTTTTCTTTCCTTCCTCTTCTCTTCCTCACTTCCTCTATCTCTTCCCTTTCTTTTCTAATTCTTCTCCTTAATATTGGCTGAGACATGTTCCCTTCAGTCTCAGCCTCTGTGTTAACCTTTGCAATGGTTTGTACTTAAGCATGTCTAAATTTTATTGTAAAATATTGTGCACTATGAGAGAGTCTGGCATAACTTGCTACTCCGACTTCAGGATTATACTTTCTCCTTTAATTGGGATTTCTGATGGAACAGACAGCTGTGGTTGCATAGCTAAAATTGTGGCGACGCATTGCCCAATGGACTTGAACAACACTTATATAGCCATGGACCCTGTTTACTATAATTTGTCTTGTGTACCTTTGTTGTCTTTCTGATTATCACAATAAAAAGTTATAAATAAAAAAAAATGCTCAGATTAAAATATTTCAAGATTTCTCATATGAAACCCTTAATAAAAGAAAAGAGCTCTCTTCTATCTGCAGTAAAATGTTAAAAGAAGGTATTAGGGCTACAATTATTTATCCTGCCAAGCTTAAAGTCTCTGATGGTAACACAATATATTTTTTTGATAATGCAACATAAGCTGAACAGTTCTTAAAATCTAAAAGAGAATCATGTTAATTGCCTTCAGACTTGTCCCAATGGGGCTCAAATTGGTTTTTGTTCTCTTGTATGTGTGGTTTTTTTTTGTTTTTTTTCTCTTTTTTCTTTTTCCCTTCTCTCTCTCCTTTTTGCATATTCCATGGCTCTATAAACTAAGAGATGGATAAAATTAGGAAACCTATTATATCATCTTGGAACATAGGGGGTATTACTTCCCCCATTAAAAGGAAGGCCATTCTTCGTCATTTTAAAAAATGACATACTGACAAAGCTTTCCTTCAGGAAACTCACCTATCATTAGAAGAAGGATTGAAACTCAAGACTCAGTGGGTAGGTGAGGTGATTGTCTCTCCTTCACCAGTAAGGAAAAGAGGAGTGACTATTTTGCTTGGAAAACTTTTTAAATATGAGATTATTGATTCGTATATTGACCCTGAGGGGAGAATTATTATATTAAAAATATAAACTATAAATGGCTTACTCACTTTATGTAACATATATGAACCCAGTTATTTTAATCGATTATTTTGGAATCTCCTACAAACTAGGATACTTAAAATGGTGGAGGGTCATCTTATCTTAGGAGGAGATTCCAATATGATCCCACAATTTCCTTTAGATAAGGTCAGAAACGGCAAAAACTGCTCTAAGACCAATAGAGACAAACAAGAGAATAAACAATTTAGAAAACTTTTCTGTAACCTGGGGGTTAGAGATGTTTGGAGGTAACAAAATCCTGATATTAAAAATGATACATTTATGTCAAAAAAATATAATTCTTTCTCCAGGATAGATATGTTTCTTATTAGTAACAGCTTAATAAATATGGGAGTAAATACACTGATTTCTCCCTTCTGCCTTTCGGATCATGCACCTATTATATTAAAAAAAATCTCTTTTTTCATTTAATTCTTTTTTTCACCATTTCCATTTTCCTACCTATCTGTTCAATGATCTTAAATTCAGAAATTATCTTGTTAAAAAATGGGAGGATTATTGCCTTTTCAATCAAGCACCTATAGATAACCCTGAGTTGTTCTGGCAGACTGCCAAAGCGGTTCTGACCGGAGATGTCACTTCTTTTATGATCAATACAAAGAAGAGCCTTAGGAAGAGAGAAAGAAACCCCATAAATCATTTAGTTAATACATCCAATGCTTATCTCTTAAATTCCTCCAATGAAAATTGGGTCAAATACCTGAATGCTAAAAAAGAACAAGATACTTTACTTCTTCATTGTACAACCTTGACTAAATTAAAAATGCAGGCTAAATATTACAGATACGGTAACAAGATGGGCAAACTTTTGACCAGGATAATTAAAAATTCTTCTAGCTCTCAAGGTATTAAAGCGATTCAAGTAAACGATAATATTTACAAAGACCCTAAACAGATTTTATCATTTTTTACTTCTTATTATGCGGATCTGTATTCATATAAAGAGCCTAATATAGATTACAAAGCAGAATTTTGGGACAGTATCTTGATTCCGAGATGTTTAGAACACTTACTACCCTTGATTAATGCCCCTATTACTGATAAAGAAATTGCGGACAGCATAGACTCTATCTTTACATAAAACCCCAGAACCAGATCTACTCCCCAATTAATTCTATAAAATATTGAAATCTAATATTATCCCCTATCTAAAAAACTTGTTCAGTTATTATTTTATAAATAAATCACCATGTTCCGACGCGTTCTCTGCATCTTGGACCACTTTGATCCTAAAGAAAGGTAAAGATCCATTGGAAATGAGGTCCTACAGACCAATAGTCTTATTAAATTCTGATTATAAAATCTGAACTACTATGTTTGCCAATAGACTGCAGAGCCCTTTAAGCCAAATAATCCACTCTGATCAGGTTGGTTTTCTCAAAGGCAGGAATGCTTCTGCTAAGATCAGAGAATTATTTCTCAAAGTAGATTATTGTCTTTCAAAAGAAACTATGTCTACTGCATCACTTAAAATGTATGAGGATATGGCTGTAGTGTCACTGGATGCAGAGAAGGCATTCATCTCGGTGCAACATGATCATATATTTTTTTCTTTGCAGAAATTTGGGGTGCACAGGCTCTTTTCCAATTTTGTTAAAACATTTTTTAACACTTCTAAAACAGCTTTGTTAATTAATGGCCAGCTGACAGAGAACATAACCCTTAAGTAATGAATTAGACAGGGCTGTCTGCTCTCACCGCTTTTATTTATTATAGCCAAAGAATCTTTAGCTATAGCTAATCGTCAGAGAGTTGAAGGTATTAAAATTTGTAAAAAAGAAGTTACGGTTGCCCTCTATGCCAATGATCTTTTAGTTTATATTTCTAATCTTTCAAGGAATATCCCGCAACTTCTACATGAGGTTGGAATGTTTAGTTCTTTCTCTGGTTATAAAGTAAATACATCAAAATCAGAAATTTTCTGGCTCAAGGAACAGCAACCCTCTAGAGTAGTTACACCATTTAAACTTGCAACACACTTGTTTACATAGCTTGGTATTAATATTTTGCAGGAACCGTGTACTTGCTACATCTTAAACATTACAAAAATACTCTACAAGGTTAAAGAAGACTTGCTTCACTGGCATAATTTGCCATTAAATATTTCAGGAAGGTTTGCTTTGTTTAAAATTATCTCTTTTCCTAAAATTCTTTATATAATTCAGAATATTAATATAATTCTTAAAAAAAAAGACCTCCATAACTTCTACTCATCATTATCATATTTTATATTGCAAGGGAAAAATTCTAGAATTGCTTTAAAAAAGATTATTTTTAGGAATAGAACATGGTGGTTTGGCGCTTCCCGACCTGGAACTATATAGCTTAATTTCTTTGGCGAAATTTGTTGTATGTTGGCTTGGGGCTTCAAACTATTTTTCTCAGTTAGATCTTAAAGAAAATGTATTATATCCATATTCACCTACAGCCATTCTTAAAACCATTGCTAGATCAATCAAAAATCTAACTTCGATATATAATTTACAGATCACCATGGGGAACCCTGAATTTACTCCAGGAATCTATACAAAGGTATTTAAAAAGTGGGTCCGTTTGGGGCTTTCTAAGTTGGTACAATTTGTAGATTTCAATTTAAATGTAGTCAAATCCTTTTCTGCTATGAAAGAACAGTATCTTTTAGATAATAAGGATTTGTTTGCTTATCTTCAGATAAGACATTATATTTCTAATAGTATCACCCTATACGGGTGGAACTGGGAAAACTTAGACTGGTGGATTAAATTAGTTCAACATGGCTTCTTCTCTATCTCTCCCTGGTACAGGTTGTTAGCGGGACGTAGAGGAGAAGATAACTTAACTTACATTTTCAATAAACCTTTACTTGCATACTCATACTTATGATATAAAGTATTCCATTAATAGGGTACGTGAAACCAAATTATCAGCTTCCTGGAGAGAATCACATCCTAAACTTTTATACATTACATATTATACTCCTCATAAGGGATAGAAATGGTATAACTTAGATTTTAATAAATGTCCCAAATGTAAATTTTTAGGAGCCGATTTAACCCATATGTTATGGGATTGTCCGAACATAAAGCAATTGTGGCTTAAGATAGAATATTGGATTAACATGGTCCTAAAAATATCTCCTTTTACTTTTTCCAAGCATAATATAGTCCTCCTCTTTCCATACAATATCGTCCTGCCCAATAATAAACTTATCAACTCTTTTATTCTGTGCATAAGAATCCTCATCTTCCATAAGTGGAAAGATAAGGTAACACCTTTTGGGAAATGGCCAACCTACATTAAATCACTTTCTAAGGAAGAACAGGATATTTCCATTTAGAAACACAGACTATGGGGCCCATTTATCAAGTTCCGGATGGAGCCTTGCAGGCTCACCAGAAACACCAGTTATGAAGCAGCGCTCTTAAGACCGCTGCTCCATAACCTGTCCGCCTGCTCTGAGCAGGTGGACAGACATCGCCGCAATTCAACCCGATTGAGTACGATCGGGTTGATTGACACCCCCTGAATCTGCAGGGGGCTCACAAGAGCTGCTGGTGCAATGCTGAATACGGAGAGGGTATTGCACTCCGCATTCAGCGAGGTCTGTCGGACGTGATCCGCACTGTCGGATCAGGTCCGACCGACCTTTGTTAAATAGGGGCCTTAGTCTTACTTGGTGTATGGTAGGTTTCATGGATGGTACATTATCAAGGAGAAAGAAAATACATTTTTTTTTATTTTTTTTTCCTTTTCTTTTTCCCTTCTTGAGGTTTATTTTATAAAAAGAAATTTGGATAGAAAGTACAATCTAAGTGTAACACAGATGTTAAAGGGACAGTAAACCTCAAAAATAATGTAATATAATTCTGCACATAAAAAAAAAAAACGGCTGTTTTACAGACCCGCTCTCTGTACTCTGCTGAGCGGGTCTGTTTTATTCACACAGTGCATCGGGCCAGCTGTATAGTCACAGCTCGGTCCGACCGCGCCATTATACACAGTACAGCTCGCTCCTGCTGTCAGACAGAGCAGGAGCGAGCTGCACTTAGTGCTATGGCGCGGTCGGGCCGGGCTGTGACTATACAGCTGGCCCGATGCACTGTGTGAATAAAACAGACCCGCTCAGCAGAGTACAGAGAGCGGGTCTGTAAAACAGCCGTTTTTTTAAAAAAATTCAAAGGGAATAAAAGGGTTTATAAAGATTGTGCTAATATAATGTTATATAATTCTGCACTATGTGCAGAATTATATAACATTATTTTTGAGGTTTACTGACACTTTAAGGCATTATGAACTATTTGTATTAACAGTTTTATAGGGCTGATTATAATATTTTGCCTTCTGTACCCTACCGATTAATAAATAAAAGAATTAAAAAAAAAAAAAGCATAGAGAAGTGTATTGCTTTTCTCACAACCCACTGTAATTGTGAAGGGAAACGAAACCCAAAATGTCTCTTTCATCATTCAGATAGAGCGTTTCATTTAAAGTTTCTAATTTACTTTTATTATCAAATTTTCTGTATTCTCTTGGTATCTTGTGTTGAAAAGCAGGGCTGTAAGCTCAGAAGCGTGCACGTGTCTGCAGCACTATATGGCAGCAGTTTTGCAAGAATGTTATACATTTGCAAGAGGGCACACTAGAGGGCAGCACTATTTCCTGCCATGTAGTGCTACAGATACTACCTAGGTGTCTCTTCAACACAGAATATCATGGGAACAAAACTAATTTTACAATAGAAGTAAATTGGAAACTTTTTTTAAGTTGGGTTTGATGTCTCTTTGAAGGTATAATAAACACTTTACAATTGGAATATAAAATGCTGAATTGTGCATAGTAAAACAACTTTGCAATATACTTTCAGTATTTATTTTCTTCGTTTTCCTGGAATTTAAAGGGACACTGTACACTAGATTTTTCTTTGCATAAATGTTGTGTAGATGATCCATTTATATAGCCCATCTGGGAGTGTTTTTTTGTAACAATGTATAGTTTTGCTTTTTTTTTTATAACGTGCTGATTTTCAGACTCCTAACCAAGCCCCAAAACATGTATGCAAAGAAAAATGTAGTGCGCAGTGTCCCTTTAAATGTATTCCATTAGTTCTTTTATCTGCACAGATTTTCTTTGGTCTGTAAATCAGTGATTTACTATTTATACCTTAGGTGTTATACAATAAAATTCAGAAGTAGGTATTGAGCATTTAAACAGTATCCAGACAATGGGGTAGATTTATCATTGCAGTTCTTGTGAACTGCTTGTGCAATGCCGCCCCCTGCAGATTCGCGGCCAATTGGCTGCTAGCAGGGGGTTTCAATCAACCCGATTGTATTCGATCGGGTTGATTTCTGTCCGCGGCCTAGGAGCAGGAGGACAAGTTATGGAGCAGCGGTCTTTAGACCGCTGCTTCATAACTTCTGTTTCCGGTGAGCCTGAAGGCTCGCGCAGAAATAGGGGCATCAAGCTCCATACGGTGCTTGATAAATCGGCCCCATTGGGTTGACCTTAAGCAGCCTTTCCATTCAGAATATGCTGGTTAAGATGTCAATCTTAACAATTAATTAGCCAGCACTTTGACTTGATCTATTGAATCAATATATTCTCAGCAACAGCGATTTCTTACTAACCATTTTTTTTACTGAAGATACAAGTGCACAGTATTCATTAAACCATTTGGCAGCCAATAAGTTAGCATTCATAGAAGTGTACTGTGTAAATCCCTTTTGTAACAGCAAGACTTTTTATGTTTTTTAGAACAGCAAACCAGATTCTTTATTAAAAATGGAAGAGGAGCACAAAGTGCAAAAAACTCCTTTGTCAGGAATCAAGGACAATAAATTCATGTTTTCTTTCACCAACAAAAAACTTTTTGGGTATGTACAAAAATATAACAAAAATGTAAAACGTTCATTGATGTTGTAATATATTATAATCAAATGTTTTTAGCAGGTTGATAGTTATTGATACATTTTTTTACTTTGTAAACAATATTAAAATACCTCATTAGGGGAGGATTCTAACTGATCTTGACAAGATCGGGACAACCGTAACTAGGGTGTGCACAACATTCCTGGTTGGAGTTAGGGTGGTACCAATTTGTATAAATAAAGCAAGTCATAGATTTTGATTATATTATATGACTCACTAAAATTATCTTTTAAATATAATTTTATTTAACAGGTCCAAGGTAGTAAAGCCCTCGAATAGTCCAAGTATTTTTGGATCACTACAGAATCTGAAAGAAGACAAAAACAAACCAATTAGAGATGAATATGAATACGTCTCGGATGATGGGGAGCTTAAAATTGATGAGTTTCCAATTAGAAGAAAGAAAACAACCACAAAACGAGACTTGTCATGTAAGATCTGCCGCTTGGATAATTTATCCCTCTTTATCAATTATTAAATCACAGAACATGACAAATAATTAGTAAGACTACACTAGCCATTAAAAATAGATTTCCATTCAGGCTTAAAAGTCATCTCATATCAGTTTGCCAGCAGACATTAGGAAGGTATTTTACTACAATTTGTTTAAGAGTGTTCCGGCTTTCTTGTTTCTCCAATTTTATTTGTTCCATGTGATGTCTACAATAAAACACACCAGCCAGTCCCTCTGTACCAGTTATTTAATAGCTCTCTGACGTTATAACCCAGTTGTGCCCAGTAATGTTGCTGCAAACACCCATTCACTATTTCTTACCCACAAAATAAAAATCCTATATATTCTTTAGTCCAGTTCATGATCGGCTGTAGGATGTTTCATGTTTATTGCATTATTTTGTTTTACAAAGGCTTATGTTACCTATCACATATATCCCTGTATTCTGTCATATATGTGCATTCAGCTATTCATTTTATAAACAAATGCTGAATATGGCCGAGGGTAACTGTATTCTGGTATTTTTAGTGCCGGGTATTTTCGTATGATAGGGCAACACACAAGGATCTGTGCAAATCCACATGAAAAAATCCAGGGCTAAAAAGAACCCAATAACGCTTTGCGCAGCCATATTCAGCATCTCTGTTTTTCGTTTTATAGAAAAAACATACTTTGTAGTGATTGCTTGCACAAAATGAGTGCATAAAGTTATCTTGTTATCCCCTAATTTTGCAGAGAATTCATTTATATTTTAATTGCTTCTAGTTTTGACTGACAATAAGGAAACACCTCCTCTTCTTCCTATAAAGAAGCCTAAAATTCAGGAAACAAACTACAAGGTATGTGACTCATTATTCAGTGTTCTACATATATCCATTCCTTAGCAGTATATGATTTATTACAGCAGTTTATACCATAAATTCCAAATTGGCTCTTGTAGTCCTGTGCATATCTGAACTGTGCATCTACTATATACATTCTTGCTCAATATATTCTTAAAGTTGGATTAATTGCTAACATAAATTATGATGTTTGGCTGCGGCGGCATTGCACTGACTGCCAAGCCATCCAATTACCTGTCTGTGCATTAATTAATGTCTCTAAAGCCGTCCTTTATATCTATTTCTCTACTTCCTGAAATATTCCATGTTACAATAAAGTACTTTGTAAGTCAGTATTCTATATGTGTTTTTTATTGCTAAAAAAAATACAACTTTATAAAAATGTAATGTATGACAATTATTCACAGCACCATAACTATTTGCCTTAGCATTTGATGCTTGCAGTTCTTGCTTTCTAACTTGGCAACATTTAAAGGGACATAAAACTGGAAAGATAGATGTTTCAGCACTTAAAAGTATTTTCCTTTTTTGTAATGTAAATTAAAGTATTTTTATATGTATGCATAATATATATCAACAATTACATTGAAAATGTAATTCCCAATAAAGGGCTAGATTACAAGTGGAGCGCTATTTATTGCTCCCGCCCACACTAACTCTGCACTAGTAGTAGGCTTATTGCGTGCGTTGGATAAAAAGTTAAAAGTAAAAAGTTTCCACTTGCGTGCTAAGCCGTCAAAGTTAGAATATCACAGCCGTGTTAACTTATTCCCCTATAGAAGTCAATAGAGCGCGAAAAGTGGAAAAAAACTTACATGCTACTTGGGCACAAACCCAATCGCATTTTCTCAAGTGCGCTAACCAGACATGAAATATGAATATTTCACATTCCAATGTTCTTTACACAGCAGAATATGTTCCATTTATTCATAAATGCATATTTATATATATATATATATATATATATATATATATATATTTATAATTATTTTTTCATACAATATATATCTATACCTGTATATACTATACAGTATATAGATTTATATATAGGAATATCTATTTATAAATACTTAGAACATATTCCCCTTTGTGAAGAACATTAGAATGTGAAATATTTGCAGTAAATACACAGTTAAACAATTTATTAAATATGAATATTGCATAAATATGATTTTTACATGTTTTCAGCTACTTGACTACAAAGGGATCCAATGTACATATATATATATATATATATATATATATATATATATATATATATATATACATACAGAGAGAAGTGCACTCACAGGAACGAACAACTGTCTCAATACCATTGTTAGCCTGTTCTATGGCGATTTACCACCTGGGTGCAGCTTTTTAGCCCAGTAATGTTTTTCACAGAGAAGAACTTTCCTGTAGTATATCAGTCTGCCTATTACTGTCAGTCCAGCGCCGAAATACCAGGAAATTCTTATCTGACCAAGGAAAACAGCAACCCTAGACGATCTTTTCAACCTTCATTGGGCCTCGTCAGTGAGGTGTAGCCATATTTTTCTAAGCACACTGAGCAAAGAGTCCATGTCTGGTTGCCCCTTTTTCCCATAGGGAGACTAAACACAGAGATAAGTGCACTTACAGGAACGAACAACTGGCTCAATACCATTGTTAGCCTGTTCTATGGCGATTTACTACCTGGGTGCAGCTTTTTAGCCCAGTAATGCTTTTCACAGAGAAGAACTTTCCTGTAGTATATCAGTCTGATCCCGCCTATTACTGTCAGTCCAGCGCCGAAATACCAGGAAATTCTTATCTGAACAAGGAAAACAGCAACCCTAGACGATCATTTCGACCTTCATTGGGCCTTGTCAGTGAGGTGTAGCCATATTCCTCTAAGCACACTGAGCAAGGAGTCCACGTCTGGTTGCCCCTTTTTCCCATAGGGAGACTAACTACATACAGAGAGAAGCACACTCACAGGAATGAACAACTGGCTCAATACCATTGTTAGCCTTTTCTATGGTAATTTACCACCTGGGTGCACTTCTTTCTGTATGTATTTAGTCTCCCTATGGGAAAAAGGGGCAACCAAACGTGGACTCCTTGCTCATTGTGCTTAGAGGAATATGGCTACACTTCACTGATGAGGCCCAATGAAGGCCGAAACGATCGTCTGGGGTTGCTGTGCTCCTTGTTCAGAGAGGAATTGCCTGGTATTTCGGCGCTGGCCTGACCGTAATAGGCGGGATCAGCCTGATATACTACAGGAAAGTTCTTCTCTGTGAAAAGCATTACTGGGCTAAAAAGCTGCACCCAGGTGGTAAATCGCCACAGAACAGGCTAATAATGGTATTGAGCCAGTTGTTCGTTCCTGTGAGTGCACTTCTTTCTGTATGTATCTCTCTCTCTCTCTCTATATATATATATATATATATATATATATATATATATATATATATTTATATATATATATATATATATATATATATATGTATGAGTGTGCTCCTACATATGTATTTATATGTTCATATGTGTATATATGTCTGTAAATACATATATACACATATAAATACATATGTACATACACACACACATAAATATATAACTTTACTTTTAAAGAGTTGCACTATCCCAATGTGGACTAAAATCAATTGCACTCAAGCGATCGTGTTTACTTTCAACCTGCAATACGAGCGCTACATCCGACTCAATCAAACCCCGTTTTGCTTGCACACCATTCGTAATCTAGCCCAAATGTTTAATTAAAAAAGTTTGCAATGCACTTTCATTGTTTATTTAGCTTGCTTACTCCTGGAAACTGTAGTGTTTCCACTACTCCAAGAGAGGCTAAAGTAAATTCAGTGGAATGCGGATCCCTGACATTGGTTTATCTGTGGAGTAGGTGGTTTCTAAGGGTTCTCTATCTACATCTAAAACATGATCATTAAATAGGAATAAAACGTCACAAAACTGGAGGTAGCCCCTCTTTCTGGCTGATAGCTGCATATGTTGTCACCACATTGGGGCGTCCACCTTGAAAAACGTGCAAAGATTTGAAAAAGGCCAGTGTGTGTGCAGCAATGTATAATCTTGCTTTCTCTTGTTAAGTGTAGTCAGTCCACGGGTCATCCATTACTTATTGAATATATCTCTTCCTAACAGGAAGCTGCAAGAGGATCACCCAAAGCAGAGCTGCTATATAGCTCCTCCCCTCACATGTCATATTCAGTCATTCTCTTGCAGCCTAACTAAAGATAGGTCGCTGTGAGAGGTCTGTGGTGTTTTTTAACTTAGTTTATTTCTACAATCAAAAGTTTGTTATTTTAAATGGCACCGGAGTGTGCTGTTTGTTCTCAGGCAGCATTAGAAGAAGAATCTGCCTGCGTTTTCTATGATCTTAGCAGACGTAACTAAGATTCACTGGCTGTTCTCATCTGAGGAGTGAGGTAACTTCAGAAAAGGGGAATAGCATGCAGGGCCCCTCTGCAAATGAGGTATGTTCAGTAAATTATTTTTCTGAGGAATGGAATTGACTGAGAAAATACTGCTGATACCAATGTAAAGTAAGTTCAGCCTTAAATGCAGTGATAGCGACTGGTATTAGGCTGATGAGTGTGTGTACACTGAATGTATTTTTCTAAGGAATGGAATTGACTCTGAAAATACTGTTAATACTGAAATAATGTATGAGCCTTAACTGCAGTAAAAGCGACTGGTAGCAGGCTTATTAATAACAATTCATAACTTTTCAAATGTATGTTTAAAACGTTTACTGGCATGTTAATCGTTTTTTGTGAGGTACTTGGTGATAAAACTTATTGGGGCATGATTTTTACCACATGGCCATCTTTGTTTTCTGCATAGAAACAGTTATCTGAGCTTCCCCACTGTTGTAATATGAGTGGGAGGGGCCTATTTTAGCGCTTTTTTTGCGCAGTAAAAAATTCAGTCACAATCTGTCTACTTCATCCTCCATGATCCAGATCGTCTCTAGAGAGCTCAGGGGTCTTCAAAATTCATTTTGAGGGAGGTAATCAGTCACAAGCAGACCTGTGACAGTGTGTTTTGACTGTGATAAAAACGTTAATTATTAAATTGTTATCCGTTTTTGGTATTAAGGGGTTAATCATCCATTTGCTGGTGGGTGCAATCCTTTGCTAACTTAATACATTTACTGTGAAAAATTGGTTGCTATAACTATTTTGGTTCATTGTTATTTCAACTGTGACAGCTTTTTGTGCTTCTTAAAGGCACAGTAGCGTTTTTATATTGCTTGTAAATTTATTTAGAAAAGTATTTCCAAGCTTGCTAGTCTCATTGCTAGTCTGTTTAAACATGTCTGACACAGATGAATCTCTTTGTTCACTATGTTTAAAGGCCAATGTGGAGCCCAATAGAAATGTGTGTACTAATTGCATTGATGTTACTTTAAATAAAAGTCAATCTTTACATGTAAAGAAATTATCACCAGACAACGAGGGGGAAGTTATGCCGACTAACTCTCCTCACGTGTCAGTACCTTCGCTTCCCGCTCAGGAGGTGCGTGATTTTGTGGCGCCAAGTACATCAGGGAGGCCCTTACAAATCACTTTGCAAGACATGGCTACTGTTATGACAGAAGTATTATCTAAATTGCCAGAATTAAGAGGCAAGCGCGATAGCTCTGGGTTAAGGACAGAGCGCGCGGATGAGGTGAGAGCCATGTCAGATACTGCGTCACAATTTGAAGAACATGAAGACGGAGAGCTTCATTCTGTGGGTGACGGATCTGATCCAGGGAGACTGGATTCAGAGATTTCTAATTTTAAATTTAAGCTTGAGAACCTCCGCATATTGCTAGGGGAGGTATTAGCGGCTCTGAATGATTGTAACACGGTTGCAATTCCAGAAAAATTATGTAGGTTGGATAGATACTATGCGGTACCGGTGTGTACTGACGTGTTTCTTATACCTAAAAGGCTTACAGAGATTATTAGCAAGGAGTGGGATAGACCTGGTGTGCCTTTTTCCCCTCCTCCCATATTTAGGAAAATGTTTCCTATAGACGCCACCACACGAGACTTATGGCAGACGGTCCCTAAGGTGGAGGGAGCAGTTTCTACTTTAGCTAAGCGTACCAGTATGCCGGTGGAGGATAGTTGTGCCTTTTCAGATCCAATGGATAAGAAATTAGAGGGTTACCTTAAGAAAATGTTTGTTCAACAAGGTTTTATCTTACAGCCCCTTGCATGCATTGCGCCTGTCACTGCTGCGGCGGCATTCTGGGTTGAGTCTCTGGAAGAGGCCATTCGCACAGCTCCATTGGATGAAATTATGAACAAGCTTAAATCACTTAAGCTAGCTAACACATTTGTTTCTGATGCCGTCGTACATTTAACCAAACTTACGGCTAAGAACTCCGGATTCGCCATCCAAGCGCGCAGAGCGCTATGGCTTAAATCCTGGTCAGCTGACGTGACTTCTAAATCTAAATTGCTTAATATTCCTTTCAAAGGGCAGACCTTATTCGGAGCCCGGCTTGAAAGAAATTATAGCTGACATTACGGGAGGTAAGGGCCATGCTCTACCTCAGGACAGGGCCAAATCAAAGGCCAAACAGTCTAATTTTCGTGCCTTTCGTAACTTCAAGGCAGGAGCAGCATCAACTTCCTCCGCTCCAAAACAGGAAGGAGCTGTTGCTCGTTTACAGGCAGGGCTGGAAAGTTAACCAGTCCTGGAACAAGGGCAAGCAGGCCAAGAAACCTGCTGCTGCCCCCTAAGACAGCATGAAGAGAGGGCCCCCTATCCGGAAACGGATCTAGTGGGGGGCAGACTTTCTCTCTTCGCCCAGGCTTGGGCAAGAGATGGTCCAGGATCCCTGGGCGTTGGAGATCATATCTCAGGGATATCTCCTGGACTTCAAAACTTCTCCTCCACGAGGGAGATTTCATCTTTCAAGGTTATCAGCAAACCAAATAAAGAAAGAGGCGTTTCTACGCTGTGTACAAGACCTCTTACTAATGGGGGTGATCCACCCAGTTCCGGGGACGGAACACGGGCAAGGATTCTATTCAAATCTATTTGTGGTTCCCAAGAAAGAGGGAACCTTCAGACCAATCTTGGACTTAAAAATCCTAAACAAATTCCTAAGAGTTCCATCATTCAAAATGGAAACTATTCGAACCATCCTTCCCATGATCCAAGAGGGTCAGTACATGACCACAGTGGACTTAAAGGATGCCTACCTTCACATACCGATTCACAAGGATCATTATCGGTACCTAAGATTTGCTTTCCTAGACAGGCATTACCAGTTTGTAGCTCTTCCCTTCGGATTAGCTACGGCTCCAAGAATCTTTACAAAAGTTCTGGGCTCACTTCTGGCGGTACTAAGACCGCGAGGCATAGCGGTGACTCCGTACCTAGACGACATTCTGATACAAGCGTCAAGTTTCAAACTGCCAAGTCTCATACAGAGATAGTTCTGGCATTTCTGAGGTCGCATGGGTGGAAGGTGAACGTGGAAAAGAGTTCTCTATTACCACTTACAAGAGTTCCTTTCTAGGGACTCTTATAGATTCTGTAGAGATGAAAATTACCTGACAGAGGCCAGGTTATCAAAACTTCTAAATGCTTGCCGTGTCCTTCATTCCATTCCACACCCGTCAGTAGCTCAGTGCATGGAAGTAATCGGCTTAATGGTAGCGGCAATGGACATAGTACCATTTGCGCGCCTGCATCTCAGACCGCTGCAATTGTGCATGCTAAGTCAGTGGAACGGGGATTACTCAGATTTGTCCCCCCTACTAAATCTGGATCAAGAGACCAGAGATTCTCTTCTATGGTGGCTTTCTCGGCCACATCTGTCCAAGGGGATGACCTTTCGCAGGCCAGATTGGACGATTGTAACAACAGACGCCAGCCTTCTAGGCTGGGGCGCAGTCTGGAACTCCCTGAAGGCTCAGGGACTATGGACTCAGGAGGAGAAACTCCTCCCAATAAATATTCTGGAATTAAGAGCAATATTCAATGCTCTCCTAGCTTGGCCTCAGTTAGCAACTCTGAGGTTCATCAGATTTCAGTCAGACAACATCACGACTGTGGCTTACATCAACCATCAAGGGGGAACCAGAAGTTCCCTAGCGATGTTGGAAGTCTCAAAGATAATTCGCTGGGCAGAGTCTCACTCTTGCCACCTGTCAGCGATTTACATCCCAGGCGTGGAGAACTGGGAGGCGGATTTTCTAAGTCGCCAGACTTTTCATCCGGGGGAGTGGGAACTTCATCCGGAGGTCTTTGCTCAACTGATTCATCGTTGGGGCAAACCAGATCTGGATCTCATGGCGTCTCGCCAGAACGCCAAGCTTCCTTGTTACGGATCCAGGTCCAGGGACCCGGGAGCAGTGCTGATAGATGCTCTGACAGCCCCTTGGGTCTTCAACATGGCTTATGTGTTTCCACCATTCCCGATGCTTCCTCGTTTGATTGCCAAGATCAAACAGGAGAGAACTTCGGTGATTCTGATAGCGCCTGCGTGGCCACGCAGGACCTGGTATGCAGACCTAGTGGACATGTCGTCCTGTCCACCGTGGTCTCTGCCTCTGAGACAGGACCTTCTAATTCAGGGTCCTTTCAACCATCCAAATCTAATTTCTCTGAGGCTGACTGCATGGAGATTGAACGCTTGATTCTATCAAAGCGTGGCTTCTCGGAGTCGGTTATTGATACCTTAATACAGGCTAGGAAGCCTGTTACCAGAAAGATTTACCATAAGATATGGCGTAAATATTTATATTGGTGCGAATCCAAGAGTTACTCATGGAGTAAGGTTAGGATTCCTAGGATATTGTCCTTTCTACAAGAGGGTTTAGAAAAGGGCTTATCTGCTAGTTCGTTAAAGGGACAGATTTCTGCTCTGTCTATTCTTCTACACAAACGTCTGGCTGAAGTTCCAGACGTTCAGGTTTTTTGTCAGGCTTTAGCTAGGATTAAGCCTGTGTTTAAGACTGTTGCTCCGCCGTGGAGCTTAAACTTAGTTCTTAACGTTCTTCAAGGCGTTCCATTTGAACCCCTTCATTCCATTGATATCAAGCTGTTATCCTGGAAGGTTCTGTTTTTGATGGCTATTTCCTCGGCTCGAAGAGTCTCTGAGTTATCTGCCTTACATTGTGATTCTCCTTATCTGATTTTCATTCAGACAAGGTAGTTCTGCGTACTAAACCTGGGTTCTTACCTAAGGTAGTTACTAACAGGAATATCAATCAAGAGATTGTTGTTCCATCACTGTGTCCTAACCCTTCTTCAAAGAAGGAACGACTTTTGCATAATCTGGACGTAGTCCGTGCCCTGAAGTTCTATTTGCAGGCAACTAAAGATTTTCGTCAAACTTCTTCCCTGTTTGTCGTTTACTCTGGACAGAGAAGAAGTCAAAAGGCTTCGGCTACCTCTCTCTCTTTTTGGCTTCGTAGCATAATACGTTTAGCCTATGAGACTGCTGGACAGCAGCCTCCTGAAAGGATTACAGCTCATTCTACTAGAGCTGTGGCTTCCACCTGGGCCTTTAAAAATGAGGCCTCTGTTGAACAGATTTGCAAGGCTCCAACTTGGTCTTCACTTGACACTTTTTCAAAATTTTACAAATTTGACACTTTTGCTTCTTCGGAGGCTATTTTTGGGAGAAAGGTACTTCAGGCAGTGGTTCCTTCTGTTTAATGTTCCTGCCTTGTCCCTCCCTTCATCCGTGTACTTTAGCTTTGGTATTGGTATTCCATAAGTAATGGATGACCCGTGGACTGACTACACTTAACAAGAGAAAACATAATTTATGCTTACCTGATAAATTTATTTCTCTTGTAGTGTAGTCAGTCCACGGCCCGCCCTGTCTTTAAGGCAGATCTAAATTTTAATTAAACTCCAGTCACCACTGCACCCTATGGTTTCTCCTTTCTCGTCTGCTTTGGTCGAATGACTGAATATGACATGTGAGGGGAGGAGCTATATAGCAGCTCTGCTTTGGGTGATCCTCTTGCAGCTTCCTGTTAGGAAGAGATATATTCAATAAGTAATGGATGACCCGTGGACTGACTACACTACAAGAGAAATAAATTTATCAGGTAAGCATAAATTATGTTTTTACTATATTTGTCTCTCTTTTTTGAACACCATATGGTAGGCACCTTCGTTTTTTTTTAATCTTTTTTTTGTTGTTGAAAGTTTTTCTTAAAGGGACAGTTAAGTCCAAAATAAACTTTCATGATTCAAATAGGGCATGTAATTTTAAACAACTTTCAGAATTACTCTTGTTATTCTTAGTAGGAAGGCTCATATATTCATTAGACCTTGAAGGCTGCCTCTTATGTGAATGCATTTTGACAGTTTTTCACCACTAGAGGGCATTAGTTCATGTGTGTCATATAGATAACATTGAGCTCACGCACATGAAGTTACCTAGGAGTATGCAAAACAGGGAATGGGTAATAAAGAGCTTATCTATCTTTTTAAACAACAAAAATTCTGGCGTTGACTGTTCCTTTAATTATATAATTTCACTTCACTTAAGACCCAATCACTTTTTAATTTACTAATTTTATTCATATTAAATTAAAAGTTACATTTTAGATGAGGCTAATGCATAGCCATATTACCTTTTTTTTTTCTTCGTTTTTCTTTGGTAATTATTTATTGGGAGTGGGTGACAGCAGGAATTTCCTGTTACTTACTACTTATTTCTTTATTATTGCAATATTATTATTTTTATGTAGTGCTCTTGCTGATATATGCTCGAGCTTGTTTATATCTGTCTCTCATTCACCACAGCAAAGAATGTAAGATAAATAACAAAATACTTTTCAAGGTGTGTGTCAGAGGTTTGCAAAAAAAAATTCTAGCATTATAAGAGCTGTAAATGCAGATCTTTTGCAAAGCAGTGGAATAATTTCTTATGTATAAATACATGTTTTAAATTTCCCTTTAAGTAATGCATTGGAAATATCTGTGCAAAAAATTAAAAAATTATGCTTGCCTGATAAATGTATTTCTTTAATGGTGATGAGAGACCACAAGCCATTACTCCTTTGATTCAACTGCTCGCTACTAGGAAGAGGCAAAGATTCCTAAAACTCTAAAAGCACTTTATCCCTCCCACCTCTCTGGTTTGCCAGTCCGACGTATAGCAAAGCACAGAAAGGTAGGAAAGGGCAAAGCAAAGAAAATTAGGTGAAACTAGAACTGCCGCCAAAATATTAATTAATGGTAAAGAAATTGAGCGGGTCTCATAGACTCTCACAACCATGAAAGTAATTAATTTATCAAGTAAACATACATTGTTTTCTTTCATAAGGTGGTGAGATTCCACAAGCCATTACTCTTGGGAACTAAAACCCAAGCTCTGAAGTGCACAAGTAATTGGGTAGGACAAATGTTATTTTAACCCCTTAAGGACCAGCGACGTACCCTGTATGTCACTGGCCTTTTTTTGGGACTTAATTGTTTTATAGCACGGTCTTGCCACCAGCGTTGAGACTGCTCTATTCCACAAAGCCTGCTGGAGGGAGTGCATTAATAGCGTGTTCTTGCTAGACTTGTGCTATTATGTCCTGAAAAAACCCTTAACGACCAGTGACATACAGGGTACATTGTGGTCATTAAGGGGTTAAAAAGCAGGCACCTAGCTATCAGACACTGTTGGCTGGAGGACTTTCCTTCCAAAAGGTGCCCCAGAAGAAGCAAAAACATCAAAATGGTAGAATTTAGTGAAAGTACATAAAGAGGACTATGTTGCGTCCTTTCAAATTTGTTCAACAGATTCCCTATTTTTGAAAGCCCAGGAAGTGGAAACTGATCTGATAGAGTGGGCTGTAATGCATTTTGGGGAAGATTTTCCCGCTTCCAAGTAAGCCTTTTGAATCATCTGTTTTAGCCAAGAAGCTACAGTAACAGCTGCAGCCTTCTCACCTTTATGTGGACCCATTAAATGAATAAACAAATTAAAGGATTGTCTAAAATCCTTTGTACCTTGTAGATAGATTTTTAAACCTCTCACTACATCTAAATTATGTAGGAGTCTCTTTATGCACATATACATAATAAAAAGTGTATATAAATCTACAAGAATGTCCCTGCTGCCCAATAATTAATCTCCATGCACTGCATCTTGACTAATATGCAATATAAAGTCAATGTGTATGTGGTAATGACTGTATAATAAGATTATTATTATCAGGTATTTGTAGAGCGCGAACAGGTTCTGCAGCGCTATGAACATAGGTGGTATATAAAAAATGATTACAGGGATCAAATGGCGAGAGAGAGGGTCCTGCTGAGAGTTGCACTGTTGTAGTCGGCTCTTATGAAGGTGAACTACAAACAGCTGGCCTCATAGACTTACATGCTATGGGGTATACATAGTGTAGGTTGTAAGCATCCCTGAATAGTAGAGTATTCAGAGAGCACATGAAGCTTTTAAAACTAGGGGAGATTCTTGTGGAGCGAGGCAGAGAGTTCCATAAGATGGGAGCCAGTCTGGAGAAATCTTGTAGACGGGAATGTGAGGAGGTAACAAGAGAGGAGGAGAGTAGGAGATCATGAGCGGAGCGAAGGGGACGGGAGGGAGAGTATCTGAAGACAAGGGGGCATATGTATCAAGCCAACATATGGAGCTTGATGCCCCGTATTTCTGGCGAGTCATCAGACTCGCCAGAAACAGCAGTTATGAAGCAGCGGTCATAAAGACCGCTGCTCCATAACCTGTCCGCCTGCTCTGAGCAGACGGACAGACATCGCCGGAAATCAACCCGATTGAGTATGATTGGGTTGATTGACACCCCCCTGCTGGCGGCCTATTGGCTGCGAGTCTGCAGGGGGCGGCGTTGCACCAGCAGCTCTTGTGAGCTGCTGGTGCAATGATGAATACGGCGAGCGTATTGCTCGCCGTTTTCAGCGAAGTCTGGCAGCTCACAGTCTGGCAGACTTTCATAACTAGAGGCCATAGTCTGACATGCAATCCAGGGCTTTGTGTGTCAGAGTGAGAATTTTGTGTTTAATCCTGGAGGCAAGAGGAAGCCAGTAAAGGGATTGGCAGAGAGGTGCGGCAGATGAAGAGCGATGTGCAAGGAAGATGAGCCTGGCAGAGGCATTAATTATGGATTGTAAAGGAGCTAGGTGGCAGCTAGGGAGACCAGAGAGGATAGAGTTGCAGTAGTTGAGGCGGGAAAGGATGAGAGAGTGGATTAAAAGCTTTGTTGTGTCTTGTGTAAGGAAATGTCTAATTTTAGCGATGTTTTTAAGGTGGAAGCGGCAGGCTTTAGCCAAGGACTGAATATGAGGAGTGAAAGAAAGATCTGAGTCAAGTGTGACCCCAAGATATCGGGCATGTGAGGTTGGGGTAATGATGGAGTTATCAACAGTTATAGAGACATGGGGGGGTGGAGATTTTGGAAGAAGGGGGGAAAATAAGGAGCTCAGTTTTGGAGAGATTTAGCTTGAGGTAGTGAGAGGACATCCAAGATGAGATATGAGAGAGACAGTTAGTGACACGGGTTAGCAAAGAAGGAGATAGTTCTGGTGCAGAGAGGTAGATTTGGGTATCGTCGGCATACAAATGATAATGAAACCCGTGGGACTTTATTAAGGAACCTAGTGAGGACATGTAGATTGAGAAGAGAAGGGGACAGAGGACAGAGCCTTGTGGTACCCCAACAGAAAGAGGTAACTGGGCAGAGGATACCCCAGAGAAGGCTACACTAAAGGTACGGTTAGACAGATAGGAAGATAACCAAGAGAGAGCTTTGGAGCAAAAGAGGGTGGTCGACAGTATCAAAGGCTGCTGACAGATCAAGGAGGATAAGTAGAGAGAAGTGGCCTTTTGATTTTGCTGTAAGTAGGTCGTTGGAAACCTTAACAATTGCTGTCTCTGTTGAGTGAATGGGCAAAATCCAGATTGCAGTGGGTCAAGGAGGGAGTTTTATGTAAATAAATGGGATAGACGTGCATATACTAGCTTTTCAAGAAGCTTTGAGGCAAGAGGTAGTAGGGAAATAGGGCGGTATTTGGATGGGGAGGTTGGATCAAGAGAAGGTTATTTGAGGATAGGCGTGACTAACGCATGTTTAAGAGATGTGGGAATTATACCAGTGCTGAGGGAGTGGTTCAAGATGTGTGTGAGTATAGGGGTAAGGGTAGAAGAGAGGGAGGGGAGTAGTTGTTGTGTGTAAATGGGGTCGAGGGGACAGGTAGTGAGGTGAGAGAATAGTATAAGGGCAGAAACTTCATCCTCTGTAACAGAGGAAAAAGAGCTAAATGTATGGCTATGTGGGTTTTGGATGATTGTGAGCTTTTGAGGGGGTGGGAGACCGGTAGTATGTTGAGTATATTGACAGGATTTTTAATGCAGGGACCAATTCACATACCAAAGAGAGACTTGTAGTACAAATGACACAAAAAAACCCAGGGCAATTGGCAGGATTTGAATGCAGGGACCAATTCACATACCAAAGAGAGACTTGTAGTACAAATGACACAAAAGACAGGGAAATTGGCAGGATTTTAATGCAGGGACCAATCCACATACCAAAGAGAGACTTGTAGTACAAATGACACAAAAAAAACCCAGGGAAATTGGCAGGATTTGAATGCAGGGACCAATTCACATACCAAAGAGAGACTTGTAGTACAAATGACACAAAAAAACCAGGGAAATTGGCAGGATTTGAATGCAGGGACCAATTCACATACCAAAGAGAGACTTGTAGTACAAATGACGCAAAAAACAGGGACATTGGCAGGATTTGAATGCAGGGACCAATTCACATACCAAAGAGAGACTTGTAGTACAAATGACACAAAAAACATGGAAATTGGCAGGATTTGAATGCAGGGACCAATTCACATACAAAAGAGAGACTTGTAGTACAAATTACACAAAAAAACAGGGAAATTGGCAGGATTTGAATGCAGGGACCAATTCATATACCAAAGAGAGACTTGTAGTACAAATGACACAAAAAAAACCCCAGGGAAATTGGCAGGATTTGAATGCAGGGACCAATTCACATACCAAAAAGAGACTTGAAGTACAAATGACACAAAAAAAAAACAGGGAAATTGGCAGGATTTAAATGCAGAGACCAATTAACACACCAAAGAGAGACTTGTAGTACAAATGACACAAAAAACAGGGAAATTGGCAGGATTTTAATGCAGGGACCAATCCACATACCAAAGAGAGACTTGTAGTACAAATGACACAAAAAACCCAGGGAAATCGGCAGGATTTGAATGCAGGGACCAATTCACATACCAAAGAGAGACTTGTAGTACAAATGACACAAAAAACAGGGAAATTGGCAGGATTTGAATGCAGGGACCAATTCACATACCAAAGAGAGACTTGTAGTACAAATGACGCAAAAAACAGGGACATTGGCAGGATTTGAATGCAGGGACCAATTCACATACCAAAGAGAGACTTGTAGTACAAATGACACAAAAAACATGGAAATTGGCAGAATTAGAATGCAGGGACCAATTCACATACCAAAAAGAGACTTGAAGTATAAAAGACACAAAAAAAACAGGGAAATTGGCAGGATTTGAATGCAGGGGCCAATTCACATACCAAAGAGAGACATGTAGTACAAATGACACAAAAAACAGGGAAATTGGCAGGATTTGAATGCAGGGACCAATTCACATACCAAAGAGAGACTTGTAGTACAAATGACACAAAAAACAGGGAAATTGGCAGGATTTGAATGCAGGGACCTATTCACATACCAAAGAGAGACTTGTATTACAAATGACACAAAAAAACAGGGAAATTGGCAGGATTTGAATGCAAGGACCAATTCACATACCAAAGAGAGACTTGTAGTACAAATGACACAAAAAAATGTCTCCTGGCTATGATGTACTATACTACATGTACCTGCTAAAGGCGTGTGGGCTATGTGAGTTCAAAAAATTGTCCACGTACCTATCATGGACTATATTGACTACCCAACAGGAGAAGTCTAAGGGACAGATCCCTGCATCACCTGGGGCAGACTTGTGACTAACTCCCATAGGGTGTGATTGTGCTACTTCCCAATGCTCCAATCTCCCCTCTGTCTCAAGTAGCAGCTCTCTGGGGGGGGGGGGGGAATGGGCCTCAAATTGTTCTGAGAACCCCTCTCATTAAAGAATCTGAAGCACCTCAATTCTTCACCTTCCTCCTGTGGATTCAAAGATAAGAGTGGCATACCAGAGAGATGGGAGGGATTCATTGCTTCTGGAGTTTTGGGACTCTGCCTCCTTTTAGTTGCTAGAAATTTAATCCCAGAAGTAACAGCTTGTGGACTATCACCACTTTATGGAAGAAATAATTGTTTTATATGTGCATCAAACTGTAACTTATTGTTATTGCTAGTTTTTTAGTTCCAAAGTTACATGCCTTAGTAACTCTCATAAATATGTTTACCTGGCATTCATTGTAGTCCCTAGCATAGATCATAAAACAGGGAAAGCCAGCCAAATAAATAAAGTACATTGCACATCTCTTTACTATGCTTAATTAAACATTTAGCGTTAGATTACAAGAAGAGCAAACCTATACCGCAGGGTGTGTTATCCTTAGCGCTTCTGAAGACCGGAAGTAAAATGCATAACAAAACACATGTCATTTATATGGAAATAAACCATTTCACTCATTTTTATATATATATATATATATATATATATATATATATATATATATATATATATATATATATATCACATGTTAAACAAATTATTAGTATTAAAATAAACATTTTAATAGTGATTTAAAGGGATATGGTATAGGATTGGTTGCTGGATTTGGAAGGGTACATGATCGTGTGTGTGTTCATATATGTGCAGTATTGTAACCATATACTTTTGGCTTAGCACTTGAGCAATAGCTGACAACCAAATGTTAACATTAATATGTTACTTTCATCTTGTAATATAAGTGCATAAATAAGTGGCATTGCTTAAAAGTGAGCAGTGTTAGCACACAATAGTTCTAATATCTAAGTGCTCCACTTGTAATCTAGTTCTTAATGAGTTAATTATAAATTAAATGGTTTAATCATAAATAGTGTACTTGTCTTCCTCATTATGAAAGTTCCAGGGCTGTCCTCTAGCTGTAAAGTGCTCATGCTCAGTCTAGTGCTAATCTGTGAGTAACAAGGGT
Organism: Bombina bombina; assembly: GCF_027579735.1. Taxonomy (NCBI): domain Eukaryota; kingdom Metazoa; phylum Chordata; class Amphibia; order Anura; family Bombinatoridae; genus Bombina; species Bombina bombina. The sequence continues at coordinate 251,287,630 of NC_069505.1, forward strand.
GCACACATTAGAAACCACTAGATACAGCTGTAACGTTACAGCATCTTCACTGAGCATTTTGGTGAAAGACAAGTATTGATCTCATGCGTAAAATAAGAACATGCTTTTAATTGCTGAACAATCTAGCGTATATCTGTTTAATTCTTTAACCTGATAATATCTTTTAATTTTATATTTATTCTATAGTATTCACAATAGAGCACATTAAGGGGATATTTGTATAATGATTACTGCTGTGCGTTTTCCAGAGTGACGCTTCGTCCGATGAAGGCTCGCTACACATTGACACAGAAGCAAAACCACCTCGAAATTCCAAAGTCAAAAAGGATAGCGGGAGCTCAGCTGGGATTTTAGATTTATTACAAGCAAGTAAAGAAGTTGGAGGATTAGACTATAACGCTAACAGGTAAACAAAACAGGGTGAAGTACAAGCAGCATTAGCTTTGCTCCGTTTCAATTTCTGTTTCTATTATTTCACATACACACAGATTTAACCCCTTAATTGCCAGAAATACACATACAGCAGTGTTAACCCTTTAACTACATATATATATACACACACACACACATATACACACACACACATATATATATATATATATACATATATATATATATATATATATGCACACACACACATACACACACACATATATATATATATATATATACACACACACACATATATATATATATATATATATATATATATATATATACAGGGAGTGCAGAATTATTAGGCAAATGAGTATTTTGACCACATCATCCTCTTTATGCATGTTGTCTTACTCCAAGCTGTATAGGCTCGAAAGCCTACTACCAATTAAGCATATTAGGTGATGTGCATCTCTGTAATGAGAAGGGGTGTGGTCTAATGACATCAACACCCTATATCAGGTGTGCATAATTATTAGGCAACTTCCTTTCCTTGGCAAAATGGGTCAAAAGAAGGACTTAACAGGCTCAGAAAAGTCAAAAATAGTGAGATATCTTGCAGAGGGATGCAGCACTCTTAAAATTGCAAAGCTTCTGAAGCGTGATCATCGAACAATCAAGCGTTTCATTCAAAAAAGTCAACAGGGTCGCAAGAAGCGTGTGGAAAAACCAAGGCGCAAAATAACTGCCCATGAACTGAGAAAAGTCAAGCATGCAGCTGCCAAGATGCCACTTGCCACCAGTTTGGCCATATTTCAGAGCTGCAACATCACTGGAGTGCCCAAAAGCACAAGGTGTGCAATACTCAGAGACATGGCCAAGGTAAGAAAGGCTGAAAGACGACCACCACTGAACAAGACACACAAGCTGAAACGTCAACACTGGGCCAAGAAATATCTCAAGACTGATTTCTCCAACATTGGTGTGTCCGGTCCACGGCGTCATCCTTACTTGTGGGATATCTCTTCCCCAACAGGAAATGGCAAAGAGTCCCAGCAAAGCTGGCCATATAGTCCCTCCTAGGCTCCGCCCACCCCAGTCATTCTCTTTGCCGTTGCACAGGCAACATCTCCACAGAGATGGTTAAGAGTTTTTTGGTGTTTAAATGTAGTTTTTATTCTTCTATCAAGTGTTTGTTATTTTAAAATAGTGCTGGTATGTACTATTTACTCTGAAACAGAAAAGGATGAAGATTTCTGTTTGTGAGAGGAAGATGATTTTAGCAGACAGTAACTAAAATCGATTGCTGTTTCCACATAGGACTGTTGAGATGAAGTAACTTCAGTTGGGGGAAACAGTTAGCAGACTTTTCTGCTTAAGGTATGACTAGCCATATTTCTAACAAGACCATGTAATGCTGGAAGGCTGTCATTTCCCCTCATGGGGACCGGTAAGCCATTTTCTTAGTCAAACAAACAGAATAAAGGGCTTAATATGGGCTAAAAAACTGGTAGACATTTTTATGGGCTAAATCGATTGCTTTATTTGGGCATTTTATTCATATTTATGCTGACAATTCGCATTTATAAACTTGGGGAACGTTTATTAAACGGCAGGCACTATGTTAGACACCTTTTCCAGTCAGGGGGGCCTTCCTAGTTGTAGACTGAGCCTCATTTTCGCGCCATTACTGCGCAGTTGTTTTTTGAGAGCAGGGCATGCAGATGCATGTGTGAGGATCTGAAATTTGCTGGAAAAGCTTCTAGAAGGCGTCAATTGGTATCGTATTCCCCTCTGGGCTTGGTTGGGTCTCAGCAAAGGCTATAGCTGGGACTGTATAGGGGTTAAATTTGTAAACGGCTCCGGTTCCGTTATTTTAAGGGTTAAAGCTCTGAATATTGGTGTGCAATACTCTTAATGCTTTAAGACACTGTGGTGAAATTTTGGTAATTTTTGAACAATTCCTTCATACTTTTTCACATATTCAGTAATAAAGTGTTTTCTGTTTAAAATTTAAAGAGACAGTAACGGTTTGGTTTTAAAACGTTTTTTGTGCTTTGTTGACAAGTTTAAGCCTGTTTAACATGTCTGTGCCTTCGGATAAGCTATGTTCTATATGTATGAAAGCCAATGTGTCTCCCCATTTAAATTTATGTGATAATTGTGCCATAGCGTCCAAACAAAGTAAGGACAGTACTGCCACAGATAATGAAATTGCCCAAGATGATTCCTCAGATGAGGGGAGTAAACATGATACTTCATCATCTCCTACTGTGTCTACACCAGTTTTGCCCACACAGGAGGCCCCTAGTACATCTAGTGCGCCAATGCTTATTACCATGCAACAATTAACGGCTGTAATGGATAACTCCATAGCAAATATTTTATCCAAAATGCCTACTTATCAGAGAAAGCGCGATTGCTCTGTTTTAAACACTGAAGAGCAGGAGGGCGCTGATGATAATTGTTCTGTCATACCCTCACACCAATCTGAAGGGGCCATGAGGGAGGTTTTGTCAGATGGGGAAATTTCAGATTCAGGAAAAATTTCTCAACAAGCTGAACCTGATGTTGTGACATTTAAATTTAAATTAGAACATCTCTGCTTAAGGAGGTGTTATCTACTCTGGATGATTGTGACAACTTGGTCATTCCAGAGAAATTATGCAAAATGGACAAGTTCCTAGAGGTTCCGGTGCACCCCGACGATTTTCCTATACCCAAGCGGGTGGCGGACATAGTAAATAAGGAGTGGGAAAAGCCCGGCATACCTTTTGTTCCCCCCCCTATATTTAAGAAATTATTTCCTATGGTCGACCCCAGAAAGGACTTATGGCAGACAGTCCCTAAGGTCGAGGGGGCAGTTTCTACTCTAAACAAACGCACTACTATTCCTATCGAAGATAGTTGTGCTTTCAAAGATCCTATGGATAAAAAATTGGAGGGTTTGCTTAAAAAGATTTTTGTACAGCAAGGTTACCTTCTACAACCCATTTCGTGCATTGTTCCTGTCACTACAGCAGCGTGGTTCTGGTTCGAGGAACTAGAAAACTCGCTTAGTAGAGAGACTCCATATGAGGAGGTTATGGACAGAGTTCACGCACTTAAGTTGGCTAACTCTTTTATTTTAGATGCCGCTTTGCAATTAGCTAGATTAGCGGCGAAAAATTCAGGGTTTGCTATCGTGGCGCGCAGAGCGCTTTGGCTAAAGTCTTGGTCAGCGGATGTGTCATCAAAGACAAAATTGCTTAACATCCCTTTCAAAGGTAAAACTCTATTTGGACCAGAATTGAAAGAGATTATTTCAGACATCACTGGGGGAAAGGGCCACGCCCTTCCACAAGATAGGCCTTTCAAGGCCAAAAATAAGTCTAATTTTCGTTCCTTTCGCAATTTCAGGAACGGACCAGCCTCTTATTCTGCATCCTCTAAGCAAGAGGGTAATGCCTCACAACCCAAACCAGCCTGGAAACCGATGCAAGGCTGGAACAAGGGTAAGCAGGCCAAGAAGCCTGCCGTTACTAACAAAACAGCATGAAGGAGTAGCCCCCGATCCGGGACCGGATCTAGTGGGGGGCAGACTCTCTCTCTTTGCTCAGGCTTGGGCAAGAGATGTTCAGGATCCCTGGGCGCTAGAAATAGTTTCTCAGGGTTATCTCCTGGAATTCAGGGAACTACCCCCAAGGGGAAGGTTCCACATGTCTCACTTATCCTCAAACCAAATAAAGAGACAGGCGTTCTTACATTGTGTAGAAGACCTGTTAAAGATGGGAGTGATACACCCAGTTCCAATAAAGGAACAAGGAATGGGATTTTATTCCAATCTGTTCGTAGTTCCCAAAAAAGAGGGAACTTTCAGACCAATTTTGGATTTGAAGATCCTAAACAAATTTCTCAGGGTACCATCGTTCAAGATGGAAACCATTCGAACGATTCTACCCACTATCCAGGAAAGTCAATTTATGACTACCGTGGATCTAAAGGATGCGTACCTACATATTCCTATCCACAAAGAACATCATCAGTTCTTAAGGTTCGCTTTTCTGGACAAGCATTACCAGTTTGTGGCCCTCCCATTCGGGTTAGCCACTGCTCCAAGGATTTTCACAAAGGTACTAGGGTCCCTTCTAGCGGTTCTAAGACCAAGGGGCATTGCAGTAGTACCTTACTTGGACGACATTCTAATACAAGCGTAGTCCCTGTCAAAAGCAAAGGCTCATACAAACATCGTTCTGGCCTTTCTCAGATCACACGGATGGAAGGTGAACATAGAAAAAAGTTCTCTGTCTCCGTCGACAAGAGTTCCCTTCTTGGGAACAATAATAGATTCCTTAGAAATGAGGATTTTCTGACAGAGGTCAGAAAGTCAAAACTTCTAAGCTCTTGTCAAGTTCTTCATTCTGTTCCTCGTCCTTCCATAGCGCAGTGCATGGAAGTAGTAGGGTTGATGGTTGCAGCAATGGACATAGTTCCTTTTGCACGAATTAATCTAAGACCATTACAACTGTGCATGCTCAAACAGTGGAATGGGGACTATACAGACTTGTCTCCAATGATTCAAGTAGATCAGAAGACCAGAGATTCACTCCGTTGGTGGCTGACCCTGGACCATCTGTACCAGGGAATGAGCTTCCGCAGACCAGAGTGGGTCATTGTCACGACCGACGCCAGTCTAGTGGGCTGGGGCGCGGTCTGGGAATCCCTGAAAGCTCAGGGTCTATGGTCTCGGGAAGAGTCTCTTCTCCCGATAAACATTCTGGAACTGAGAGCGATATTCAATGCTCTCAGGGCTTGGCCTCAACTAGCAAAGGCCAGATTCATAAGGTTCCAATCAGACAACATGACGACCGTTGCGTATATCAATCATCAGGGGGGAACAAGGAGTTCCCTGGCGATGAAAGAAGTGACCAAAATAATTCAATGGGCGGAGGATCACTCCTGCCACCTGTCTGCGATCCACATCCCAGGTGTGGAAAACTGGGAGGCGGATTTTCTGAGTCGTCAGACATTCCATCCGGGGGAGTGGGAACTCCATCCGGAGATCTTTGCCCAAATAACTCAATTATGGGGCATTCCAGACATGGATCTGATGGCGTCTCGTCAGAACTTCAAGGTTCCTTGCTACGGGTCCAGATCCAGGGATCCCAAGGCGACTCTAGTAGATGCACTAGTAGCACTTTGGTTTCCACCGTTTCCTCTCATTCCCAGGCTGGTAGCCAGGATCAATCAGGAGAGGGCCTCGGCGATCTTGATAGCTCCTGCGTGGCCACGCAGGACTTGGTATGCAGACCTGGTGAATATGTCATCGGTTCCACCATGGAAGCTACCTTTGAGACAGGACCTTCTTGTTCAGGGTCCATTCGAACATCCAAATCTGGTCTCCCTCCAGCTGACGGCTTGGAGATTGAACGCTTGATTCTATCGAAGCGTGGCTTTTCAGATTCTGTGATAGATACTCTGGTTCAGGCCAGAAAACCGGTAACTAGAAAGATTTACCATAAAATATGGAAAAGATATATCTGTTGGTGTGAATCCAAAGGATTCCCATGGAATAAGATAAAAATTCCTAAGATTCTCTCCTTTCTACAAGAAGGTTTGGAGAAAGGATTATCTGCAAGTTCTCTAAAGGGACAGATCTCTGCTTTATCTGTCTTACTACACAAAAGACTGGCAGCTGTGCCAGATGTTCAAGCATTTGTTCAGGCTCTGGTTAGGATCAAGCCTGTTTACAGACCTTTGACTCCTCCCTGGAGTCTAAATCTAGTTCTTTCAGTTCTTCAAGGGGTTCCGTTTGAACCTTTACATTCCATAGATATTAAGTTACTATCTTGGAAAGTTTTGTTTTTGGTTGCAATTTCTTCTGCTAGAAGAGTTTCAGAGTAATCTGCTCTGCAGTGTTCTCCGCCCTATCTGGTGTTCCATGCAGATAAGGTGGTTTTGCGTACTAAGCCTGGTTTTCTTCCTAAGGTTGTTTCTAACAAAAATATTAACCAGGAGATAGTTGTACCTTCTTTATGTCCGAATCCAGTTTCAAAGAAGGAACGTTTGTTACACAATTTGGACGTAGTCCGTGCTCTAAAATTCTATTTAGAGGCTACAAAAGATTTCAGACAAACATCTTCCTTGTTTGTTGTTTATTCTGGTAAAAGGAGAGGTCAAAAAGCGACTTCTACCTCTCTTTCCTTTTGGCTTAAAAGCATCATCCGATTGGCTTATGAGACTGCTGGACGGCAGCCTCCTGAAAGAATCACAGCCCACTCCACTAGGGCTGTGGCTTCCACATGGGCCTTCAAGAACGAGGCTTCTGTTAACCAGATATGTAAGGCAGCGACTTGTCTTCACTGCACACTTTTGCCAAATTTTACAAATTTGATACTTTTG